>NW_026898494.1:0-543758 GCF_033153095.1 Gastrolobium bilobum
TTCTTATTGTACAGTAGCTCCTCTATATGATAAAAATCTGGGTTACTCCGTATCCCAGGAAACTCACATTGTAAAAGATGGTAATTCAACTTTTTGTTATAATATATTGAAAACAGAATAATATCAGTTACTGCAGATAAGTTATCTGCATTGACTCTCAAAATGACGTCGTTTTTGGGATAGAAAAATTAAATAATTATAATTATAAAGACTATAATAACTCTGAAATAAATTAAAATTACAAAACATTATGATTTCTACCCAAAACGACGTCGTATTAGGCTTACTGCAGAAAAAACTAACCCTATTGAAAATCAGATTATGGATTGCACAATAATCATAGTACAAACTTTATAAAGCCAATACATAAAAAAGATATGTTATTTGCACAACAGTCATCATACAAATTTTAGGCTTTTCAAAAACAAAAAATCGGTCCATTACAAATCAAATAAAATTGGATTAGATTAGATAAGATCGGAATTGAAAAAATAATTCCAAACCGAAGAGATTGAATTAGATGATTTTTGCTCACGGATCCTAAATATTTTTGTAAACTGTCACGACAATGAAGTCGCTGAGTAATGTAGTGACTACGAACAAACACGTGGCACGTTTTCAGTGGCTTGAAAAGTTTGAGAAGCCTGACCGGACCAAAGTCACTACATGGTGTACCGACTTTGGTATGAATGTGACACGTGTGCACTAATTTAGCCGGAGTCGCTACATCATGTAACGACTTAGTTAAAAGTCACTTTAACTTGTCACTTTTAACTACTATGATTGAGACCCGTTAAGTTAATAACTTGATTTTAATTTAATTTTTTTAAGTAGTTTTAATTTGTCATTGAATGCCTTCCAATGTGGGTTAACAACCCACCCTTAGTGAGTTATTTACAAGAAAGAATTACTTCTACCAAACAAGGGTCCATAACATCTATTAAAGCAATTTATGTACCTGCAAGTGATTTGACCGATCTTGCCCCTGCCACGACGTTTGCACATTTAGATGCTACTATTATATTATCAAGAGGATTAGCTGCCAAAGGTATCTATCCACATGGGCGGACCTACATGGAGGGCGTGCATGGGCGGCCACCCCCTCTAAAATCTCAAAAAAAAAAATGTCTACATCCCAAAAAAAATACATAGTATATTTTATTTTTCATAACTGGTGAGTTACTTTAACAAAATTAGCATTGTGTGTCGTTTGGATCTGAAATGAGTTGAATTGATTTCACCTTGTTGATGATCGGTACAATGTTTTTGTTCAAAGCTTTCGATTTCACTTTCTGAGTCTCCTTCTTTTGCTTCATTTGATACCCAAAATCTGTTAGCATGAGAAAGAAGCTTGATACCCATTTTCCTGTTGTGAGTATTTTCACTTTCTCTTTGTAAAGTTGTGATCTTTTTGTAGTTTCATGCTGTTCAAATGCTCCAAAACCAACAGAAAGTGAAAGAAAAAAATGGGTATAAAATAATTATTGTTTGCAAAAAATTTTGGAATTTATTTGTTTAGCTTTATGGTGCTTGATAATTGAAGTAGATGGGTCTGAAGTACTGTGGGCATTATGGAACTTTATGATGTTAGTTTTAGGTGCTTGCCTAATTTGGGTTCTACGAGCTTCCCCCTCTTTTTGGATTTATTTTAGTTATGTGATTATATTTGTTATTAAAATTATTTAATGGGTGCATCTCTTGAGATCGTTGTACATGTTTTTTGGCTTAAGAATGTGATTCATTTACTTTTCATTGTTGACATGGCACATGGCAATGAAATAATCTATGTTAAATTCGTCAATTTACTATACTTGTTAAATTATATTTTATTTAAAATTCTATAAGTTGAATTTGTTAAAATTTTCGCCCCTCTTCATAATTTTCTGGGTCCGCCACTGTCTATCCAGCAGTAGATCCTTTAGATTCAATGTCAACTATGCTTCAATCTCGTATCGTTTGTGAATTATATTTATTGAAATACAATAATTCTACAAAAAAAAGTTGCCTGCACACTATTTTTTTTCTACAATTTTTTTTTTTGGGATTAATGTTTTTCTTCCAAGATAGAAAGAATTTTATATCGCTATATCATATGCGTGTTTTCATTTAGTATTTCAAGAAAAATTCGAATATGAATTTATGAATTTTATTACATGAAATTTTAGAAAATTTCTTAAATGTTTTTCAATCAATACATTGAAATCTTAAATTGCTTTAGAATTTTTGAAAACAAATTTTTAGTGATCATTTGACACAAGATTTGTTTGAAATTGTTCCTTATAGCGAAAGAATTTCGTTCATGATGTCTTATTGTGAAACATAGGGTTCATATTATGAAAATTTTAATCTTTTTTAAAAATCGATCTTGTTTCATTGATATAAAACAAAAATTGGTTTGAGGGTTTTTGTTTCCACTGTTTAATGTTTTTTATAATACAAAAATCACACATTTTTATACCAAAAAATTGCGACCAATAGTTTGAAAAATTATTTTTTATACTTCCAAAAATTCTCAAAAACTATTAAAAAACCTGCTGTTATTGAGATGGATTAGATTAAAATCTTGTTGGGTTGTTTTCATCGCTCAAAAATTAGTTGTTTTTTGAGCTTTAACGAAGCTCCTATGACGGAACCTGATTTCAAGTCAGTCGGCCCGTCAAAGGAAGAAGAAGACACTGCGGTAGACAAATCTCAAGCAATCATAGCGGTTAGAGTGAGATTATGAGAAAGACGTCATATTTATATATCTCACTAAAAAGTCTCATGAAATTCACACCAATAGAAAATCCATTAAAATCATCAGATTTTGAATACCACATGGTTGAATACCAACAAATTTGGACGGACTCTAAAATAATATTTTAAAATCCTAATCGAATACCACATGACTTTTTTTTCAATCCCTTAAAATCCTATTTGAATAGCAATGGAATTTTTTGTTCAAAAATAATCTATTAAAATATTTTGAAATCTTAATCTAATACACCCCCTAAGATTTACAAGACCAAATGGAAAAAATTCCAAATGAAAATTATATTAGGCTTTACTTTTTTATTAATATTATTGCATTCCTTTATTATTTTTTACTGACTATTGTAATTTTGAATATTTGTTAAAACTTCATATAATTGGCTTTTTGACCCTTTTGCCCCTCATTAATTAATTAATAACCAATTTGCCCCTGATCAAGAACTATCCACCAACCTGCCCCCTTTTAGTCGACTACCTTGCTGTTTTAGTCGAGCAAATGGTCAATCTTCAGAAAGTGGACTACCGCAAATTTAGTCGACTAAAAAATCATCTTAATCGACTACATTTTTGGGATATTTAGTCGACTAAGTATCGATATTTAGTCGACTAAATGTCGACTGAAACCCTATATTTTCCATGTTTTCGGTCTCATTTCGATTGTTGTTGTTGTGTAAACCTAAATAGCTCCCTTTGTTCATGTGTAATCCTCTTAATCCGATTGTATTTCATCCCACCATCTCTACAGACCTAATATTGTGAAATCATTGTCATTGCCCAATTCCAAACCCCAAAATCCGAACCCAAACCCCCAATTTCAGAACCCAAGTCCCAATTTCGTGAGGAAGATGAGCACAAGTCCAAACATGTATGTGACAATGATCTACTATGATGGAAAGCATTATGAAGGCCCCAATGGTGTTCAATTTGAAGGAAAAACGAAAATGTTGAAAATCAAACGGGGCACTACATACAATGAGTTAAAGGAGAGAATTCAGCAAAAATTGGGTTTGCAAGGCAGCCAATGCGTTCAACGGATGATTGCCAGGGTAGAGACAACAGTTGGTAAGGATGCTATTTACTACATTGGTAACGATATATGTGATGATGAAGATGTCGAATGTGTCATAGATGCAATTGTTGACCGAAAATTTCAAAATTTTATTGAGATATATGTTGAATTAGATTGTGGTCAATCTTCATCTGCACCCATGCATACAAGAAGTGAACCGTATTTTGGTCATGAAGAAAGAGTAGTCGATTTATCTGCACCTGCACATGTCATAAGTCAGATAACACTGCGGGAAATAGATGAGGATGAACAGGATGCCGATATGGACAGCGATGAGGACGGTGAACCTGAGAGTGTTATTCCACTAGGTGACACGTCAGATACTGACGTAGAGGGTGATTTCGACGCTGACACAAGCTCACCATCCCCAGGTTCGCAGGTTACGAGACCACTTCGTGTTGACCCTGTTAGCAGTGGTAAGATTTGTTTTTTAAAGATTTAATTTAGCAATTATTTTTTTTGTTATGAATGGTATTGACGGTGGCATTATAATGCATCCGTAGGTTCTGAGGTCGAGCCATTTTGGAATGAAAGCTCACATTATACCTTCATTAATTGGGCCCACCCTAATGATGAGACGGAGATATTGTATGGTGACGATGATGATCACGGTGGCTGGCAATTAGGGGATCCTTTATATTTGTATCAGGAGTTTCGTAGCAAATCTGAAATGCAACATGCAGTCAAATTATATTGTATGAAGGCTCACCGTACTGCCGTTGTGGCAAAAAGTGATGACCATAGATTTGTGATGAAGTGTCGACACCATAATGATGGATGTCCCTGGTATGTGAGGGCATTGTTGCCGAAGAATGAAAATACTTGGGTGGTTAGTAAATGGGTTAAAGAACACACCTGCCTAAACCAAGGTCTTACCCGGGATCATAGACAGTTGGATTCTGATGTGATATGTGCAACCATTATCAGTATGTATTATTCGATATATCTAACTTCCTAAGGTATGTTAACGTTAATCAGTTTGTATTCTGACTGTTGGCCGGTGTTTTTTTTTATATAGGTATGTTAAAAGAAGATCCATCATTGAAGCCAGTTCTTATTCAAGAGAGGGTACAACGTTTGTATGGATACAACATATCTTACAGGAAAGCTTGGAAGGCTAAAATGAAAGCCATTGTCAAGTTATTTGGCGACTGGGATAAATCGTATGCATTCTTGCCTGGTTGGCTGACATACATGACGCAGGTTAATGTGGGTTCTGTGTTCAAGATTGATACATACCAATGTGTTGATGAACGTCGAGTGTATACGGATAAGGCTGTCTTTCACCGAGTATTTTGGACCTTTCACCAGTGCATTGAGGCCTTCAAATATTGTAAACCCATAATCCAAATTGATGGCACGCATTTGTACGGTAAATACAAAGGAACTCTTTTGATTGCAACTTCACAAGATGGAGATGGTTACATTCTCCCTATTGCATTTGCTATTGTTCCTCCTGGTGAGAGATTGGATGATTGGTCGTGGTTTCTTAGCCTCATGCGTTTTCACGTCATGCATAAGCATGGCATTTGTCTAATATCCGATCGTCATCCCAGCATCATCAGGGATGTAAAAGATCATGCCGGTTGGCAGCCACCATTTGCGTATCATGTGTTTTGTCTACGCCACATCGGAAGCAACTTTAACACTAAGTTCAGAGATGTGGAATTAAAGAAAACCCTGATGAAGCTAGGTACAATCTTCTTTTTAATATGTACAAATTGTATATAATTCATCCTTTTGTATCTAACGCATCATTTTGTATTTCAGGGTACTTGAGTTCAAAGATTCATTTTGATATCAGATTCCAGGATTTTATCGACAGTAACTCTCAAGTAGCTTCATGGATAGATCAGATTCCCAAAGAAAAATGGTGCAGGTCTTACGATGAGGACGGTCGGAGGTTTGGTCACATGACGACTAACTTATCTGAGTGTGTGAATAAGGTCCTGAGGGGTGCACGTAATTTGCCTATAACAGCATTGGTGAAGATGACTCAAAGTAGACTTGTTGAGTATTTCGTCAAGAGACGTGAAAAGATCCAAAAGGCAAAGGCAAAGGGTTGGAGAATTGCAAAAAAAGTTGAGGATATCATCCAAAAAAATGATCAATTAACAGTGAGCCTCCGTGTGCGGGTTTTTGATAGGGACCTGCAGCTATTTGAAATTGAGGATGCCTACAATCAATCAACTCATGATGCAGGTGACATAATGAGGGTGGACTTGCTCAATCGCAAATGTCAATGTGGACAGTTCACATCTAGAAGATTCCCTTGCAGTCATGTCTTAGCGGTGTGCAAGGTAGAAAAGTTGAACCACTATGATTATGTTGATCCTGTGTTCTCAATTGCACAAATTGATAAGGTATATGCTGCTCATTGGTATCCAATGGGCAATGAGTTGTTGATTCCACAAATTGATGGCCCAACCATTATCCCAAATGCATCTTTGGTACGTGCACAAGGAAGACCAAAATCGTCAAGGATACAGAATGAGATGGATTGGGTTGAGTCTCAACCGACAAGCAGTCAGAGTAGATGTAGCCTGTGTAAGCAAATTGGTCACAACAAACGTACATGTCCTATGAGGATTCCCAATACAAGATGAATTGCGGAGGAAGCAGGGGAAGGGCTTAATGTTTTGATGGTTTAACATTATAGGCATTTATGGTTTTATATGCTTGTATTTGATGTCATGATGTTTGTATTTGAATGTAATGACGGTGCTATGTTTGTATTTGATCTCATGATGTTTGTATTTGAATGTAATGACGGTGCTATGTTTGTATTTGATGTCATGATGTTTGTATTTGAATGTAATGACGGTGCTATGTTTGTATTTGATGTCATGATATTTGTATTTGACTCATCTTAGTTTTTTGACTCGGAAATTATGCTCCCTAAGTCACACTCCCTTAGTGGATCAGTGTAGAGTGGAAACCTAGGGCAAAAAACATGTGTAATTCGGATTTGGGGTCCTAAACCAACAATTTAGTCGATTAACCTGTACTGGTTTAATCGACTAAATTGTTGGTTTAGGACCCCAAATCCGAATTACACATGTTTTTTGCCCTAGGTTTCCACTCTACACTGATCCACTAAGGGAGTGTGACTTAGGGAGCATAATTTCCGAGTCAAAAAACCCATGTGGACATTAAATTCCTAAAACCAAGTCGTATGTTGTCATAACGTTTGTTTACGGTTAACAATACAAGATGTAGCCTTTTTGAACACATGTACTGATTTGCTGTGATGTGTTATGGAAATGGAATTATACAATATTGAAATGGAATTAAATTCATTACACAACATAACATAGATCCAAAAAACATAACAATTATGCATTCATTAAAAAAAGTTACATTACATCAACGACTTAAAGGAAATACATGAACAAAACACAATAACATGATGTACACCCTAAATCTACTCGTCATCCCCGTCTGTGTCCGTCTCTGAGTCGTCCTCATCTGACACATGACCCCCATCCCTTGCTGCCTCAGCTACCTGACCACCTCTTGGAAGCTCCAGACGAGCAAGCCTGTCTTCCACACCCTTAAACCTTCCCTGTATGTGTCTAAACCTTTCATTCCCTTTCTTTCTCCATTTTTTATGTGCCAGCGCCATCTTTCCTATCTTCTTTGTCATTGCATTTATGCCCTTCATGACATCACGCAGTGAAAATCCACCTTCAGGTTCAGCTATCTCCTCAACCTCAGCCACATCCTCCTCCTCCTCCTCCTCCTCCACATCTGGCTCAACAATATGGTCATCTTGGGCAACATAAGGAACCTCAACCTGGGGCATACCACTAAACTCCCACACACCCGATCTCGTGTTCTTAGTAATCTTGCACTGCTCCAATAGACGCTTTCCGAACTTGCAATTATAGCCCGTGGTCTTCTTCAACAGCTCAGTCTCCATGGGAACACCAAAGTGAACCAATATCCTCTGTACCAGACAGGCGTATGGAAGATGACCCTTATGTTTGGCCTTAAACATAAACCAACAGATATAGTGCCTCCAGTTCACCATCTGGGCATGTCGGATAGCCCACATAATGGGAATGTCATGTTCCAACACCCTGGAATGATTAAAAGATCGCGGAAACAGAACGTGGGTGAGGACATAGTGTAGTATACGGGACTCCACAGAAAGCAACCCCACCGTATAGTGCAAGTGTTCCCCACGGACTCTTCTCTGCTCCTGCACGGCATCCTCTCGTACATATCCTGGAAGTACTACACCACTATCAGCGTCATACACCACAGTCTGAGAAGAGTCAAAATCATAGCCGAGTATCTCCAACCATGCAGGTGCCGTCATGATGATCTCTATTCCACAGACCCTCGACCTCAGCTCGCCCTGTACGTAGCTGAGGTTATGGTAGAAGGCCCGCACCATAAGCTCTGAATATGGACATAGGGTCTCGGCCAACACCCTCAGATGTGCCGCCTCCAACACCCCCACAATTTCAAATCCCTCCTTATCAAAAAAGGCTGTATCCAAAGATTTTGGAGCACATAACGGCCGGTTCAAATGGTCACGTACGAATGAAGCGTGGACGGCAGGGTCGTCCTCAAACAGATACCCATACGGGAGGTCAACAGTATCAGGCTCTTCGTCTTGTCGCCTTGACGAAGAAGGCCGCTCTTGCCTATGCTTGGTGCGTCTCTCAAGTGACTCATTGCCCTCATCGCTTGGTCTTCTGCGGCTCGTCATTTGTTTAGGGTACCTACAATGAAACATGTCAGCATTTAACTATATGAAACATGTCATGATGGTAATGAAAACTTGCAACATAAGCGCTGTAAACCAAAAGCAAACTTTTGCCCCATACAAACTTTTCAAACAAAAAAATTCACACAATGCAAAAAAATAAACCTTAGTAGATTAGGGTTACAAAACCTACAACAAACGCTTTGATTAGAGTTCACAAATTCGGACAACAAACAAATACAAAAAATTCCTAAACCTAAAACACAATGCAAGTTAAGAAACCTTACCTATCATTCAGATTTCACGATTTGGACCAAATTTGGGGGCAATCCACACGCCTAAAGGAAGGGTTTGGGGCGTTCTTCAGCTGCTCCTGCGGATTTGGGGTTTGGGCCGCCTCCTTAGTCGATTAGGTCATCCTACTCCCCCTCTGCCAAATGAGGGGTTTTTAAAAAACAAATCCGTCGATATTTAGTCGACTAAATATCGATACTTAGTCGACTAAATATCCCAAAAATGTAGTCGATTAAGATGATTTTTTAGTCGACTAAATTTGCGGTAGTCCACTTTATGAAGATTGACCATTTGCTCGACTAAAACAGCAAGGTAGTCGACTAAAAGGGGGCAGGTTGGTGGATAGTTCTTGATCAGGGGCAAATTGGTTATTAATTAATTAATGAGGGGCAAAAGGGTCAAAAAGCCTCATATAATTTTTTAAAATATTATAAATGCATATTATCCTTTCAAATCTTATAAATTTTATTAAAATTCTTTAAAATCCATTTTAACAATGTATTTAAAGTCTTTCGAATTCTAAATAATATTTTAAAATTTATAAATTTTTTTATCTCAAAAACATATAAAACATATTTTAAAATTTATAAATTTTTTTAGGGAAAGGATATTGTAACAACCAAGTTGTGTTTCTACCAATTAATCTCAGCATTAGATCGATTATGTTGATCCAACGATTATATTTATTTCTATCATTGTATGGTCATGATTTCTCAAATTTAATATTTTATATTTATTTTCACCTTTGTATAGTTATGATTTTCCATATTTAATGCTTTCACTTTTTTTTTTTGGTATGCTGATGATAAAACCCAGTAGAGAAACTACAAAACAGACACTGTTCGAGCTCTACAAACAGAAGATAAATCAGCAATAAAAACAGACTTAATAATACTACAACCATTGGATCATAATCATAACCAAACAATGATGGAAATAAATATAACCGTTGGATCAACATAATCTACCTAACAGTGAGATTGATTGATAGTAACTTAATAATAATACAATTTGATTATTACATTATCCTTCCCCATTTTTTTTTATCTAAAAAACATATTTTAAAATTCTAATCTAATATACAACCAATCGAGCACTAAACTATTTTACCCACAAATTATCTAAAGTAAAGGAATGACCTCCTATTTACACCGCCAGAGTCATACAAAAAAAAAGCAAGAGTAAAACCTCGCACGCCTTTGTTCATTTCTCTCGCTGCCGAAACCCTTGCACCTTTGCAGAATCCCTAGTCTCATTTTCACCATGGGTACTCTCTCTTCATCTTGATTTCATTCTAATCTTCCTAATTAACTGCATAATTTTTAACCCTTATTTGTGCAATTCGTCCAGTTTCGTATTAATCCGCTGTAGATCTTCATGTTTCGAGTTTCTGATAGTCATGTTTTGATCTGTGCTGCGTTTTTTTAATCCTATCGATCGGTGAAATAATCGATATGATTCTATTTTGCTTGTTTTGGTTCCATTTTTCTGCTCAAGTTCTAGTCATTGGGATTCCTTGAGTGAGTAAATGGATGCGACTATAGTGAGTGTATTTAGTTCGGGCTTGTGATGTTCCAATTTTCACTTCCCTGTATGCTTAGGAATTTATAACGAAAAGTTGTCTGCGGGATAGTAAAAGTATGTGTTGCTTGTTACATCACTTTGCTTGCATTTCAATTTTTAAGCTTCTGGTGGCAGTAAGTGAATTTCTGTAGCAAGCAGTAAGCTGAGTTGCATGTTATGGTGGTATTCTTTATTGGGGTAGTGGGTTAAAATGTAATTATTTTTTATTCCATTCATACTGAAGAAAAATTCAAAATTCAAAAGAATTAATGCTTTTGCTGAATCAAAATAAAAACCTTATACCTCGAATTTATAAGGAACTTGGTGAGTTGGAGGCAATATTTATGTATGTTTTGTTTGAATGGTAGATATTGAGGAGGACATCCGTTCTTTACAGCTTGACTCAGCAGGTAATCTACAGGCCTATTGATTTTTGCGTTTTAATTCTTTTCACTATGTATCTATGGCTTTATACCATTTTTTTTAAACCTTTCTATCCAATCTTTATTGTGACATAGTAGAAGATAATAATGGGGTGGTAAATCCAGAGGATGGAAAGCCAGAAGAAGTTGAGAAATCTGATAAGATGGAAGAAATTGAGAAATCTGATACGATGGATGAAGGTTGGTATTAAGGAAGTGGTTGGTTCTGTGTTTTCCCGCACCTTCCGTTTCCATGTTTATATTTTCTGGGAAAATAAATCTCATCTGTGTCAAAAGTGTTGCATCATTATACTTCAAGATTCTTTGCTGTGTTTTTGTTGCTTTTCTTTTATGTTTTTGGCTTGGCTTTCATTTGCAAACTGTACTTTTAAGTTTTAACTAAAGTATCATTGTCATTATTGTTTTATTTTGAGATCGGCCTATATTTGCTTCATACATACATTAGTAAATGTAAATGCTTCATGTAGTAGCTCCTTTCATTCTCCCCTTACACAATCAATTGTGAACTCACTTGTTCAGAAATATTGTTATGAGCCAGAAAGATATTATCAGCTATTGTAATGAAACCCCTGAAAGATATCATAGAAGTGGGAAAATGTATGTGTTTTTCTTTTCTTCCCTTTCCTTCAGTTGTCTTATTATACTCCTGTACTTATGGTTCATATTAGTATTTTGGTTATATCAGTTCATTTGTTTTGAATGAATGATTAATAGATGGAATATGCTGACTTTCCACAGCATCGGTTTTATTCAATTTATGACAAGCTGTGTTGTGCCTGTTTGCTGTGTCAGCATTAGAGAAATTGCTTGCCTATTATTGATATCGTTACGAAGTTCATATATGTAACTACTTGTTTGGATCTCGTCACTGAATGCAACTCCCCCCCCCCCCCCTCTTGTAATTTTGTTATAATTTTGTCATCTGTTCTTATCCTCACCATTCCAAAATGATGAAGTAATTTTGTATCTCCTAGCAACAAAGTCTTTCTGGCTTCCTTGAACACGGAGGAACGAATGATGCATTACTCTGTATTCTTTGATGATTGTTTTAATGGTTTGCTTACTATGTTATTACTTCACTGCTGTAATAGTATAAATTTATGTTGGAGATTGGATACCATTATATAAAGAATTTCACTTTGGTGGATTCAGGTCCGAAGCGGGAGGTTCAGGTACAGGCTGAGCCAAAAGGTATTGAGAAATGTATTTAGTTTTCAAGTATGTGATAACATACATATTGTTCTTTTATATTGCTATTTTTGGAATTAGACTGCTCATTGTCAAATAAGATATAAGCATCCATTTTCATGTGCTCATTCCATGACTTTGATCTGTAGTAAAAGATAAGGACATTCCTTCTGTGCAAGATGAAGAAGATGAGCTGAAGACGAAGAAAAGACACTTGAATGCTGTGTTTATTGGACATGTTGGTAAGTGACGAATTCCACACTGTTCCTTTATCAGTATATGGGTTACCAATGTTCCTTTTTGCCTTTTGTTCAGCTTTAGTGACCATTCAATTGGTCAAGAGTATTGTCCTTCATGTCTGTCATGTCTTGTGTATAATACGATTAGATGGCCATTGATTCAATTGCCTATCAAATGAATTTTAGATGTCAATCATGGACATCTAGTAAGCTAATCTAAACACACTAAATTAGCTATATGATAGATTCCCTCATATTACTAAAGTCTATCTGAGGAAAAGTAAAGGGAAAGGCAGTGGGTTGATGAGTCACGTGAGGTGGAAGGGAATATGCATGGAAGATTTCTTGTAACTGCCAAGACATGTGGCAGTAGGGGAGAGAGAAGTGAGGATGGTGTGAATTCAGTTAAAGAAATTTTTTTTTGAGAGCTGAGAGAAGGAGATGGGGAAGGCAGGTAAAAATTATGTAGAAAGAGGTATTGGGTGGGGTTGGCTGTTCCTAAGACAAAGACTATTCTGTATTTTTCATTTCTGTTGTTTTCCAAGAATACCAGAATTAGTAAGGAGGTGGTCTCTGTTTCTCTAATAGTAAAACTCAGTTTCTACTAGTTTATTATTTATATGTTTTTAAATTTGACTTAGGACTAGTCTGCAGTTCATTGGATATTGTAGTAGTATGTGTCCTATGGAATTTAAAAGCGGTCTTTCTCTCGTGGTCTATGTTGGATTCTCATGTTCATTCAGTATAATTTTCTTGCAGTAATTTATTCTTGTATTTTTTTTTCTAGATGCTGGTAAGTCAACAACCGGAGGCCAGATACTTTTCCTCAGTGGTCAGGTTGATGAACGAACTATCCAAAAATACGAGAAAGAAGCTAAGGACAAAAGTCGAGAAAGCTGGTCAGCTCATTTTCTTTGTTTCTTTATTGAAGGTGTTATATGTGTTCCAATGCCGCTTTACTTCCTCATCATTTTCTTACTGCAACTCAGGGCCTTAATTTGTTATGGTTTTCAGGCTATTTTACTGACATGGTTGAATTAGCCTGGCTAAAAAGGTCATAGTACTTGTGTTGGTTGTCGCTGCTTTTGTGAATATAGTCTAATAAATTCATGAGATTACTTTCTCTTTTTGTAGCATTATAAAAAGTTTTCAAGTTGGCTCACCTTCGATCTATATTATATGCGATAGTATCTGTCGATCAGAATGTTCAATAGTTTTGAGCTTTTCAGTACTTAAATCTTATGCAATTGTAGGACAGTAACATTGAGACTCTGGTCTGTTGGAGTGATGGGGTTTCTCAACTTGTGATGATGGACTTTATATATCACATAGGTAGAATATTTGGCTTGATCTGGATGAGATTTCTCATTGCTGCGCGTGGTCTTGTTGCTCGAGGCATTACTTTTGTCTGAGCATCCAAGTAACTATTTGCTGTGGACTGGAGTCACTGGACTATTTAATATCATAATAGATTAAACCATATAAAACAGAGGGAAATAAATAAGCATTAAATAAGTAGATAAATGGACAGTTTGTCCTGCAGTTTACTTTGCTTCGAACAAATTGTATGATGGGTAAAGCCATGCGAACAGAAAGTTCAATTAGTACTCAGGATTTTTAAATGTGTGTTTTTTATGTGACTTTTCGTATTATCTTATTATGTTATGAGGCCGTTTTCCTCATGGTTGTATCACACTGCCACATGTATATCTGTGGTTTTTAATGTGCACCTTGATCTTCCTTTTTGAAGATTTTATTTCCTTGCAACCAAGTACAAATATTTATGTGAAATCTCATTTTTTCTCCTGATGAAAATTGTGGCATGCTAATTTATTTATATCTTCTAGAGTCTGTTGTTTGTTTTTAAACTTGGTAATTGTCCATTACTTAATAGGTTTCTATGCTTCTCAAGTCTTAGTGTGGGATCTTTTTCTTTATTTAGTTTCTATGTTCCTTCATTAGTTTATAAATTTTGACCAGACACTAGTAATTCAATTTTCAGATATTTTATTGTGTTTTTAGCTTCTGGTCTCTTAATTGAAGCACACGTACATCTGATAGAGATCCATATTTGTGTTTTCAGAGACAACATGATACTTTGGAATTCAGATTTTGTTATGTTCATGTTTCCTAGCTTCTTTGTTTTAATTTTGTATATTTCACCTTAAATGTGTAGAGTGCTCACATTATAAAAATGTGGGATGTGGCCAATTGAGTTTTCAACTTATTATATTATTTGTTGAGAGGAGTTTTTGTTTTTTGTTTTTTGTTTTTGTTATTTTGAAGGGGTTGATGGATCTTTTAGCTTAGTGAATATACTTGATACTAATCTATATTAAATTAATGATTTGAAATTTATATGCTAGGTATATGGCTTATATAATGGACACAAATGAGGAGGAGAGGGTAAAGGTAAGAATAAATTTACTGATAAAATTTAACTGGTTTATCCTATTTGATGTAGTTTTCCTTTTTTGCTTATTGATTATATGAATTTGCTTAGAACTCATAGTTAGAAAGTTGTGATAATTGCAGGGAAAGACAGTTGAAGTTGGAAGAGCACATTTTGAGACAGAGACAACAAGGTTTACCATTTTGGATGCACCTGTGAGTATCTGTATTGCATGATACTCCTCCGGTCTGGTTTTTTTTATTATCATGGACATGCATGTTCTTTAGAGTAGTAGTTTTTTGTTCTGGATCTTAAGAGTGCTTTCTCTGACAGATCTTCTTCCCTTGACTTAATCATTTTTTTCTCTTATATTTTAAAATAATTTAATCATTGTATGTGTTTGTGTGGAAACATTTAATATTGAATTACAATGCTCATGCAGGGTCACAAAAGCTATGTTCCGAACATGATCAGTGGCGCATCTCAAGCTGATATTGGAGTGTTGGTTAGTTGATCTGTTATGTGTGACTATTTGTTTGTTGATCTTCTTTATATGCATCTTCACAAGCATTTGATGATATATCTGTATTTTATGACCCATCAATCAGGTAATTTCTGCACGGAAGGGCGAGTTTGAAACTGGATATGAGAAAGGTGGACAAACTCGTGAACATGTCCAGCTTGCAAAAACGTTGGGTGTGTCCAAGCTGCTTGTTGTTGTCAATAAAATGGATGATCCTACAGTGAAGTGGTCAAAAGAAAGGTGCTCTCTCTCACTAGCCTCTCTTTCTCTTCCCTCTTTCTGTGCATATATGCAATTGTAATGAAATTCCTTGCTGCTGGTGTGCCTCTAGGTATGATGAAATTGAGTCAAAGATGAGTCCATTTCTAAAGCAATCAGGATACAATGTTAAGAAAGGTATCTAACTTCTATTTGTTTGAGAATATGCTGGAACTTTATTTTGTCTGTTTTTAATTAATCTGTTTTTTAATTTTGGGATGCTGGTGTGAATGCATGATTTATATTTTATAGTGGATGGGTTATGTTGCATTTACATAGAGGACATGCTTTATATTATTATGAACATGATGGGGGTTGCAAACTGTCTGCCATAGTTCCCTATTAAGAATTTTGTGTTCTCATCTAGAGTGGGGAATGTTATATGTCTTGCTGAATGCTAATGGAACTTGGGGCAAGCTGAAGATGGCTGAAAGGTTGGTAGTTTATTTTCACAAAATGCTGAGCAGGTTTGAGATCCTGGGTATTAAGTTCTCAAGGGATGGGAGGACGATGCTGAATCTAGTATATGGAATGAACAGCAGCTTGTTTGGTTTAGAATCTAGGGCATTTAGGTTGTGCAAAGGTTATTCTTTTCTTGTTTCGCATGCTATGTCTATGGTTTAGGATTTGAAAATCTTATTGAAATGGACATGGAAAGCCCTGTATTTGAAATCATTTCCTAGCTACAATTTCATATTTTATGCAGAGGTATTGACCGGTTGATTGATTGTAGAAATGAAGTTATTTTACTAATTATTTTATTTACCAGATGTCTTGTTTTTACCAATGTCTGGGCTGCTTGGTTCAAACATAAAAACAAGAGTGGATAAAAGCACTTGTTCATGGTGGGATGGTCCTTGCTTGTTTGAAGCCCTTGATGCTATTGAAGTTCCTCTGAGAGATCCCAATGGTCCTTTCAGGTATTGCATTTCTGAACATTTTTTTGCTTCTTTTTTCCTCCCAGAGGTTCTTTATAATTTATTTATTTTTACTATTTTTAAAGTTCAACTTCTTTGCTTATATTGTTTTGTGCAGGATGCCTATAATTGACAAATTCAAAGACATGGGAACTGTTGTGATGGGTAAAGTGGAATCTGGTACTGTTTGTGAGGGAGATTCCTTGTTGGTCATGCCAAATAAGGTAGTTTTTTGGGGTGTTTGTGAGCTTTATTCCTTTATCCTTCCATTCTTTCTTCTGCTTTTTCGTCTTTGCTGATCATTAAATGGGTGACAACTGCACATAATTTGCAGGATCAAGTAAAAGTTGTTGCTGTTTTTATTGATGAAGATCGGGTTAAACGTGCCGGACCTGGTGAAAATTTACGGATTAGATTATCTGGTGTTGAAGAAGAAGACATATTATCTGGGTTTGTCCTGTCCAGTGTTGGTAAGGATTTTTTTTTCTTCCATTTATAAAATTTTGCTTGGCTTGAAAGATGTGTTGCAGCAGCAGTACATATTAGAAGATATTTATATTGAGATTTTTTATTTGAGAGGTGTTCTAGAAAACATAATTACACTAACAATTTCAGTGCATATTGTGTAAAAGCTAGTTTTTGTTTCTTATTTCGAATTCTGATATGAATAGTTTAGCTGTATAGTATGCCATGAGATGTTGCCACAACTAATGTGATGGAATCCAATTTTATTTACTACAAAATGAAGGAAACAATAATGGAGACATGCTTCTTTCAAACACTAATTGCAGAATAATACACCAAAAGACCCTAGCTCATCCGTAGAACCATCACACGTAGGCTCTAAGAGATCCCAAATCCTCAATATTCACTCAATACATGCATACCTCACTCCACTCATTCCCCCTCCTTTTATCTTATCCTCCAAGAATATTCTAGAAAAATCCCAACTAACTAACTAAGTAATTAACTAACCAACTCTTTTCAAGCCCATCAATACTCCCTTTCCAAAACTCATCTTGTACTCAAGGTGAAGAAAAATGACAGGTAATGTGAGAGAACTTCCACTCGGATCCCATTGTTTGAAGCATATAGACCAAGTAATCCTTGAAGTTAAAATATTGCCACGGCTGGATCTTATTGCCCCCTTGCTGCTATACTGCACCTGCGCCTAGTTTCCTATAACTTACCTAACCATGGAGTAGGGGGCCTCTCTACTCCCTTCAAGCTCTATTTTTTGTCGTTTGGAAGCCTCCTGCAAAAAAAATTACTTTGGGCCACAAGCACTTCTTTTGGAGCCTAAAAAATTTTCTTCAGGGTAGGAGTTGCCCATGACCCACAACCCAATTGAGACACTTCTAGGGTTAACTCAATGGCACCATTTGTAGATGGGAACATTAGTAGGTGCAATGGGGAAGTGGAAAAGATTGGCGAAAGCGAACCAAGAAAAAATAGCAAAGGAAAAATAGACCTGGAGCAATGCTCTTTCATTGATACAAGCGTTTGTAAAATCGATAAGGTCCCCTCCTCCATGTTTGGTGGGTTACGTAATGGTGGGGTAAAGGTCACCGATTCTTGTGCCACCCTTGTCAGAGGATCCTTTACTTTCATGAGACATAGAATGCGCCTTCTTCGATTTTCCATCTCCTCTTGTGTTAGGCGTTGAAATCGTGACCCACAACAACTCTCCTGGCCATCGTTTGCTGTTGCCATTCTGCCTTGCACTGTCGCTGCATTTGGGGCTACTCCTTCAGTACGATTAGGGTTTGCCACACTAGAAGTTTGATTTGGACCCTCCATGTTGAGCCGTAGGTGTTGGCCCATTTCGCCTATGAGTGTTCCCTCCTTGCAGCCCATTACATCCCTCCTTATTTCCCAAAGCGGTTAGTCCAAAATACCCGCTTACAGCCCCTGACTCGGTTCCCCCCTTACCCGCATATGACCCGCTTCAACCCCGAGTAGCTTCTTTCTCCTCTTCGGTGATTTCTTCTTGTTCTTTTCTTTCTTCCGCTTTTGTTACCTTTTCATTTTTGTTCTTTTTCTGGTTCTTTTTCATCTTCTTTCTCCCTTTCCTCTTCTTCTTCTTTTTCTTGTTCTTCTTTTTCTATTTCTTCTTCCTTTTCTATTTTTTCGAATCTTTGTGTGTGTGTATTGTAACACCTTGGGCGCTGACGAGGGCGGACAGTGATCGCCGGTGTGAAATGGCACAGACAAGGAGCGACTCCTGACAGGCTTTCAGCGGGGGGTTTACATGAATGAATCATATCGACACCCGAAAGAAAGAGATTCCAAAGACTGTGCAGGTATGAGACTGCACAATTGGGGATAAATTATAAGAATTAATTGGTACTACCTATACTAACAAAATACATATATTTTTCGGTAGCCCAGAACAACAGAACTCCATAGTAAAGCGTGCTTGACTTGGAGGAATTCTGGGATGGGTGACCTCCTGGGAAGTTTTCCTAGGAAGTGTGTGAGTGAGTACAAAGCACACTAAAAAGTCTCGTGTTAGTGTGTGGGGATAGTCATTGATTCTTGAAGCGGCCGGGCATTACGAGTGGTATTAGAGTAGGGCCTTTCTTCCAGTATGGTATGGTTTGAGGACAAACCAGGTGGAAGCTGGTGGGCATGTAACATCTTGGGTGCTGATGAGGGCGAGGAGTGATTGTCGGTGCGAAAGGGCACAGACAAGACCTGGTGGGCATGTACCATCCCGGGCGCTGACGAGGGCGGGGAGTGATCGCCGGTGCGAAAGGGCACAGACAAGGAGCGACTCCTGACAGGCTTCCAGCGGGAGTTTACATGAATAAATCGAATTGGCACCCGAAGGAGAGAGATTCCAAAGACTATGCAGATATGAGACTGCAAAGTTGGGGTTAGCTTATAAGAATTAATTGACACTACCTATACTAACAAGATGCATCTAATTTTCGGTAGCCCATAACGGATGAACTCTATAGTTAAGCGTGCTTGATTTGAAGCAATTCTGGGATGGGTGACCTTCTCGGAAGTTTTCTCAGAAAGTGTGTGAGTGAGTACAAAACACATTGAAAAGTCTTGTGTTAGTGTGTGGGGGATAGTCATTGATTCTTAAGCGGCTGCATATTACATGTATGACTCTGTTCAGCCTAAGCGTGAAGACGGATTTCCACCCTGATTTTCTCTCTCAAAACCATGAGCTCTACTCTCGTCATCTCGTGGGTTTGTTTTATTTTTCGACGTTTTGCCTCCCATATCATGTTCTCTTCTCTATTTCCAGCATGAGATCGCGTTCCAGATCCTTCATCCCTTCGATTTAGTCGTTCCAGAAAATCAAGAACCGTTTCCCTTAGTTGATGAACATGCTCTTTTATTTTCCCCAACTTTTCTTCCATTTGTCCCGTTTGCTGCTCCACAACTTCCAATGTTTTCCATTCTCGTACGAACCATAAAGCTCTCCCAAGGGTCAGAAGAGCTCTGATACCAAATTGATGGAACCCAATTTTATTTACTATAAGGAAACAATAGTGGAGACAAGCTTCTTGCAAACATTAATTGCAAAATAATACACCAAAAGACCCCAGTTCACCTTTAGAACCGACACACCTAGGCTATAAGAGATCCTAAATCTCCAATATTCATTCAATACATGCATACAACATACCCCACTCCAATCATTCCCCCTCTTTTTATCCTATCCTTAAGAATATTCTAGAAAAATCCCCTAACTAACTATTCCAATACTGTGCAGAAGCCATAGATGAGAGAGAGAGAGAGAAAGTATGAGAGAACTGAATGTGTGATTTCTATTATGTGAAAGAAGATACAAGGCAACCTAATATATATAGTGAGAGATTTCTAACTCAGCTAATGAGTTAGATCTGAACGGGACAAACAGAAAGCTGAAACAGACTTGTAACGAACTGAAAGTAAAATAATCAGATACATGTAAGTACAGTGAATAAAGATACAACACAGTAAGATACAAAGTTATATATCTAATACTAACTAACTCTTTTCAAGCTCATCATAATGTAATATCACATTGCAGTTTTTATTCCAAACAAATGAGCAAAGAGTATTGTTATGCACAAATTGTGGTGGGTTTATGAACTTGGTTGAATCATAGATAGTGATTCAAGAATGGTTGTGGGACCTTTTCCCACCACAAATGTGCTTCTTCTAGTCAATTAAATATTGAAATGCATTATGTTTGTTGTTGTTATGTCTTCATGTAGTTATAAATTGGGGTGTAAATGGGCCAGACAATTGTTAGGGGTCTACATCCTAGTATGGCTTGGCTTGACCTATTTTAAAAATAGTACAAACTTAAACTCATTAAAGACCTCTTTAGAAATTAGGCCACATGACTATTTTAAAAGTCTTGGCCTCTAAGCCTCCTAGCGTGGCCCGTATTTTTAATAAAATAATTTTTTTATTTTTTGATCTTTTCTAACCTTCCTCTTATGAATTTGGTTATTGATTTGGTTTTTAGGGAATATGGTAGTGTTATATTATCTACCTATGATGACAATCAATTACTTGTTCTTTTTTTTTCCTTTCTAGTATTTTATTTGTGGCTATATTATTATGTATGTGTAAGGAATTATGTGGATGTAATAGTTTCTTTTTTGTTGAGTGGAATTCGCTCATAAATGAGCGAGTGAATATCTTTCTTTATTTTGAAATTCAATTAAGCCTTTCACATCCTTGTCATTATTTGATTTTTGATCTCTAGAAACGTAATTAAATTGTTAGTGTTTTGGGTTATGGCTCCATCAACTTAAACATACAAAAGAAACAAAGTAATCATAATCTATAATTTACAGAGTGCAATTTGTCATTTTTGAAGTCGTGATAAGCTTGATTGGTCTTGTAGCTTGTAAAACTTGTTCAGACAAAACTTATAATTTTACTTGGTTAGGCTAATAAGTCAAGACAGGCCTGAAATATTTTATATAGGCCTAGCCAATTTAGGCTAAAGCTTGGCTTACCTGACTTATTTACACCCCAAGTTTTAAATTTGTTTGTTATTTTTATGTGGTGTGTTTTATTCCCTTTTGCAGCAAATCCAATACCAGCAGTTACCGAGTTTGTTGCTCAGTTAGCGATTCTTGAATTGCTGGATAATGTATGTATTATCTCTTTCTCACTCTCTGCATTTGGATGTTAGCTTTAGTTTCTATGTATTAAATCGTAAGGCACAAACATCTTTGCATAAATCTGCAGGCTATTTTTACAGCTGGGTACAAGGCTGTTATGCACATCCACTCTGTAGTTGAGGAATGTGAGATTGTCGAGCTCTTACAGCAAATTGATCCAAAGACACGGAAACCCATGAAAAAGAAAGTTCTCTTTGTGAAGAGTGGCGCTGGTGTCATTTGCCGTGTTCAGGTGCAATTTTTTTTGCCTTGTGAATATGGAAATCGAACCATTCCCTCATTAAACCTCGACTAGCTAGGGTAGAAAATTTGAAGATATATATATATATATATATATATATTTTTTTTTTTTCTTTCTTTTTTTATAGTATTGGTGTACAATATAGAAAACTTGTAATGGTTGGGGTTGTCACCCTGTGACTTGGAGGTCATAAGTTCTAGTCGTCAAATCAATCTTTTACAAGTGCTAGGTGAGGCCATGGCGGTCTGACCCTTCCATGGACCCTGCTGCATAGCAGAGCTTCATACCATTAGGCTGCCTTTTATTATTGTTTTGCTGTATATGAGCTTCACAGGGCTATGATGGGGTTTTTACTTCATCATGATCCTGGAGAATGATTGTCGAGTCTCAAATAGAGAGGAATTTGTTGCTGATGATATTTTTTTATTTTCTTATTAATGAAAGTTTAGCTTCATCTTGTTTTGAAAATGTATAACCAGGTCAATAACGCGATATGCATTGAGAAGTTCACTGATTTTCCACAACTTGGGAGATTCACTCTTCGCACTGAAGGTGAGAATTAAGATAAAATAGTCTTGCAAAAGTGTTTACGATATTAATATATCTTGAGAATTAAGATTCACTCTGTTCTGCAGGAAAAACTGTTGCTGTGGGTAAAGTCACTAGTCTGTGAGATTGTAACAATTTTGATTTGAGGTAAAGAATGTTTCATATACATTGATTCTTCTTGTCAACCTGCTCTTGCTTTTCCCGGTAATATTAAATCACTTTTGGAAGTGGCTTTCCTTGTTTCTCTAGCATATGTGGTTTGATTAACCTGATATTTCTATTTATTTATTTTGACTTATCTGCCATGCAGAGGGCCTTTTCTTTAGTCTCTTATCTTTTGTATCTCAATAAATTTAAACATGTGGAACTTGAATTGGAAACTGACTTGCTAGTGGTTAAACTGAAAATATCAATTATTTGGCATTATGTTTCGATCAGCATGTCTAGATTTTTAAGGTTATAGTCTTTTTTGCACAAATCAAATGATTTTAAGAGAATAGAGGAACAAATCAATTTGCTACCGGCCACTGGATCACTTGCATGCTAACAGCCTCAATTTTCAGTTTTCATTTTTGGTTTTTGTTGCCTTTGTTTTTTCAAATTAACTATGATACTTGTTTTCTAACAGCTCTTTTTGTGGACAGGAGGGGAATCCTGCAGAGAGTGGCAGCATAGAGGCATATAATTAAAAGCATCAAGTTCGCTATATATTCATCTCGATATTCATTTTGCTTTTACTTTGGCTAGTTTTCAGTCATGAGTTATTTGTTGCCGCTGGTGCCCCATGAGTACTTACTTGTATGCGGCCTTGCAAGGCCTGGTTGCTTCCAACCGTGCTGTTTGAGATATAAATTACAATTAAAATGGATGGTTTTGAATCATTCCACCTGATTCGACGTGGAATTTGATGACTTATATTTTAGTGTCTAACAGATATTAAAACAAATTTCCTACTCACAGTTGACTAGCATGTTTGATTTTATGTGTGTGCACGAGCCATTTTTTCTTCTTCTTAATTTATTTATTTATAAAAAACTATTTTATTTATTCATTGAAGAACACATTTAAAATTTAAATTAATTAAATAATTTTTTCAAAAAAAGTTAAAACATTAAAAACAGTTATTATTGTTTTTTTAAATAAGTTTAAAAAGTGATTTCATTTTTTAAAAAAATTATGTCATTAAAAAGTTTTGCATTTTTTTTACTCTAATTTAAATGTACTTTAAGATAATTCTTTAAAACAATGACAATAGCGATTAGCAAGTTAGTCGAAAGAATTAACATGTTTGACTTTTAAAGTGTTAATTTTCACTCAATATAAACTAATCTGGAGTGACTATAAAATTTAAAAACCACGAGACATATTACTCTTCAAGGGATTATTTTTCTTTTGCTCAAGTTGTTAAAAAGTTAACTTGCTGGTTTTAAAATATTGATTTTTAAATAAATTAGGGGTTCAGGAAACTACAATAAAAAGGATCTAATGTTTCTGTTTTTGTTTTTGTGATCTTCTTATTCATATAAAAATAAGTGAGTTTTATTAATTTTTTTTTCTCTTTTCTGTATAATGAGATCCATTTATTTTTATGCAAGTGTGATCTTATTTTTGCAGCAACAAAAGCAGAAATATATTTTTCAATAAAAAATAATATATGAATTTAATTCTTTTTAAGGGATTGTGCTTGTCAATGCTATCATATTCTAAGCTATGGTGGTATTTTAGCTTTTCGTAACTCTTAAAATTCTTAAGTTAGCGCATATGACTAAGTTTTATAACAAAAATGTAAACTATATTGAGCTAAGAAGAACTTGTATAAAAATAAGTGTGCTTAAAATTATAATTGAAGTAAAATGAGAAAGCTTTTTAGAAGTGAATTTTTTGAAAGTGAATTGCATAAATGTATATATATTTTTTAAATTTTGATAGATTAATATTATTATAGAGTATAATCAAATTAATAATAAATACATCATGAATTATTTATGGAAAAAATGTGTCGTTCTGAAGGACATAAAGTTGTGCCATTTTAAATGAGAGAAAAAGATAAATCATGGAAGAGAGAAAAAGTGAAACATGATTTAAAGGTGTGAGTCCCACTTCTTTATGAGAGCGAAATGATATAAGGTGTGTCATTTAAAATGGTACACATTTTTTCCATTATTTATTTAAAAATTTAATCTTAAAAATAAAACATTGTTGCTGAAAAAACTTCTTCTTCCCCGCTCCGCTGCTAATAAGTAATAATGATGTTATTTAATGATGACGATAATAGAATTTTGAGGACCACATAGGGAATGAATGAATGTATATATGGTCACTGTTTGATGCACCCCGAAATTACATAAAAAAAATAAAATAAAAATTGTTGAAAAGTGAAAGATATTTGCAAATGGCTATGGTCTTACATGTGTTGTACATTTCTTCCTTCCCCAATTCATCTCCATTGACATCCTTTAAAGCATCAAACATCTCAGTCTCACCACCACATTCTAAGTCTCTGATTCTCAATGCCACTCCTCTCTCTCTTAGAGGAACAAAACATTACCTATTTTCCAGACATAGAAGTAGAACCACCAGAACCAGAGCAACTCTTGATGACATTGAAAGAGACAACCTTTCCTCAACCCCACTTCTTGTTGAGGACGAGAACCCCAAAAAGGTATAATCTTTTCCTTTGCATCCATTTGGGTTCTCATTAACGTTTCAAAGCTTTGTTGAAAATGTTGAAAAGTTTAAGACGCTAAAATTTGAACCTTTAACGCAGCCTTTCTAGTTTTATTATCTTTTGGACCTGAGAACGCAAACACCTTTCAATATGAAAACTTGGTCCTTTATGTAATTTAATTTAATTTAATTTTTAATTTCTATATTTGCTTAGGAAGTAGAGGAAAGTGTGAAAGTGTTAAAAAATGCAGCTAAGACAAGAAAGGTAGCAGCAGAGGAGGTTCTTTCTGCACTGTCTGTCATTGAGAAAGCAAAAATTGATCCTTCTGGTTTTCTTGAAACCCTTGGCGGAAAGGAATCCCCTGGGAGGACCTGGATGCTAATTTTTACTGCTAAGGTTAACATATTTCTTTCACTTTTTTCTTTTGGTGGCTCTTCTTTTGGCTATGATTCTGTTTCTTGTTTTACCTTTTTAGCAATACATGCTTAAAATAATTTTGTGCTGAATTTCAGAAACAATTAAAAGGTGGTCGATATTTTCCTCTCACAGCTGTTCAGAGGTTTGATGCTGCTGTAAGTCTCTCTCGCATGATCCTATCTATATTTCATTCTTGATGTATACGAGTCCAACATTTGTAGTGTAAAGATTGAAAAAAACCATTCATCTGCCTATTGAGAAGCTTTGAATCTTTCGTGTTATTATTGAGTTTTTGAACTTTAAGTTGTTTTTAGGTGGAAAAGCAAGAGGGATGACGATACAAGAAACACTAGATGAATGTTAAGAAAAGGTGCTAAAGAATTAAAGGTTGTTTTGAGGGTCTTGTTCTCATTCTAAAAGCTTTCTGGAACTTAATCCCAAGTAATGTGATTTGGCTTTTCTTATACACTTGATGGACAAGCTGCTTCTCTGGACATGATTGTCTTGTTAATTGTTCTGTCCTCTATGAACTTATTTCCAGATTAAAGTCCAATATTTTCGTTGTTGGCTTATGAAATTATTCGTTCGTATCTAATGTCAACCATGCTTCTATTATCAGTCTTTGTTTTTAAAAGCATATCTGATGACAATCATCATACCATTTGGTGTCTTAGCTCGTAAAACTTAAAAAGCACATGTGAGCCACTACGGGTGAAGACATTCTTGAATCGTCGTATCCTTTGTGGAGGAACCAATTCTCATCCCCTATCTCAGTTTAGGAGCTGATTCCATTTAAACTAAAAAGTTATATTTTTCTTTTTATTAAGGACAAAAGAGAGAATTGTTAACTTTGCATTGAATATTGTGATGTAGCTACTTTTATCATCTTAATCTAAGGTTGTGAGGATTTTGAGGTGAAGATCGACTGTTGCTCTGTTTTTTCTTAGCCACTTAAATGATGTCAGGGAAACAAAACCTCATCTATTATCTGTGAGGACCCTTGTGTGTATATACTTCATTCAGGAAAGATTGTTTTACCTCTAAAATAGTTTCGTGATTGCATCCTTACTCTTTCTTATGCAAGCAAGGTGTTATTGCTGTTGTTTATTTTATTATTTGTAAATGTTGCATATGCCAAGTCATCATACTATGTCTAAAATATCTTTAGAGAAAAGCTTATGTAGTTTTCTCATTTCTTCTGTCTAATTTAGAATATTAAGTTATCTTGATGAATTGTTAGGCAAAGAGGATCGAAAATGGCGTATATCTTGGACCGATTGGACAATTAACATTTGAAGGCAGACTTTCATGGAAAAAGAGAATATTGGCTTTCACTTTTGAGAATCTACGAATAAGAGTTGGACCTTTGAAACCTCTACAGATCAGCCTAGGAAACAAGGAAGACATGGAACCAGGTACCAAGGATCCTTTTTTCATATGGTTTTATGTAGATGAGGAAATAGCTGTTGCTCGAGGCCGGAGTGGAGGAACTGCGTTTTGGTGTCGGTGTCAGCGTGTCAACGTTTGATTCTTCTTAGCTCCAAAGATTCATGTAGATAATTGTAAGCAGTTGAAGTTCAGGTGGAGTTAAATTTATTTGTACTTGTATACTGTATAGCTGTTTACATAAAAACCAGAAAACTGAAATTTATACTTTGGATTGAAGTTTTTGTTTCATGATGATGGACCACTGCTGTCGAAAATCGGGTCAGGCCATTTGTGAGGAAATAATTATTCAACGATCAAAGAGAAGATGATTTAAAAAGTAAGATAAGAAGAGGAAGAAAATAAAGATTCTCCACCAGGTCCAGTTACATAATTGAACAAGTCAATGTGAAATTGTATGCTTCGGAATGTGTTTAACTAGAAAAGAAATTTTAAATAATATATTTACTACGTATTTTCCTTGTGCTCTTTTTAATTTGGTCGTTAGTTATATTCTCTTTGGCGGAAACATAATGTGTCAATCAATACTTTATTTTAATGTTGTCACTAAGTATCTTTCCATGTCAGCAGCTAAAGAAAACTCATCAAAGCCCCAGATTTTTTTTGCATCATCACAGTAAAAGATATGTACAAAGCTAGATTGTCCCTATATGGACGTCTTAAACTGCCTATTTATCAAGTTTTTTCTTTTTGAATGATTTAGTAATGTTGTATTCTTGCAGTGTACAGATTCTTGGACTACTATCAAAATATTGTTTCAGAGTCAGAAATTAAAGGAGCATAATAATGTGTACTTGGTGTTGCAGAAGAAATTACGGGATTTGGCATTGTTGCTTGTTGAAACAGAATCTGGATTATTTTTGGATTTGATGGATGCCATAATATATAATGTATTCAAAACAAATGCAGAAAAATGGTTGACAAGTGTTCTTTTGAAGCTTATTCTTTTAATCAGCAAACTCCAATGACTTAAAAATATTATGCTACTCCATAGCCAATGGGAAAAGGATGCATTAATCGGCTAAAGACTGATTTTCCATCTTTGAGAATGACTTTTGGTAGCTTGCTCAAACAGTGTAGATTTTTTATCAAGAGCAACTTCCCTTTTAGGGGGAGTGGGAAAGGAAATCTGGTGCGAGGTCTAAGGTCAACAATAATATGTCACCTCTGTTTCGGTTAAATTACTTTTGCATTAGTGTACGTGGTGTTAATTTGAATAATTTATGATTGTAACTATTACTACAATTTTTAAACTGACCCTATGTAAATAACTGAATATCCAATCAATAAGAAAAAATGGATAAAAAACTATTACAACTCACAAGTTACTACTTCAAATGTCTATATTTCCATGTATATTCACAATGCTGAGATGCATGCTTTTGTACTAATGTCTAATCCAACCCAATCAACAGACATGAACTGACAGACCCAAAAGCGGGGGGCAAAAACAAAAACAAAAAGAAAGGAATAAAAAAAATGGAAACAGGGTTTCTCGGACCCTATAAAGCTAATCTAACCCTTTATCATTCAAATATCACATGTTCTATATATGACTGAGAAATTTTATTGACTTGTACAAAAACAACTAATGATGACATGACATATACACAATTCTTGTATTCATAACACTGCACAAATATTATAGGTAACTGCAGTGGCTCAGTTGTGTAGAGAAGAACTTCTCACTTGGACCTGCAGTTGGAACATTCTATGAGACATGGATGCAAGGTTGTTTCCTTGGCATAATTAACAATAGAATGGACATGCTAATTACTTTACAAGCTTGACGTCTGGATTTCTCATGGTTTTCAGCCACATGTCAGCCACTATTCGTGATGAAATGCTCCATAACAGGTCTTGCTCCTTTGCCAATGCTTGTTTCCCTTTCTTCGCTGCCTTTCCCAACCCATATGCAACCAGCCATTGCATTGCAGTTAGTCTATGCTTCTCATTGTCCCATGCATTCTTCTTTGTGGCACTCCTCACCTTGAAACCTCCAACATGCATGCTCATAACTTTGAACCTCTTCTCTTCATTGACCTTTGTGTCAGCACGTATTGCATGAATAAGTACCATCACAGGGCTTCCAACTGCTTCATAGCGTCTCATTGGATCCCTCAATTGAACAACTAATATTAGTGTGACTCTTTGTGGTTCACTATCAGAACTTTCAGTGTTCTTGTTGTAGGTTTGGTCTCTTATCCAATCCTCAAGTGAAATAGCAGAAGCCAAAAGATCTTTCCCACTGTCCCCTTTCTTTGAGCTTAGTGCAGAAACATCAAATGGAGGTTCTTCCTCGGCCATATCAGCTTGAACTTTCAAAGCTTCAACTGTCATGGACTCTATCCTCTGCATTGCAAACGCCAGAAGCTTCTCTGCAGTTAGTGGATCTTCATCAACATTCCAAAGTCCTGATGATATTCGTTCTTTCCTTCCTGAACTCATTGCATTTGCCATGCTTTTCAAGGAAGAAACTATGCGAGCAGCACTTGAACTGGCTCCTTCCTTGTTCCTACCTTGTATGATGGCAGAAGCAATGCCTTCAAAAGCAACCTGTTCTGCAGTTTTGCCTATCAGTTCATCTATGGGCATCAAGGACAAAACTTGAGAGCTGAGTTCATCAAGACCAATGCCAGCCAATTTCTGAAATAACTCAAACCCACTCAGGGATTGATGTGATGCCAACACAAAAGGCTTTGATATCTGCATTGCTAGCTTTGGAGTATCTTTTCTAGCCACAACAATATCTAAAGGATTCATGGAAGCCAAGTAGCCACCATCCTTTGTTTGAACCACGCAACCCAAGCCCTTTCCAAGGTCAGGAAGATACACTTTGGATTCTCCATCTGTAGTAGAATCCTCATGTTTTTCAAGTTGCATAGGTGGTATTTCAGGTTGATTGAACAAGTATCCTCTGCTGTCTTGATCCTCGAGCATCTGAAGAAACTCCCTAGTCACTGTTTCTTCATCTGCATCTAGCCTCTGTGGCTCTGTCTCATCCTCTATTTTCATAAACTTGTCATCATCTCCCATCATAGACTCAAGAGCTTTTATCTGCTGGGCAATTGAATCAAGCTCTGACAATCTTGTAAGGTGAAAATGGTCATGAACTATTTCCTTGACAACCTCACTTGAATCTGATTTCTCAGGTTCCCCTCCTCCATCTTCTTCCTTCTCTTGAACCTCAACCCCTTTATCAACAACCTCGAAATCTGGAAGATCAAAATCCTCCACCTTTTCTTTAGGTTCATCAAGATTCAAATCGTCCATTCCTTGAATATCCTCAGCTAATCCTGACTGTGAAGGAGTCCAAGAATCGTTTTTGCTCATCATTCTTGGACTAGGCATGCTGAAGGATGTCTTGGATTGTTTACGAGCAAGAGAAGATGAGAAAGTACTCAATTTCAACTTGTTGCTGGACTTTGAATTATTCTCCACTTGATTATATATATCAACTCCTCCATCTTTCTCCATGATCTGGAAACCCAGTTTCAGAACAAGTTCTCCTCCTTTTGCCTTCCCAGACAAACCAAAGCTTGTGTCCCATTTCCGAACCCGAGTGCCTTGTTGGTTTTTCTCAATGGATTCTCGAATCAACTCACTCAAATCCACAGAGCTTCTTCCAAAATCAAGCTCTTTAGCATCAACAGCAGAAAGGTATATCCAAAACGGGCGTGGCTCAAGCTTAATCTGCCTTCCACTTCCATGGTTTGTGGTATAATAAGCATGGCACCTGATGAAAAGTGTTTCTTCAAAATCAGCAGCACCTTGTGCAACACGTGATGGCATTGTCTTAACAGCACCTTCCTTTGTCTCCTTCTTTCTAACACAAACAGAAAGCCTAAGTCCATTCATGGAAGAAGGAAGGCCTTGAGCAGTGACCACTTCAACAGAAAACAAACAGCTTAGTTTCTGCATTCCAATATGAGACAAAGCCCGTATAGGCTTCCACCGCCAAATCCCTTTCTTGTCATTGTCACCTGAAGAAGTTGATATGTTATCATCCAGCTTTTTGATTTCTGCATTGGCGATGGCATCATCAAGCTTTGGTCTTGATCTCCATGGGGACAAGGACATGCGACGTGCTCGTGGTCTGTTACTAATTTCATCATCAACTTTATCTTCAACAGATGGAACTGAAGTTCGTGGCAAGACAAGGGAAGCTGTTCTTCGAGCTGTGTGTGATTTGTAAAGGGATTCACTCAGAGTCTCTAGTTCTTCTAGGAGATGGGCATTGGGATTGCTCTTGGAAGCTTCCATCCCTAGTGAATGAAGAAGCTAATACTGCAAGGAATGGTGATGATGATTATGATTATAATGATAATGATGATGTTGCTTTGGAGGAGTAAGAAGATAAGATGGTCACATGATTGGAAGTTAGAAGGATTATGCAGTATGGCGATTGCTGGTGCATTTTGAACCAAGAAAATCAGATGAGTTAGAATTGTGGAGGATAGAAGATGAATGGTGGCATCGCATTGTGTACCTTGGTGAGTAAGACAAATTTGAAAATGGATATTGAATAAGCAAACTGGTCCCAGCTAATTTAATGTTTGTTTATCTTATTTGCTTGCAAGTGGTACCCTACCACTAGTAAGTATGTTCCATTGGTGCTGGGAAAATGAAACTTTCCTACTCTCCCTCAACCCCCAAGTTAGTTAGGAAGTAGTGGAAACTGGAAAGTCTGCTCTGTTAATTTATGCTCATAGTGCATTGGATTTGGATCTTCTCATGTGTAAAAGTGGTCATGTTATTTGATCATAATCACTCATTTAAAAATCATATATTTTTCTCTTTCTTATCTCATCATCAATGAGTGAAAATAAATGGCTGTAATCAAATAACATGACTACATGACCACTTTTTTCATATGAGATAATCCAAATCCGAGTGCATCAGGTGCTGAATCCTAGAATCAATCAATTAAAATGTCGGATTCATGGGAAGGGATATTTCCATTTAAATTTTTTCACATGGTTAAATTATGTTAACATATGCCTCTCTCTTAATAGATATTTACAAATTTTAATAAGATTTCACTTATTTAATGTATATTACAAGAAAGATTCAAAGTTGTCATACCACATTGTCCTATGAAAATTTTACAGGGAGAGAATGCATTTCTAGTATTCACTTGTCTCTTTTAACTGTTAAGAGAGATTAGATGCTGCTGCTATAAGCTTTTTCTACTTCCTAGCTGTATTTCACTCTTATTCACAGAATTCTTTAATTTCTGAGGAAAAAGATTAAAAAAATCCCTTCATGTACTTAAAAACTTTTAACCTTTTATTTTATTTTTTGAACTAAAGTTTAGCCAATATATATATATATATATATATATATATATATACACATGGGAAAAACATTTCTCAAGCAGCTTGAGAAAAGTTTATCTCCGGCTACTCCAAAACTACGTCGTTTTATTTATTTATTTCCTTATATTAATTGATTCACCTTTGAATGATTATAATTCACTTTTTCTCTCTCTTCCTTTATCACCAACTTGTAACGCCCGGCCACTTGCAAGGATCAATGACTGTTCCCACACACTAACACGAGACTTTTCAGTGTGCTTTGTCCTCATTCGCACACTTCTCGGGAAAACTTCCCAGGAGGTCACCCATCCCAAAATTGCTCCAAGTCAAGCACGCTTAACTGTGGAGTTCTTCCGATCAAGGCTACCGAAAAGTAGATGCATCTTTTTAGTATAGGTAGTACCAATTAATTCTTATAAGTCATTCCCAACTGTACCGTCCCATACCAGCACAGTCTCTGGAATCCCTCTCTTTCGGGTGTTGATTCGATTCATTCGTGCATGTAACCCCGCACTGGAAGCCTGTCAGGAGCCGCTCCTTGTCCGTGCCTCTTCACACCGGCGATCACTCCCCGCCCTCGTCAGCGCTCGGGATGTTACATGCGCACCAGCTTCCGCTTGGTTCGTCCTCGAACCACACCGTACTGGATGAGAGACCCTGCTCTGATACCACTTAACAAAAGTATAGTAACTATGACCTTAGTAAGTTATAAATAAAATTAATTCCTATCCTAATAATATATGGAATTCGAATCTAAGCCATGGGTCTACACTCCAAATGTACCCAAAATTATCAACTAGATTAGTCTTCCAATCATTAACTAAGGGTTTATTCTTTGTAATAAAATTACTCACATACTATTAATGAGTACCCATATAGTACCCATCTTTGTACGATTGTGATTTAGTAGCCGGAGATAAAGTTATCTCAAGCAACTTGAGACACAATAAGTCCATATATATATATATATATGGGGAGGGATCTTTTGACTCTAGAGTAAGACTTACAACTCTTACTCCTCATCTCAACCGTTGATTTTCGTCCATCTAACGGTTATCTATACCAATTAATTAATTATTAATTTTAAATAAATAATAACAGTTAGATGGACGAAAATCAACGGTTGAGATGGAGAGTAAGAGTTATAAGTCTTACTCTAGAGTCAAAAGATCCCTCCCTATATATATATATATATATATATATATATATATATATATATATATATATATATAAGTTAAAGGTGGTGCACAAAAAGTGGTAAAGATTCAATATAATTAGGTTAGGCTTTAATAGCTCTCCTGTTGCTGCTGATCAGAAAATTTACAACAACACTTACTTCCACTAGGATCCGATTCTGTATCTTGGATTTTTTTTTTTTAATTTCAGAATCCGGCTCCGTATCTTATGTAAATATATTTGCTGCAAGTTTTTCCATCAGCAGTGACAGCAGAAATGAGGAACCCATTAGGTTATTATTGTTGACCTTTTTTGTTGTTGGTAATTATAATAGCCCTAGCCTAATTAATTAGTACATTATATGTGATTAAGTAATTAAGCATGTATTAGTGAGTAAAATTAAGTATAAGGACTAATTAAATGAATGAAGGTCACTTTGAATTTAAAAAGTGCTGTCAGTGAAAATTATGGGGTAAAAATCGGTGTAGACAAAAGTACCCAAAATATAAAAATAAAAGTGGAAATATTCCTAGAAAAATATTTCAGACTTTTGGGTAAAGTTTGGTGGTGAATGAAATTGAATAGATATATAAGCTGTTACCCGTTGGAAATAACTTAATCTATGTTAAGTTGAATTAACAAGAAGAAGCTTCATTTCTTCTTCTTCCCACCGTCAAACTTGAGAGAGAATAAGAGAGAGGGAGAGAGTGAGAAACCCTAGCTACTTCATTTCTCTACCAATCTTAGTGATTCAAAAGCCTAAACCACTCATAATCTTGTGGTGAGAGATTTCTTCCTCCCAAAATTTGACCTATTTGGTGATTGGAGGAGTTTGAAGGTAGTTCATTCCATGGGAGCTTAGGAGATCAACATCCCTTGGTTGTGCAACCATTTGTGGTAAGTTTCTACTCCTTGAGCTTTGTTTTCATGGAGATTGCAAGATTGAGGAAGATGATGAATAGTGTCATGATGGGTGGTATGAGTTTGATTTAAGCTTAATCCCTTTGTAAAAGTTGTTGTAGAGGATAAATAAACGGTAGAAATGAGTTTAGATAGTCATTTAGTTATTGTTCAATATGTGGGAAAATTCATGCTTGGGCTTATGGATGTTCTAGCATTTTGAGCAATTAATGAGTTAGATAATTGCTTGTGTCATTGTGTTGCTAGGATTGAGGCAAGTGGACCAACTTTGAGTGACCACTCATTGGAACAAGCTATGGAGCTTGATTAACTCATTTGGATAGGTAAGCTCATGCTAAATCGTGGTGTAAAGTTGTTGTTTTGTTGATGAATATGTTGATATTCATTAACTTGTATTGATGAATTGTGTGACACCTTGACATAGGTGTGTATTTTGCAAAGTTGTAGCCTGAATTCAAAGTTGATTGGTTGCAAACATGTTGGGGAACAAAGGTTGAATTGGAGCATTGAGGTAAGCCTTCAGATCTTGGTGTAAATCCCTTTATTGTTCCACCAAGCCCTGAATGGGTAGTGGTTGTTGATAGTGTATGTAAATGCAATAAGTAGTTTAATGCTTTGTTATACTTATGTGTATGCTTTGGGTGTGGCATAGGATGGTGTTTCCCTATGTTTGTATGTTGCATGACGATGCGTAAATCATATTTGGTAGATTCTCTGATCAATAGGACTATTTGCATCTGAGTATCCTTAGGATAACAAGAGCTCGAGGGATTTCTCCTGGAGATGTTTTACACACTGCATAGATATGTATTTACTGTGTATTGCTATTATACTGTGATGTGAACTATGGGGTGGAGAGATGCTCCAAGGACCCTTGGTTTACTGTGATATATTCGTATATCTCACCCCGTATTGTGGGGACCCCTCTTTCAGGTGCAGATGCTGCAGGAGCCTCTAGTGGCAAGTGGCTGTATTTGGATTAGATGGTCATATGCTAATAGCCTGACATTTTGGATTGCATCTCATCTAGGATAGTAGATGTATATGTCATTTACATTGTCACATGTATATGTATATTTTGAGGACACATGATGTATTTTGGGGACTTAGTGCACGATCATTGTAGTGGTGAATGCCTTGTTGTATATGGCTTATAGCTTTGATCATGTTCCTTTTGTAGCTAAGTTCCTTGGCATGTATATGAAATTGGGAAGAACATTGATGTAATTGAAACTTTGATGTATTGATGAATATGTAGTTATCTTTACCATTTTGATTTGTAGGATGAATTGGTAAAAAGTTTATGGAATGTAGGTGCCACATGGTGTGTGACCATGGTGCGTTTTTCCTTGTCAATTAGGTGTAATAACCCTTGAAAGGGGAAGGAAGTTTCCCCAAGAAATTCACCAAAAACAGGGGAGACCAAGTCTGCCCCAGGTGTAGAGCGCTCAAGCGCTGGTTTGGGCGCTCAAGCGCTGGTTTGGGCGCTCAAGCGCGCTATATACGTGAAAATGAGTGAAATCCCCTGCCTCTTGGCGCTCAAGCGCTGATTTGGGCGCTCAAGCGCGCCGGTGCACGCCCAAGCGCGTTGAAAAACCTGAAGATGGCAAAATTCGCTGCCGTTGGGCGCTCGAGCGCCTATTTGAGCGCTCGGGCGCGCATCTTGAGACAGCCCAACCTAGTTTACTGAAATTGGCACAACTCAAGCTACAGATCTTCGATTTGAGCGCGGTTTGAACCCACGCGAAGCTAACTGAGAGATCTATAACATAGTGTGAGATGAGAACTATAAAATAAGTATAGGAATTCCAATTTAATAAAAAGTGGTATCAGAGCAGGGCCTCTCATCCAGTACGGTGTGGTTCGAGGACGAACCAGACGGAAGCTGGTGGGGCACTGTAACATCCCGAGCGCTGACGAGGGAACAGAGTGATCGCTGGTGCAAAGAGGTACAGACAAGGAGCGACTCCTGACAGGCTTCCAACGGGGGGTTACATGCATGGATGAATCGAATCGACACCCGAAAGAGAGAGATTCCAAAGGCTGTGCAGGTATAAGATTGCACAGTTTGAGATAACTTATAAGAATTAATTGGTACTACCTATGCTAACAAGATGCATATGCTTTTCGGTAGCCCAGATCGGAAGAACTCCACAGTTAAGCGTGCTTGACTTGGAGCAATTCTGGGATGGGTGACTTTTTGAGAAGTTTTTTCGGGAAGTGTGGGAGTGAGAAAAAAGCACACTGAAAAGTCTCGTGTTAGTATGTGGGGATATTCATTGATTCTTGAAGCGGTCGGGCGTTACAATAATATATTATTGTTGGCCTTTATTCCTACTTTCAAACTGTTTTTCTCACCATACCAATGTGTTTGGCCAAATTAACTGTCTGTTTAATTCGTTTTTTTTCAAATATTTTAAACTAATATGGTCAACGCTGTTCGTTGATCATACAAAATAAATTTAATATAATATTTTTTTTCTTTTGGTCAATAAACCTCCAAACACTTCTCGTAATCTACGTCTATTTTAAAGCAAAATCATTTGTTGGCAAGTTTGATGACGTGTCAATTTTTCATGTATTCTTCACTTTGTGTTCACACTATAAACAACTTAAATTTTTTCCACTTTTAGAAACAATTCGAATTTGAATTATCATTATTTTTTAAAATTTGTTAGTGACAGACAACTATATTAATGTCTCACTACTTTCTACATTGAAATTGTTAACCCCATTAATTGTTTCCACTAATTTCTATATGAATAATTGTTAAGCCTATTAATTGTTCCTACTATTTTTTGCATGTGTAATTGGTAATCCTATTATTTGAGTTAGTACGTTTAATATTTTAATAAACACTTCATAGTTGAAGTTAAATGTGATAATTCAAAAGACCATTTATTATCTTAATTGCATAGAATATAGCGATATAGTTTTACGATTTGCATTAATTTTTACGAGACAAATAAACTAATTTATTTTTTCTCCAGTTCATCGCACGGGTAATACACTAATATATACAGAAAAATAGTAACATATTTTTTTTTTAAGATTAAAGAACGACGGTCGTCGATAAAATTTTTGATTTTTTTCCTCCGTGCATCGCACGAATAATTAGGGGTGTTCGCGGTCTGGATTGGATCGGTTTTGGAAGCAAAACTCATCCGATCCATTCCCTTCGGTTTGATCATGTAATCATCCATTCGGTTTAGATTTTTTTTCAAATCCGATCCGATCCAATCCAATTTTTTTCGGTTTGGATTGGATCGGTTTTCAATTTTTTGAATATCCTAAAATTAGTTTCATGATTATTGTGCAAATAACATCTTTTGTATACATTGGCTTTGTAAAAAAAAAAAATTTGAAATACAAAAATATCAGTAAACAATACTATAGTTGATGAGACGTGACTAAGTTTTTTCTTGGATTTAGTTGATGAGTTAATGAGTCTTGAGTTTAGAAATTTTTGGGCTATGATTGGGGAAAGGACAAGTAGGTAGAGGATAATTAATATATTGGATCGGTTTGGATTGGATCGATTTTCATCAACCCATCCGAAAACCGATCCAATCCAATTAAAACTTGCGATTTTTTTTCGGTTTTCGATTTATTCGGTTATCAATTTTTCGGTTCGATTTTTGCCGTTTGAATCGATTTGGATCGGTTGATGAACACCTTACGAATAATGCACTAGTTTCATACAACTTGCCTCGAGCAATTGTGCAGGATGATATGGATTGCGCTTCAGGATTACTTTCTTACTTGTATGAACCCCATTTTGGGATTGTGAAATATCTGAGAGACTTATTTATCCATTGAAATTATGAAATAAAAGAAAATAATTAAGGGGAGACGTGCTACCATCATGTTTAATTTTTGGAATATTGTAACTATAATTAGTATTACTATCAATATTATTACCAATGAATTTTACCGTTAGATTGATTATGGTGATCAAACGGTTATATTTATTTTTATCTTTGTATGGTTATGATTCCTTATATTTAATGTGAAATAATTAAATATGAGAAATTATAACTATACAAAAGTGAAAATAAATATAAAATATTAAATATAAGAAATCATAACCATACAAAGATGAAAATAAATATAACCGTTAGATCAACAATCTAACGATGAAATTGATTAATAGTAATATTAATAGTAATACTAATTGGTTGTTACAATATCCTTCTCTTTAATTTTTTTATTTATTTATTTTTTAAAATTTAACTTGTTTAGTTATTGTGCGGAATTCTAAAACTAAAGTTCAATCATGAAGCTCTATTTTTTAAAAATAAAATAAAATAAAATAAAAATTATTTCTTTGTGACAACCTTTAAATGCTGTAATGCTCTTTCCCCTCTGTTGCTTTCGCTTTGAGGCTTCAGCTACTTACTGTTTTCAGTTCTTTAATCTTTCATGTTTCAAAGGCTTTCTTCTTAAATTTTCACACTTTTATCATCTTTCTGATAAAACTTTTATTTTATCCAAATGACCCACTTGCTAAATTCTCAATTCTTTCAAATCAGCAACAAAAATGGCAGACCTGAATCTATCCAAAAATGTAGCCAATAGATATCTAAAGCAAGAAGTCCTTGGTGAAGGTACCTATGGAGTTGTTTACAGAGCCATTGATACCCACGTAATCCCCCCAAACTTTCTTCTTCTATTCTCTTTTTGTCACCTCTTCCTTATAAGCAAAATCTTTCCCCTTCTTTTTCTGGGTTGTGAGAATTGTCTCTTCTCTTTCAGTTGGTGCAAAGAAAATCGACCAATCAGAGTAAAATAAATGTTCATATAGGGCCTTAGAGTAATGTAGAAAGGAAAGATACGTTTATTTGCTTTGTTTTCTTGAATTCGATGTAGGGCGTTTGTTTCAACAATCAGTTTCAGCAAGAAAATGTAAGGGAAAGAAAGCTTGAAACTTTTTAATTAGTTTCAGCATTGGTTTGGTAAAGTTGTGGCCTGTTCTTCGTGTAACTTGCAATGTATAAATCCAGGAGATATGGTTATATATACGTGTTCTTATAGAAATAAATTCATTGCATTGGCAGACAGGACATACGGTTGCCATTAAGAAAATTCGACTTGGCAAGCAGAAAGAAGGAGTAAATTTCACGGCTCTTAGAGAAATTAAGTTGCTTAAAGAGCTCAAAGATCCAAACATTATTGAGTTAATTGATGCATTTCCACGTAAAGGGAATTTGCATCTTGTGTTTGAATTCATGGAGACAGACCTTGAAGCTGTCATAAGAGACCGAAATATTTTTCTCTCCCCGGCTGATACAAAATCTTACCTTCAAATGATGCTGAGAGGTCTTGCTTTTTGTCACAAGAAATGGGTTATGCATAGGTAGAGTACGTTGCGGATTTACTTGTTACAAAGTTGTTACTTGATTTAATTGCTGAGCTCAAAAGTTTGCTACATATTTTCAGGGATTTGAAGCCAAATAATTTGTTGATAGGACCTAATGGACAGCTGAAACTTGCAGATTTTGGTTTAGCACGGATTTTTGGAAGCCCGGATAGAAGGTTAACTCATCAGGTTTGCTTCTTTATGGCATGTGATTGAAAACTTGTTTCTTCTTATGGTTGTATTTTTCACTTTTTGTTAGTCGATTGACTTTCTACACACATATCACTTATGCTTATTAAACATGAATAGGTCTTCGCTCGATGGTATAGAGCTCCTGAACTATTGTATGGTACCAAGCAATATGGTTCAGGGGTTGATGTTTGGGCAGCAGCTTGTCTATTTGCTGAACTTCTTCTTCGTCGACCCTTTTTGCAGGTAAAAAAGATTGTCATGTTGACTAGATCGAATGGATTATTATTTTTATAATAAATGGTTGATGTTCTGAAGTAGATAACAAAGAGTTGTCCATTTATTGGAAAGTTTAATCATTTAACTTCATAAACTAGTTTATATTGCCTTATTGCACTTCAAACCCTAAATCCAAAATCTTAAACCATTCAAAGCTGTTTTGCTGATCTAGGATCAGCTCTGAAGCTGTTGGCTATGGTGTTTGGGTACATTATTGACTATTAATTTGGCTTCTGTGTTATTCCTGCTCTGTATTTATTACTAGCCCTTTTTTAATGCAATTTCCAAGAGTGTAGACGTAATTTGAATTGGTTGATTTTTTTCATCTATTTCTTTTATATATTATGATCAAGGAAGTCCCGACACTTGTAAAAACAGAGAGAGTCGTATTTGACACGATCCGACACGGCGACACGCTGCGACACGGTGTCGGACACACGGTAAACTTTTTCTGACACGTTGACCATTCCGACACGCGAATTTGACCGTGTCCAACACGTTCAAATGACATTTTTGTAATTATTTTTTTATTTTTTTTAAAATTTAAAATATATTAATAAAGCTTCCCTCTGATCATATCAATTTTATTTTTTTGTCTTTTTTCCCCTTAAGTAGATAAGAGATCATTTCAGCATCATTGTTGTCAATTCCTATCACGCTCTTGTTGTATCTCCTTCTCTCTAATCTCTCTCTAATATGATTTGATCTCTCTATCTGATATTATATCTCTTTCTCATATCAATTCTTATTTTTTTTATTAAAGCTCCCATCTTTAAAACGTGTTAATGGATATTATTAATTTAATTTCATTTTTTTGTTAAATTATTAAATATTAAATGAAATATACACTATATAAATTAAAAGTATTATTTAATATTAAAACGTGTCCCAACGTATCAAAATCCATAATTTTTTAGGATTGACGTGTCGCGTGTCGTATCGGTGCTACATAGATTATCATAACAATTAAGCATGTTTCTTTTGATTTTTTCATTAGTTTGTTTTTATCATTTGCTAGGGTTCAAGTGATATACATCAATTAGGAAAGATTTTTGCAGCATTTGGGACTCCAACACCTTCTCAGTGGCCTGATATGGTATACCTACCTGATTATGTCGAATACCGATATGTTCCTGCTCCCCCTTTGAGTTCTTTATTTCCAATGGCAAGTGATGATGCTTTAGACCTGTTGTCAAAGATGTTTACATATGATCCAAAAGCTAGAATTTCAGTGCAGCAGGCACTAGAGCACAGGTACTTTCCATTAACATCCCATTAAGACATCAATAATTATCTTTTCTCCATAATTAATCTCTCTCCTTCTACTTTAGGTACTTTTCTTCTGCACCTCTGCCTACTGATCCAGACAAGCTCCCTAGACCTGCCGCCAAGAGGGAATCTAGGGCTTCTGATTTCAATTTACAGGAGGGTCCTACTGTATTATCACCTCCAAGAAAGTCAAGAAGAGTGATGCCAGGATTGCAAGCAGATAAGGTTGATGGCAATTTTGGTGATTTCAGACAGACGGTTGGTGATGATACAGGCAAGAATGAATCAGCTCCGATGTCTGTATTTGGCTTAAAATCTCCTACAAGACCTACAATTAACAGGTAAAGTCGTATTGATCATCCAATCAAATCCAAAGTGGCATAATAGTTTGTAATTTTAACTGAGTCAAACATTAAAATAATTACTTCAGCTTGCATATTGAACCATAAACCTTTTGTTAATTTTAAATTTTAATGCTGTTGGAAAAAGATAAGCCAGGCTAATACAGAACCATGTTAAACATATCGTTTTAGGATATTGTTCTACTGAAGTTCCTGATTAACAATGATGAAATTGTAATATGCCATAACACGATATGTTGTAAATTGTAATATGCTTGTGCTAATACAATATGTTGTAATATTCTAAATGTTGCAAGAATGTGCCAGATGTTTTTATCTTTTAGTTTCTACTTGTAAATGATGTTTTATAATTTTTGTTCCATCTTTTTTTTCTGCAGTGCTGACAGATCACGTTTAAAAAGAAAATTAGTTCTAGAATTCTAACAGCCAGAGTGAATATTCTATGATCCAAGCTTTATCACAAGCCTTTGGGGAGTAAAATGCATTTGACGAAATGCAGTGAATCCTGGAAGGCTTGTTTGTAAGTCATTCTTTATCTCTGTTTTTCTGTGTGAAGTAGCAATGGATATGTAGATATTCAAAGGAAGAAGTAGCAATCACAGAAAATTAGTTGTAGAGACCGAAGTAACTTTTTTATTTATTTATTTATTTAAAGAAAAAATTTTAGTTATCACACTCTGGTTCCCCTTGTTCATTTTTGCTCTTCATCCTTTCCAGAGAATTTTTATATACTTGAGTCCATGGAAGACATTGAGTGTGAGGGCATTTTCTTGAGCCATTGTTGTATCTGGTGCTTGAAAAAATAAATTTTTGGGGGAACTAAATTTGAACACACCTTTGTTGTTGAACATAATAGAAATTCTTATATGCACTTGGAATGTATATGTACTTTCAGACAGGTGAAATCCAATTTTAATCAGTTGAATACCTCATTTAAATTTGGTTTTCCAAGCTAATATGCATTTTTTTTTATTTTTTGCTAATTGCTTCCTATTGTAGTTGTTGACATTAAATGACTACTTTGATTCAGTGCTGACATCTATAATACTTCTGATGCTTCTGCTTGGGTTTAAATTAATTAGAAGTTTTCGGTGGAGATGTGCATGGAAGAAATTGGATAGAATCTTATACATGTAGATTCCCTCTCTTAAAACATTATATTGAACTTGTGCTCTACCTTTGTACATGGCAACACAGACTGACAGATGATATTTTGTTTAGGTCTTCCTTTTTTCTTTAAAATACCTTCAACATCAACATTAATAACACCTTTAACCCAAGTTAATTGGGGTCGGTGGTAGATGAACCCAATGATGAATAATAGGAGATTAAAAAAATAAAATAAATAATAATAATAATAATAATAAAAAATACATAAATAAATAAATAAATAAAATTTGGGAAAGGGGGAAATAAGATAAAAGACAAGAAGAGGAAAAAAGAGAGAGGGGGGATTGAAGAGGAAAAGGACTATAAATGGATCATCTGGAATATAGGAATAACAACACGTTTAACCTTCCACCCTGCTTATAGCTTTTTTTCCATTCTGTCCTAAGACACACTGTCTGCCAATCTATATTCCACTCCATTAAGTCTTGTTTAACTACCTTTCTCCAGGTAAGTTTCGGTTTACCTCTACCTCTTTTTGTGTTGAACTCTTGGTAACAAACTTTTGTTCTTACAGGAGCATCCAGGGGCCGTCTCATTACGTGCCCAAACCACCTCAATCTATGTTCCCTCATCTTTTCAGTTACCGGTATTACTTCTACCTTTCGTCGAATATCTTCATTTCTTGTCTTATCCATCCTCGTATAACCACACATCCACCTTAACATCCTCATTTCTGCTACTCTGATTTTATGCTCGAGTTGCCTATGTGCTGGCCAACATTTAGCTCCATATAACAATGCAGGCCCTACTGCTGTTCTATAGAATTTTCCTTTTAGCTTAAGTGGAATTTTGCGGTTACACAAAAACCCAGATGCACTCCGCCATTTCATCCATCCTGCTCTGATTCTATGATTTACATCCTCATCAATCTCACCACCTTTTTGCAAATTTGATCCCAGGTATCTAAAAACATCTTTTTTGGGTACCTCTTGACCAAGTAGATGCACGGGGTCTTGATCTCCATGTCTTACCAGAGAAAACTCACACTTCATATACTCAATCTTGCTCCGGCTTAACGTGAAACCTTTAGACTCCAAAATGCTTCTCCACAATTCAAGTTTCCCATTAACACTGTCTTTAGTCTCCTCAATAAGCACAATATCATCTGCAAAAAGTATATACCACGGCATTGAATGTCTTTTGTTAGTTCATCCATCACTAAGGCAAAGAGATAAGGAATCAAAGCCGAACCTTGGTGTACACCTACTCTAACAGGAAAATAACTTGTTGTTCCATTACAAGCTTTCACACATATAGTAACCCCATCATACATATCCTTGATTGCATTTACATACTTTAATGGTACTTTTTTCTTCTCAAGAACCCACCATAAAATTTTTCTTGGGACCCTATCGTATGCTTTCTCAAGATCTATGAACACCATATGTAAATCCTTCTTTTTTTCTCGATATCTTTCCATCATTTGACGCATCAAGAAAATAGCTTCTGTGGTACATCTTCCTGGTATAAATCCAAATTGATTCACAGAAACCTTGGTCTCTCTCCTTAAACGATGTTCAATAACTCTTTCTCACAACTTCATAGTATGGCTCATAAGCTTAATGCCTCTATAGTTAGAACACTTCTGGATATCTCCCTTGTTTTTGTAAATAGGCACAAGAACACTCTTCCTCCAAGCATCAGACATCTTATTTGTTTGAAGAATCTTATGGAAAAGATTGGTCAGCCAATTTATTGCCACCTCCCCTAAGTCCCTCCACACTTCAATAGGTAAGCCATCGGGTCCCAAAGCTTTATTAGTCTTCATCCTCTTTAAAGCCTCTTTGACTTCATGTGTATTGATTCTGCGCACAAATCTTCTATGCAGATCATCATAAGCATCTTCTAAGCCCACCTCGCTTTTATCGCCATCCCCATTAAAAAGTTTGTTAAAGTAGTTCATCCATCTTTCATTTACATCTTCATATCTTACCAAAAGTTTTTGGTTTTCATCCTTGATGCATCTAACTTGGGTGAGGTATTTACTTTTCTTATCCCTCATTTTTGCAAGTATGTATATACCTTTTTCACCATCCTTGCTCCCAAGGTTTTTATACAAATCAAACCTTACCTCTAGCTTCTCCCACTGTTTTCTTTGCATTTTTTCTCGCCGATCTAAACTTTTGCAAATTATTCTCATTGTGACTTTTATGCAAAGATCTAAAGCATTCATTTTTCTGTTTAATTGCCTCTTGCACCTCTCCATTCCACCACCATGTTTCCTATGTATGGAATCCAATTCTTTTGCTTTCTCCTAGCACCCTCTTTCCCACCTTGTGCAATAATTTGTTTTAATAAAAAGCCATTAAAAGAGATGTTTTTTTTATTGAAAATTTAGATTTTAATGAAGTCTAACGGTGTTAGTAGATTTATGTAGCTGATCTCACGGAGTGGGATGGTGCTTGGCCATTCTATTTTATGCAATGATTTAAGCCTTCCTTCAAAAGCCATATTTTGTAGGGAAGATTGGATGTTCAATCATAATGAGTGAATAAATAATTACTTGGAATGGTTATAAATTCATTTTAAATTAAATAATCATTTGAGTGGTTATTTTTTTTTTTCCATTGTAAGTACCCAAAAGTTCTTTAAAATACAAGTGTCCCTATTTTACTTTGTATTCAATGGTTCTTCCTTTCACAATCTTTATTCCGGTGCTTCTTCCCTGATTGGAGCAGTAAACAACAAAATTTTTTGGAGACAGATTTTGTGATCAGCATGATAAAACCATTAACCATAACTTGATTAGGGAATTTGTTCCTGTGTTTGATATGGTAACAAGCTGTCTCTGAGGGTAGTAGTTGGCGAGATGGTTGAGCGCTCAACTCTGCTTTGAGCTTTCCTTGCCTAATAAAGAATAAGCGTTGTGGTAATGCAATAACAGAACAGAGTAATTAACAAAAATGAAGAACAAAAGTCAGCATATAAACGTTGAGAATTCTGAAATTGCTTACTTCTTCCTCCCAATTAGTTCGAATAATAAAGAATATGTAAAATATCACTTGCACAATAAATGCAGAGATAATCCCCAACCACAACCCCTGTTTGATAGAAAAGAATACAGTTAGAACCTGCAAGAAAAAAGAAAAAGAAAAACAGAAGCCAGATATGGCAAGAGTTATAAAGGTTAAATAACAAGTTTTACCTTGGCTTTCATATGTACAAGAAATGATAATGCAACAGCGCAAGGAACGCCAACAAGATAAAATGAGCCAAGATTCACATAGGCACCAATCTTCTGCCGCCCACATCCTGCAAGAATACCTGGTTGTGGACACATAAGTTGAAAAGGTAAGTTGGGTAAGTGACATTATTCTATGAGAAGCACATTGTATAAGTAGGTTTATAATACCCCTAACCCGTTTAATTAGAAAATGGCATGTGATTAAATATTTAATCATGCATAAATGAGTTAAATTAAGTAAAAGACCTAATTAAATAAATTAGGGTTACTTTTGAGGTAAAAAGTACAGTCAGTGATATTTTTGTGATAAAAATGTGTGTAGAAAAAGTTACCCATAATGCAAAAGTAAAGTTAGAAATATGACTGGAAAAATATTGTAGTTCATTGGGTAAAGTTTGGTATTAAATCGAGGTGTGTAGATAGATAAGTTGTTATCCAGTTAAAGTAACTTAACCTATTTGATATTAAAAACGTGAATCCTTCTCTTTGTTCCTACGCTCTTTCTTCCTCTTTTCTCTCACTGTTGCTCGACTTCCATGGAGAAAGGAACCTAGGGTGTAGTTTGTTTTCTTTGATTTCTCCTTCAATCTTCAACTAAATCACAAAGTCCACTACATGAAATCAATAGTAAACCACCCAATGAATCCATTCCACCACTTAGTTTGAGCTGATTTTGCTTGTGGAGAAAGTTATTCATCACCCCCAATTCGTGACACTATTCATCCTTGTGAAAAAGTGGGGTTTTTGAGTGAGCAAAGCTTGGGGTTTGTTCTTTGGAGCTTGGAATAGCAACTATAGGTGAGAAACCTCTAATCCTATGCTTTTATTTTTGTGATTTATATCTTGAAATTTATGAGCATGTTTTGAGTGAGAAATAAATTAGTTTAAAATTTGAATTGATGATGGATTGTTGATGTGTTGGATATAGGAATGTGGAATAAGCATGTGAACATGTATAAAATTGGAAAAAAATCACATGGTGAGATGCCCTAGATTTCGGCCTTGATAGGGTAATTAGGGGTGATGTGCAAAGATTTATTGTATGTATTGGGAAGGTTTAATATGTTGGAATAAGTGGAAATTGGGTGCATTAGTGAGAATGCCAAAGTGGAAAAAAATCCTATGTAGTATGCTCCTATGTTTCGACCTTGATGTATGTTGGAGGAGTCTAATGTTTAAAATTTAATTAGACATTGTGGATATGTGTATATATATATATATATATATATATATATATATATATACACATGTAGGTGTAAGTTGAAAAATTAAGTGAAGAAAATAAATGGAAAAAAAGAAAAGAATCCTTTGAGATTCCCTTATATATTTCGACCTATAGGGTGGTTTAAGGATAAATTTAGTTACATTTTATTTTATTAAAATGTATAATTTTCCAATGAATGTAATTGAGGAGTTAAAGAAAGGAAATGACTTAAAAATTATTGAAAGAAACCTTGGTTCCCTTTAGGTGTACCCACGACCTTATAAAGAAAAATGGCATGAATTATGTTGAAAATTCTCATGTGGATACTTAGTTAATTTAGGGAACGTTAACGATTATAAAATGATGAATCGAAGGAAATTATAAAGATATGGTCTAGACTTGTGAATTGGCATAGGATTGGCAAACATGTAAAGAAACGAAAATAAGCGATAAAATGTATGCCTTATGTAAGAGTCATGGCATAGTATCATTTTATTGATTTTGTTGAAGATTCTTCTCTAGGTGTGCCTAGGGAAGAGAAAGGATTTGAATCTTATTGAAGCTACATAAGTAACTTGTGCCACAAGAAAGCGGATTGGTAAAGCTTCAAGAGGTAAGCTCTATGTTTAAGGAGTCTTTTCCTACTTGAGTGCTACACCATGGTTGGACTGTATGACTGTTGTTTTGATGCCTTGTATAGATGCATTCATATAGAGTTATTTGATAACATGATATGACTTGTCTTGATATGATTTCTGTATTGATGTATGGTACACTGATGTCTTCTTGGGGTCTTCCCTGGGATTGACGATGTACACCTCTGGCATGTTCTGGTTCCGCTTGGGGTCCTCCCTTGGGAATGACGGCACACGCCTCTGATATGATATGAAAGATGTTCTGTTCTGTTATGATATCTGTTATAAATGCATTTGTATACTCTGTATCTGACTTTCATGCAGGAGTGGGCCAGGGATATGGAAAATTCTCTATAAACCTGGAGCTTATTGAGATTTGTAATCTCACCCCTCTTTGGGGACATATTTTCAGGTGCCCAGATTCCCGGTGAGTCCTCACTAGGCAGAGACGCGACCCGTGGTTGAGGCGTTGGGGACGGATCAGTTTTTGAGTAGCTGTAGGCTGCTAACTTTTTGGAGTGCATTTATATTATTTCGTATGTTCGCATTTGATAGATCATGATGTTAGATCATTTACTTTGTATATGGCATGTATATGTCTTGTACATGTTCTTCAGTTTGATGCACGTACATTTTTGTATTCAGGCATGTTGATATGACTATGTAGTATTTAGTTATGTTTATGTATTGGATTGCATGCTGTTAGATTAGCGGCACTGAGTCAAGTTATGCGTGCGCCCATGGATGGGTATCTGATTATATTTGCATGACTGGTACTTCTGGATTGATGTGCTGTATAAACTGTTTATCAGGAAATGCTTCCGAGTGGAATTGGAAAATCCCCAGTTGTCCGATTTATAGAGGAAACTCTGCCCGATTTTCGTTTACGCCGATTAAGAATTAAAGTAGAAAAAGAAAAAGTTAGCTCGTATTTTCGTAAGTTAAGTCTTCCGCTATTTCTGTTTATATCATATGCACGTTAATCGAACCGGCTCGAGACGGGGATGTTACAAGGCTCATTGTGATACCCTATGTCCTGCATGAGATAACCTTGGTTTGGCTTTTTTTTAGGCAAAGTTGGCCAAAATTGGTACCATGATCTTTAATGAGTATAAGGAATACCTGAAAGTGCACTTTGGATCCCATCTAGGAAGCTGGAAGTGGCCAAAACTAGCATCATGGCTGACACGTACCCAGTTACTTCCTTGTCATTACTATAAACATAACCCCAGACATCCCGCAGTAGAATCATGATTGAAACTAAAATGATGCCTTCAATGAAGGCTATGGATAACACCACACGAACTGCTAGACTTGCTGCTCGTGGATTTCCAGCCCCCAGTTCATTGGACACCCGTGTGCTGTGAAATATAGGATCAAATCCAGTTACACATATCAAACTTCAATTTCATGCTAAAGAGTCTCCAGTGTGCTCTGATTACTATAACTGACATAAGCTCAGGTACATAATAAAAGCAAAGAGTTATTTGAGTAAGTTATTAAGATTGTGCATAAAATACCTTACAGCAGCACTGTATCCGAAAGGGATCATCCAAGCTAGACTAAATGTATTCAGGCTGGAAAGATAGACAATTAAATTTTTATGCCCTCAATTAGACACTTCTAGTAGATAGGGGATATTACACAAGCGAAGAAACACGTGCAGATGCACTGAAGAATGTTCTTAGTGTGTGTTTTCATAGTTCGGATACTAACCATATTGAAAGCACTGAAGTTTCTAATTCTGGGTTAGGAAGAAGACCAGACATGAGAACCATCAGTTCAAATGTCCAGACTTTCAAGCTGTTCAATGTTAATGACAAAAATATGCATAAGAACTCTTGAGAGTTTAGTTTGGATTAAATTATTGCTTAGGAGGAGTTCAAAAAATTACCAGAGCATAAGAGCTGAAGGAACAGCGAGTTTAAGGAAGTCAAGGAGATTGTGCAGGGGCCTCTTTGAAAAGCCTGTCCATGATTGTTTGCAAGAAGGAGAAAACTCCACATAAAGAGAAATCAAGATCACATTTACCCAGTAAGATATAGAATTGGATAAGGCTGCCCCTTTGCTTCCAAGCCTAGATTTGAAAACAAGAACCCAACACAAAAGTATGTGAAGCAAAGCTGCAATTCCAGAGGTTAGCATCATTGGGAAGACAATATTTTGGTTTTGCAAGAACTTGAGAATGCACTGAAGAAGACCGTATGCAAATAAACTTGGGATCATGAAACGGGCATATGAGCCAGCTTCCTTGGATATGACTTTGTCCTGATGCATAGCAGCTAGAATTGGTTCTGTGTTTGCCCAAATGATGGCAAGGAATACACTAATTATTGAAACAACAAGCATGGATCTTTGCATGTGTATGCCAAGCATATGGTACTGTCCTGCCCCATATGATTGACCACAAAATGTGTCCATTGCACTAGCCAATCCCATCTGATGAAAACATGTACTAATTTGACGTGAGGCATATAATTATAAAAAAAAATTGAGAAGTGAACATTTTCAGCACAATTTAACACTTGTTATCTAAGCAAGTATAAATTCATTACTATATTAGTCATACATGTCTGACTTATTATGTTTGATGAATTGCATTGCTTGATGCAAAGAAAAATATGGAAAAAGTATAGTGAGGAACCTACCAATAAGGTGAAGCCGGTGACTGATGCAAAGGAAGTGGCCATGGAAGCACCCGAAAGAGGTAATGTACCAAGATGGCCAACAAACATAAGAGAGATAGTTTGGAGACTGAACTGTAAGATTCCAACTGAGCAAAGAGGCACTGCTAACCATAGCTGCCTCTTCACTTCTTCCACCACTTCCTGTCTCCGGATTCTCATGCCTGACTTAAGATAGTAATAACCTCTTAAGTTTATATGAGCTCCAAGTTTATGGCCCTGAACGGTAACAAATTAGTAAGTACTCCATAAGTGAAGACTAGCCAAACATTGAGTACCCTCAAAGTTAACTGTGAAGACCCATTATTTTAGTGTACAAACCAGTACCCACTATCAATTTTCAGGGTTAAATGGAATGTGTTGGGAATGGATCCTCATGTGTTGTGTTATACTTAGGGAGAGATTGCCGCCACTATTTGAGCTTTCCTTCTCTCATTGAGTCATGAGTCATGAGTTATGAGTCAGAAGTTTTGTTTTATTGAATATTTTACTCACTCTTTGTTTTCATTTATAAGAGCTTGTGCCATGTACCGAGTTTGATTGACGTGTGAAACCAAATAGAATTTCTCTTTCGCTGTTACCTGACCTCCTCTTTCTATCAGTGTTCTATTTCCTAAGATAATGTCTTTCTTTGGAGTGTTTCTCATATTTAGAACTATATTTTGTTTAAGGGTTTGATTTTCTGTGACTATTCAATTAGTGGTAGATTCTATATGTTTTTTTTTGTTTTTTGTTTTATAAATTTTACATGTAAATTGAAGAGTCACAACATGTATGCAACATGATAACGGTTTTTTCTTTTGTCTAAAGTCACTTTTACACAATATATATATATATATATATATATATATATATATATATATATAAAAGTAGGATCCTTTGACACCAGTGTCAAATTTTAAATTTGACACCATTCTGATAATCGTTAGATCAAAAAAGATTAACGATTCTGGTTTGTAAGCATCTGATACCGTTAATCTTTTTTGATCTAACGGCTATCAGATGAGGTGTCAAAGGATCCTGCCTCATATATATATATATATATATATATATATATATATATATATAGGTAATACTTCTCTCATTTAATATGAGAGGAGTTTTCTTCCTACACTAACAAAAAATATGGAGCTCACAAGTTAAAAAATAAAAAAGAAAAGAAATTACAGGAACGTCTTTTTATGTCTGTATGACATGAGATAATTATCTCCTACTGTTGGAGAAAAATAATTTCATATATATATATATATATATATATATATATATATAGTAAAATCATTTCTGCAGCCACTTTACGTACAGTAACGACAAGTGTATGGTTATGATTCCTCACATTTAATGCTTTCATCCTTTGTATGGTTATGATTATCTGCATTTAATGTTTTCAATTATACGTACAGCAGCTGCAGAAATGTAAACCCCCTATATATATATATATATATGCAATATTGTTTGTCATATTATAGGATATAAAGTTTTGTCCAATTTTTTCATTATAATTATATATTTCGGGAAATACCTAGTTATAATATTTAAGTTTTGTTGTGTGTGTGTGTATGGGTGTTAGTTTTCTTATGTTGCTGATGATAAACCATAATTCCTGCAGACACATAAATACATGGGCCCACCATTTTATTTCAAAAAAATCAAACAAAAAAAGATGGCACAAGTTTCTATCTATCAGCATAAGAGGAAATATGTTTTCCTACAATAATAGATAATGTTTTCCATATATATATATGAGTGAGGATATTCTAACTACCAAAAACTCTTACTATTAACTTACTACCCATCACATCATCATTCGATCAAAGAGAGTGAATGTTAAAAAGTTTTTGAAGAGAGAGAAAATGTTAATCTAATGGTGATTAGATAAGTAGTAAGTTGGTAGTGAAAAATTTTGGTAGTTAGAATATCCATCCTCTATATATATATATATATGGGCTTTCGATTGGTCCTGTTACAGCAAAGTTTTTTTTTTTCCTACAACACAAAACGACAAGCAAAATAATAATAAAAAAAAATTAAAAAAGACAAATTTTATTTTGTCGCTAGTCTCGCATGATAGGAATCATGTTCCTGTAACATAATTGTTATTAATCCCTATATATATATATATATATATATATATATATATATATATATATATATAAAAGAAACTTAATTATAATTATAAAGAAAATTTGATGTCAAAATCACCCGTTATATAATGGGGTGACTTCATTAATAAAGATCGTGTCCATATTATTTAATGAGGTTCAAGCAAGTTTTTACCTAGTAAATAAATCAAATTTAGCTTGTGTATGTCCATTGTACCATGTGGTGATTTACGGGGGGAAAAATTAAAAATATATATGGTTTGCCTTTCTCTTATTTAGAATTTTGTAAAAAAAAGAGAAAGAGAAAGAGAAAGAAGATTTTTCATAAATCTTCAAAAACTCTCTCTTAGACACTTTTTATAACATCCAAACCATGCAAAGAATGTATCCTCCATCTCTCCTTTTTTTTATCCTTCCCTTTCCGTTTGATTCCTTCTATTTTCTTTATCTTCCAAATCCAGACACACTCTTATGTTTTTGTAAGAATGAATTCAACCTAACCTAAAAATTTAAATATTAATAATTTTATATTAGATTTCTCTATCATACTCTCTCGTATAAAAGCTTGAAAAGTGATAATATCATATTTACTTACTTAGGCTAAAAACTTTCACAATTAAATATTTATTAAGAGAATTTAAATGATAGAAATTATACTCATAACCACTTGATCATAAGCTCTAATACTATATAATACAATTAATTAATCCAATTCAATATACGAGAAATTTGGTATGTTGTCATGACTTGTTTTAGGTGGAGATATGGAGAAAATTTTTGGTGCACCGGGAGCATGAAACTTGCTCCTCTTTTTTATTAAAAAAGAAATTTCCCCCCTTTTTTACCTATATTTTGTTTATATTTTCTTTTAATTTTTTTTTCTTTTTAATAAAAATATTGCATGTTTTAGATTTGTGTGCTTCTTGATGTGACTTGCACCTTATTAAAATGCAAGGAACAATTGATTATTCGAGTGTTTCACCGGCCGTAAACTGTTTTGTAGATTAATATTCAAATCTAGCAAATCCTATTAACAACCCAACATGATTAATTAAGTACATTGATTGGATGCATAACTGATGTGGCGTAGTGCTTGTGATAAACCTTAACATCATATTGTTAAAAAGCAGTAGCTTATAGTTTTTTTTGGTCATTGAACACTTGCCCCAAAACAAACTATTTTAAAGCTTGTAAGAAGCTTGCCATGTTGACTTTAATTGTAGCTCTTTTTGGATTTAGGAACGTTCATGGTGCCAACATTTAAAATATAGTAGGTGAATAGATCATATAATATTCATGAGAATATGCCATCTGCTCGTTGAATCATAGACTCTGGCATTTTGAACTGAACAAAAATCATAATAAAAATTCCTGAAATCATATCCAAAGGCTGTTAAGCCAATAACAACTCTAAAAAGTTAGAATCTACTTTTGTAAGAAAGTTCACATCCAGCAATTTTGTGGATAGCTATGATGGAGTGATACTTCAAAAAATTTAACTTGTCGTAATCGACACTTTTTGACATTCTCGACACTCCGACTCTCCCGAAACTTCAATACGCGATGCAGAGACTCAAAAAAGGGATCAAAGGTTATATTGTGTTAGATTTTTAGTTCTAATTATTAAATTTGTTGAATTACGATTATCGTTTTATTGAATTTAATATAAATATTTGTGATATCTTATATTTATTTACAAAATTGATGTGTATTATATAAGTTTAACTTTATTTTTTTTAAATTTTTGAATATTGAATATAATATACACTACATAAATTAAAAATATTATTTAATATCAAAATGTGTCCTAATGTGTCGAGATCTAATATATTTTAGAATTAACGTGTCAGAGTGTTATGTCGTGTCTCGTGTCGATATCGGTGCAACATATGTGGATAGAGCTCGTGGCAGGGAGAGAGAGCTAACCATGGGTTAAGTTAGCAATGATATTATGTGGACTTAGACACCACAATAAACACAAAACTTTAAGGTATTAGGTGCATAAGCGTTTCCACTTATATGGTGCTAACCTGAGCCTATTTGGATCCGCTTTTTTTAAGCTAAAAGCTACTTTCAAGCTAAAGTTAAAAAAAATTAAAAGTTATTTGGTAATTACATAAAAATTATAGCTTAAAAATTATTTAAAATCTCAAACTTCATTTCAAGAATAGCTGGTAAGAGCTTAAAAAAAAGCCCCTCCTAAGAACTTTTGGCTTTTTACTTTTTTCTTTATTATAAAAAAAAAACTCTTTTTATTATAAGAGCTTTTGTAAAAACCTATTTGGCCTAATTTCTGCTTATAAGGCGAAGAGAAACTAAAAAAGAGAGGATTCAAACAAGCGCTTAGGGTGTGCATGACAATCTTTTCGGAATCATTTTTTTGATTTTTTGTAAAATCAATTTAATTTTTTGTTCTCAAGATGAACTGGTTTAATTTTTGTGCTAATGAAGAGAAAAAATAATAATAAAATTTCTTTTTTTTGTTCCCGGGCACAAAATGAGAAACACTTGTCTCTCTCAATCACTCTTCTCTACTATCATCACCACCACCACCATCATCCCGTCACGACCAATGCTACCATCATCGTCATTGTCGTTGTACCACCAGTGTCATTGTCACCACCATCACTACCACCATGCTACCGCCACCACCATCACCATCACCACCACCATCATCATTGCAGTCACTGTCGCCACCACCACCACCATCACCAACCACCACTACCATCACCGCAGTCATTGCTGTCACCATCACCACCACCGCCACCAACCACCACCATCATCGTCGCAGCCACTGCCACCACCACCACCACCACCATGTCATCGCCACCATTATCACCACCGCCATCGTCGCAGCCACTGCCACCACCACCACCACCATGTCATCGCCACCATTACCACCACCGCCACCATCACTGTCTCCGACCACCACTACCATCGCCGTAGCCATTGTCATTACCATCACAACCATTACAACCACCACCACCGCCACAGCCACTACCGTCACCAACACTACCATCACCATCATTGTCATCATTACCACCACCACACAATATGGAAAAGAAAATGATGATCCAGATTTTTTTATATTTAATAAGAATTATTTTTTATTATATTATTTGTTGTGTTATCAAACACAACTCTCATTTCGGAATAAAAATAGAACATGTTTTAATTTTTTTTTTCTCAGAAATTGTTCCAAAGCACATAAATAGAAAAGAATCGTTTCTTTTTAGAAACAGTGTCAGGGAACAGATTGATTGTCATGCAAAATATGTTATCCATGTTTGGTATGTCTTAGGGGGTGTTTGGTATGGAGAATTTAATAAGAATGTTGGGAAAGTAGGGTAGGCAAAATATGTTATCCATGTTTGGTATGTCTTAAAGTTATAAAAAACCAGTAAATTATTTTTCCCATGACTTTTTTTTTTTGAACTAGGCAATGGAAAATAAAATGGTAGTTTGAAGTGTGGTATTTTTTAAATCCAAGAATGGAGAAACATATTTTACTATTTGTAGACAAAAATGCGCTCAAAAAGTCTATATCAAGTACAACTTATTTGAAAAAGTCTATAATGAGTAATTTCGTAATTTCATTACACATTTTTATCAATATTTCACCATCAACCAAACAAAGCATTAATAAAAATAACCCAACTTTTTCGGTAAATTTTTTACCTACCAAACACTTTTTTGTAACTTACCCGAACACAAAAATTTCTCATCATATTCAGATATTTTTTTGCCCAGAAATAAAAAAAAAATTCCCATACCAAACAACCCCTTAGTCTATTCTTAACCAATTTGGAATTTTATCCACTCGTACTTGAATTCCTCGACACATCAAACATTTCATTGACTATTAATATATGAAATATAATTTAAAATATTTATTATGAAATCAGTATTTGATAAATCCATGACAACTCATGCTAATAGTATCTTCATTCCTATATAATTTCTAGATGAGTATGGTAAGCATCAACCAAATCTAAGATAATGCAGAAAAAAAAAAACGTGTCGTTCTTTAATCCAAATATTTGTTGGGAACGTGTAGCGGTGAAGACATCACAGCTTCACGAGATTATGTTGTCTGGTGTTATTGAATCATGGACTCTGTCCGTAGCCTTCTTTGCCTGAATAAGAAACATAATTTTAGAAAAAGATGGGGGCAAATAATCAAACCAGCATCACAAAAAGGATAAAAAAGATAAAACAAGAAGGCAAAATTTCACCTCTTGCTCCCAATTAGTACGTAAGGTGATGATAAGTAAAGATAATACTTGAACAACAAGTGCACATATGATCCCCAGCCAGAGCCCCTACAAAAGTATTTTTACCAGGTAAAATTAAATCAGATGATAGCAATTTTTGTTAATAAGATAATACTAAGGAAATTTTTTTGCGTACTTTTCAAGGACACAAGTTGTGTCATTTTAGCTGCTTATAACTATGTATTCCGAGAAGTACATAGTTATAATATTAAAATTGTACTTTTTTTTCATTTTCCACGTTAGCCAATAACTTCCGATGAGAGAAAAAAAATTCAACTTTAATATTATAATTATGTACTCTTCAAAATACACAGTTGTAACGCGCTAAAATGACACAACTTGCGTCCTTTAAAATAACAAATCATTTTCCCTAATACTAATAGTACCATGTTGCTATGACACAAAGGAAAGACTTGCTTTACCTTGCCTCCAACATGCAATACAAAAGCTAATATGATAGCTGATGGAATGCCAACTAGATAATAAGAGCCTAGATTGATATAGGCACCAATTTTCTGCCAACCACATCCTCTAGCTGTGCCTGCATGCATTATACTTAACAAATTGAGCATTACTTCTAACTAGCTAAAGTGAAACACAAACAAAATCAGGACGGAACTGAACCTTATGCTACATGCTTGGCAAACCAAACTTTACAATATAAATTTTTGGGCATCCTGCAGTATTACCGATCTTCATAGGTAATGAAAGAAATGGGGAAGAAGAAAAACCTGAAAGTACACACTGAAGTCCATCCAAGAAGTTGGATGCTGCAAGAATTGGTGTCATGATTGCTACATATTCGACAACCTCTAATTCATTACTATATGCATAGCCCCAAATATTGCGTATTAGTATCATCACTATTCCAACTAAGGTGCCCTCAATAATGGCCATTACTAAGACAATCCACACTGCTAAACGTGCAGTCCAAGGATGACCAGCTCCAAGTTCATTTGATACACGAATGCTGCAAAGACTCACACAAGCATTACTTGAACTATATTCTATACTAAATCAAAGGAAAATTAGCATTTTTGACACTTAAGTTAAATGGTGAGGTTGCCACAGAACTCTAAAACTTGATAAGCACTACTTACCTTACAGCTCCACTTAAACCAAATGGGATCATCCAAACAGTTGATGCCGTATTCAAGCTGAGAAGACCAACATTAGATTGGTGAAAATAACAAAAAAAGTCAAGTGTGTGTAGGACCTCCTAGGTTATATAAGAATTGTGAAAAGAATGTCAATTATGCAACTGACCAGATAGAAAGTACTGATGTTTCCAACTTCGGATTTGGTAGAAGACCGGATAGGAGAACCATCATTTCAAATGACCACATTTCCAAGCTGTTCAGCAAAGTGAGAGGGAGAAAAAAATGGAAAACATTAGGATCTCAAACAGCATTGAAAGTGTAGTGTTAAGAAAAGGAACAAAAGAGTAAATCTTGATCAGTTATTAGGTCGTATTAAAATATTAGAGAATGAAATTACCAAACCATAACAGCTGAAGGAATGGCAAGCTTCATAAATGAGGGAATGTTAAGCAGTGCCTCTTTAGAAAAGCCTGTCCAAGTTTTTGCACACGAAGGAGAAAACATGACATAGAGTGTCAGTATCAAAACATTAACCCAATAAGAAATAGAATTTGCTATGGCAGCTCCTTTGTTCCCTAGTCCAGATTTGAATACCATAACCCAACATATAAGAAGATGTAGTAAAGTAGTAACCGCAGAGCTGAACATCATTGGAAATACAATATTTTGGGTTTGTAAGAATCTGTTTATGCACTGAAGAAGACCATAGGCAAAAAGGCAAGGAACCATTAACTGAGCATATGTTCCTGCTACTGCAGATATTTCAGGATCCTGGCCAAGGAAAATCAGAATGGATCTTGTGTTTGCCCAAATTATTGCTAGGGGTATGCTGACAATCATAAGAACGAGCATGGCCCTCTGCATGTGTATGCCTAACATACGATGCTGCTTTGCTCCATATGACTGGCCACACAAGGTATCCAACGCACTTGCCATTCCCAGCTGTCCTAATCAAAAACCAAGAATATCTTAAATCACACTATACTATAGACCATAATATTGCTAGCTTAATGCATCCATATCAATTTTTTAGTGCCTCTAAAATAAAGTTAGCAACTCAAACCATTTACTTTACAATTGGCAATTATTGACAAATTTTATTTTGAACTAGTTATATTGACTTCCTATGATATATTATGGCATGAAAATCGAAAACTAGAAAAGGTTCTCACTTAGCATATTAAACTAAACTAATAGAACCATGATATTGATAGCTTCAGTGCTAAATAAATAAACAACAGTATGCTTTCCAGTTTCCATAACCACCAATAACCAAATTGGCTAAAAGGGTGTTTAAAGAAATGAAGATAAAAGTAAAAGGGAAGTTAAGGAAAGCACAACTCACCAACAAGCTAATACCAGTGACAGAACAAAAAGAAGTAGCCATTGAAGCACCAGAGAGAGCCAACTCCCCAAGGTGCCCCACAAACATTACAGATATAATCTGTATGCAAAAATTTAGCAGGCCCACAGATATCAAAGGCCCTGCAAGCCATAACTGCTTCTTCACTTCTTCAAAAACTTCTCTTCTTTCTATTACCCTTTTCTTGTTTTGCTCTATATGATTATCAACAGTGACTCCATGTTGCCCTGAGATTTGAATCAAGGGAGACCGTAGAGATGCGTTTTGATCTTCTCTCTCCATGTTTACACTTATCAGTTTTTCACACACTGAGTGAGATATCACTTTAAATAATAATACAGTTCTGAAACTAGGAACCTGAGGCTGAGATAATGAACTAGACAACTTATGCCATTAATTATTTATATATTTTTCACGTCCCTCCAAAAGTTTATTTTCTTTAATAAAAGGGGAAAGAATAGTTCGCTCTGTGCTCACCACAAAGCTCCAAAAGTTTATTTTCTAATGCGTTGTATCTCGGGAAGATTATGCCGGGAGGCTAACTTTTATTGACTATGATGAACATTTTATTAACTTTCATTGACTATCACCATTAAAAAAATGATGCATTGTATAAAGTAAATCAAATAGTATGCACTATGCAGTATTAGTGATTAAAATTTTTAATTACAATAATAATTATCTTTTTATTTTGATGCACATACAACATAGAATGAATTACTATGTGAATAATTTTTTTTTCACGTATATAATTAAAGGATCGTGTAAAAATAAATCAATAAGAAGAAATAAAAAATTAACTTTAATAACTATTTTAAAACTCAAGTGTTAGTTAATATATATATATATATATATATATATATATAGAGAGAGAGAGAGAGAGAGAATGAGAGAGAAAAAAGTGTTTTTTATTTTAAATAACATAAATTTGTGTCATTTTTGATAAAATTACGTAACCCAAGTGGGGTGGCTCAGTTGGTTGCATGAGAACCTCGGTTTGAATCCCACTAACACCATCTGGGGAGGGGCATAAGTGCTGTAATCCTTGGACTTGCATCCGAACTCTGGATTAGTCCTATAGGCGGCTCAAAGAGTCGAACCAGTGGGAATACCAGAGGGTTCTGATTCGCCTCCTCAAACCGAGGGTTTTGATTCGCCTCAAACTGGAGAGTTCTGATTCACCTCAAAGATATAATTAGGATCAGTATAAAAAAAATTACGTAATTTCTCTCATTTGGTAAGTTCGTCTTTCCCGTTTATAATACGAACTTAATGATTATGTTGAGATCTACAAATACCATTTAATACTACTGCATTAATGCTCTCGAAACTGTAGTGATGTTTATTGGGTAAGATTCCCCGTCGAATTTATAATAAAAAACTGAATCAATTAAGTTAGTTCATAAACTAGTTTGGATAATTTGAGCTAAATAAATTGTTATCGGTTCCTTTTTCAAATTCATATCTTTTTTTTTTTTGGTAACAAAATTCATATCTTTTAATTTAAGAGTCCAACACGAACTCGAACTCAATCAACTTTTTTGAAATAATTTTTTAAATTTTCATTTTTCTCTATCACTTCTCATTCTTTTTAACATTCATTTTCGTTCAATCTAACATTTTCATCTAGTATTCAAATCATTATCAAGTATCTTTACTTATATTTGTTATTTCATTTATTATCATATTTTAGTCAAAAGATTAATAGAGTTATAGAAGTATAATTGTAAAAAACAAATGTTAATGAAATATTAATGTCAAATTTTAAAATTGGTTTAATTTGCTATTAATAAAAAGTTTAAAATTCTAAATAAAAAATTAATAGATGTGGATTAAAAGTTTAAAAAACTTAATGTTTTCAAGTATTGAACTTGTATGTCTTTTGTGAAGAATAGTCGTGTTACATTAAATAATTAAATAATAGTAATTCAGTTGGTGTATAAGAGTTAAATAAATGAGGATGAAAGTATGAGTTTGATCCTTCTCCTCCAGTATCATTTTTAAGATATGTTTAAAACCTTAATTTTAAATCCGCTTTGAATAAAATTACCTCCTCTGAAAGATATATGTGATTTATTTAAAAAAAGAAAAGAAAGAAAAAGTCCTATTACCAGTCAACAAAGCCGACGCTGGTTCCGAAATGTCGTGCGTGGAGCATTGGTTCACATGATATTTAAATAATTTTTATTTTTAATAGGTTTTTTAATAGGTATTTAAATAATTTTTTAGAATTTATGTTTTAGATACATTAAATAATTTCGTGACCTAATTTATGTTGTCTCCTTCATTGTGGGCTGGGCTTCTGACACAAACCAAGTTGGGCTTGGCAAAACCATCTTGGGCAAGACTTTTTCAAGCCTATTCAGTGCAAAATAGAATCCGAAGAGATTAAGAGAAGAATGGAATGCAGTTCACCGCATAAGAGAGAAGTAGGCTTGGCAAAAATGAGCCGGGTTGGGTTAGGAAAAATGAGTTAGTAACTTGAGTCAGCCTGACTCGTTTCAGTTCGAAAAAAATTGAGCCAACCCTCGGGTCAAACAGGTTGGCTCGCGGGTTATGGTTTTTTTTTTAATACAAAAGTATAAAAATTAATGAAGGCAAAGTGGAAAGCTAAAACCTAAAATTCCAATTCAAAAAAATCAAACAAAAATACCTTGCATCTGCCAATAAGTCCAAAACCGTGCATTAAGAACCTTTTTTATAGTATGCGTGACAGTGTGAATGTGGTGCCAACTGGTAATAAGTCCAAGTCCAAATGCAAAATTTTCTATGGTTTATCTGTTGTATAATGTTTTGTATTGAATGAATTAATAATTTACGAAAAAAATGTAGAAGTTATAGCATCAATAAAATTTTATTTTATTTTTCATTTTTTCGAGCCAACCCGCGAGCCAATCCTAACTCGACTCGGGTCGGGTCGGGTTGAATTTTCTGGCTCGATTATTTTTCGAGTCAACCCTAACTCAATTCATTTTTTTCGAGTTGAACACGAGTTGGGTCGGGTTGAGCCAGGTTGACCCATTTTGCCAACCCTAAAGAGAAGACTAAAGTCTCACAATTTCATTAAACCCTTCCTATCCGTCGGTTAATTAGAATAGAATATTACACCATCATTACATGTTAGATCACATAATCACTCTTATCTCTAGAATATCACATCACCCTTTATGGGTTTTCTTGAGTATGTGATAAAAAGAAGGGAAATAATTGTCTTATGTCACATAAGACAATTATTTTATGTTGTACACTTATAAAATTTTATGCTCATTTTTCCTTTTTCTTTTATATTTTTTTAAAAATTATGGGTCTCACAACTTTGTTTCACCCACTTAAGATAAGTAAGTATCTTATGTGACATAAGATTAATAACTCCCTAAAAAGAAAGAGAAAATTTAACTTAAAAAGGCACCATTAATTGTCCTAGATTTGTATCAATTTATCACATACAAAATTCATTATTATGATCAGTTTTAAACCATCTGGATTGTACCATATAAATTGATTATGCATTTTTTCTCTCCAGATATTTCGATCGGTTTCTGTTATTAAAGTTTTAAATCACTTCTAAAAATGATACTGAAGAGAGAATCGAAAATCGAACCCATACTTTCTTCTACCTCTACTCAATTTCCCGGTACTAATGGAACTACCATGTTAAAAAACTTTCTTCTAGCAAGCTGAATGTGACGAAACATTCTTCAACAAACGATTCAAGTACTACTACATTCAGTTCCACTCAGATTGGTAGGGGAAAAATAATGCACCGAACAACGAAGTAAATGAATAGACTAAAAATAAATAAAAGAAAGCAAAAGTAATACTAATATTAGCATGTGAAATATCTTAGAACTCGACTCATTTTAAATAAAGAGAATTATATTGACAAACTTTTTTTACAAATTTATAAATTATTTTATGTCTTATCTGTCTGATTTCATTTAAGCACGTATTACCAGTAATATATAATATAATTTGAAATAATTTATAAATAAAAAATTTGTAAAATAATTTTTTTTAAACATGTGAAAGGAACATCCTATTATTCACAAATCATTGGCTTACTTATTATCGTACGCATATGAATAAATAACTAAAATAAGTATTATGCGCGCGTTGTCGTCTGATTATAATTAATTATTTACATCAACATGCTCTTACTTCCTATACGAAGCGAAGGACGGATAATCTGTCACACTGAAATTATTATTGATTGTCTTCACCTCTTAATTAAAATTTAATTAACTTGAAAAAAAAAACTAAATTGATGCAGTTGACCTATTGCACATGGCCCAACTATTGATTCAAGAAGTTTGGAAGAGTCAATCAAAATTGTGACATAATAAGTATGACTCAATTGTTAAAAGAAGCGGTAATTTAAATTATACTAAATTACAATCAAATTCTAGTCCAAATGAAGCAGCAATATGATTGTGATTTGTTTGGAAAAAAGGAAGCAACACATTTGAGATGTGTTTTGAATAATTTAATAGTAACTATTTATTTATTTTTAGAATTTAATTTATTGTTATATTTGTTTTTAGGATTTTAGATTTTAAATATTGGATCAATTTATATTTAATAATTATTTTTTTTTTGCAAGGATTAGTGTCGTTAGTCTTTAGAATTTCACAAATTTATATTTACAAAAATTGAAATCAGATTTAGTAATTTAATTATAAAATAAGAAGAATAAAATTTCAATTGAATTATAAAAATATATTGGCAGCCCTTCGGGCCGAACCTAGTTTTTCACCTCTAACTGTCAGCATTTTATATAAATATTTTTTTTTGCAAGGATTAGTGTCGTTAGTCTTTGGAATTTCACAAATTTGTATTTACCAAAATTGAAATTAGATTTAGTAATTTAATTATAAAAGAAGATGGATAAAATTTCAATTGGCGGGCCGGCCCGGAGTTTCCACCTCTAACTGTCAGCATTTTATATAAATAATTATTTTTTGCAAGTATTTGTGTTAATTACACTCTTGCAATAAAAAAATTGAAAGTTTAATTTCTTTCTTATGTACTAAATTAAAATTTTCATTTTTAGTTCTTAAATTTTAATAATATTTTTTTACAAAATGACAGACGTCATTTTTTTATTTAAATTTAAAATTTAAAAAACATTTATATTAATTGTACATATTTTTGTTATATAATTTTTTCTATTTTAATTTATGATTTTTATATATTTTTTTAATTGGTTATACATGTATTTTTTACTCATAATATAAAACAAAATAAAAATAGTAGGACATTAAATGAGTTGTCTGCCACAAAAAAAAATTTAAAAAGTTTTTCCCCCATTACAAAATTAAAAATTCAAATTAAAAATTTAAATTTAAACGTAAATTCGAAATTTAGAAGAGTTGAGTTATTATTAATTTAGAAATTCTAATGTAGAATTGAGTGGGACATTGAATGAGTTGTCTGCCACCAAAAATTGTTCACGCAATTTTTTATTTAATTTATTTTCAAATTTCGAATATATTTTACAATATAAATAATTTTGTAATTTTACAATATATTTTTAATATTTTTGTTTTTTATGCAACATTAATAGAGCTAACAATTACCCATGAAAAAAAATAGTGAGATATACAACAAAAAAAAAGTAATGAGACATTAAATGAGCTGTCTACCACTAAAAAAAATTTCAAAAGTTTTCCCACCATTACAAATTTAAAAAATTCAAATTTAAAGGTAAATTCGAAATTTAGAAGAGTTGAGTTATTATTAATTTTGAAATTCTAATATAGAATGTAGTGGAACATTGAATGAGTTGTCTGCCACCAAAAATTGTTAACATAATTCTCCATTTAATTTATTTTCAATTTTTGAATTTATTTTACAATATAAATAACTTTTTTATTTTACAATTTTTTTTAATGTTTGTGTTTTTTTAAGGCAGCATTAATAGAGCTATCAATTATCTATGCAAAAAATAGTGGGATATACAACAAACAAAAGTAGAGGTCTTTTTTATTCATACCACCAAAATTTTCCCACCATTACAAAGTTAAAAATTTAAATTTAATTTTAAAAAAAATTCAAAATAAAAGAGTTGAGTTATTATTAATTTAAAAATTCCAATGTAGAATTGAGTGAGACATTGAATGAGTTGTTTGTCACAAAAAATTATTCACATAATTTTTCATTTAATTTATTTCAACATTTTGAATTTAACAATATAAATAATTTTGTTATTTTACAATATATTTTTTTTTTGTAACATTAATAGGGCTAATAATTATCCATGAAAATAATAGTGGGATATACAACAAAAGAAAAGTAGAGGTCTTTTTTACTTATAATATACAACAAAAGAAAAGTAGTGGGACATTAAATGAGCTGTCTGCCACAAAAAATTTCCAAAAGTTTTCCCACTCTGACAAAGTTAAAAATTCAAATTCAAAATTTAAATTTAAATGTAAATTCAAAATTTAGAAGAGTTGAGTTATTATTAATTTAAAAATTTCAATGTAGAATGCAGTGAGACATTTAATGAGTTGTCTGTCACCAAAAATTATTCACACAATTTTTTATTTAATTTATTTTCAAATTTCGAATTTATTTTACAATATAAATAATTTTTTTATTTTACAATATTTTTTAATATTTTTGTTTTTTTATGCAACATTAATAGGGCTAACAATTATCCATGAAAAAAAATAGACAAATATAACATCATAGAAAAAAAAGACTTGATTATTTTTTAAGTGTATGTAGACTATTAATACACAAGGCACAAAACCCTATTGCTTTAACTTTTTTAATGTTCAGTTCTGATTTTGAAATTATATTTAAAATTAAAGGCCCAAACCGTAATGTATTTTCAAATATAGTTAAATCTAAATAAAAAATCACAAAGATAAAATGAATATCGATAACAACAATAAAATAAATTAGTTTAAGTATAACATACTGTGAAATTTATAAATGGAATTATTAGAAATGATCAGTTATACTTTGAAGAAAGTTCAATTTATTATGAAGAAATATAATGATATTCTAAAATTTTGTTAAATGTAATAATTTATTATTCAAAAAATATGAAATTTTTTTACCACTAGTTAAAAAAAACATTTTTCAGAGTCAAGATTTGACATAAACTTATATCCAAAACAGTGATAGAATATTTTGATATGCATTTTTTATTGTTTGCTATTAAAAATATATATATTTTGGTACAAAGTTTTGCAATGCAGCTGTTGTATTGTAACCGAAAACAAATTTTATCAATGTATGGCTTAACTTTGCCATCACTGATTTCTTTCTTCAAAAAAGAAATTTCACAATGTACACTTTAATTAATGTGAAATTCGTTAATGTATTTTTAACATTTTCATTTACAATCCTTAGTACTACTATAGCCCTTGAAAATTAGTATTTCTCAATTTATTTGTTATTAAAAAATGCAGTTTGATAAGAAGCTAAAATAAATGTCACATAAACAAAAGACACTACAATATCGAATTATAAAATACAACAAATTTCTAGAAAAACATGTTTCTGAAACACAAAATATGCTGCTTCGGTCAGAATTGCTCCCTTCACTGTGAGTTTGGATACGCTTATGCATCAAACCTATTTAAAAAGATGTAACAAAATACAAAAATCAGTAATTTGAACCTGCATCAACAAATGAAATGGTTTTGACATCGTTTGCAGAAAAATAAAATAAAAAATACCCCAACAAAGATGACAACAACGAACCCTTTTTTTTCTTTTGAGTCACAATAGAAATATAAATTAGAAACTACATAATTTTTTTTCTAGCTTTATTTTTTTCGCTGTTCGGACAATTGAACAAAATAAAAAGATTACGTTAAGTACACATGTTAGACAACGAAGTAATCAAACATATTATTGATAACATCTCATTTAAATTCAAATGATGGATTACCTCAACTTTTCTGGTTTTGATGATACAATTTCATTTTCTTGAGCATTATCGAAAGTTGTTTCATCCTGTAATAAAGAACAACCAACAACAGTCATTTCAATGAATAAGAAACGTGGACATCTCATACGAATAAATCAACATCGTACATTTGGGACCAGAGACTTAAGGAATGTTGTGATCATTTCACTTGCTGATACAAATTTTATAAAATACACCTCTCCGTCACATAATTTTTTTTCAGACCTGCAAAGATCATTTGACAGTAGCATGGATCCTTCCACCCCACAAAAAAAGTGAATGCCAAAATTCAAACAACGAAAACGAAAATCATAACAATAGACACAAAAATTTAAAATCACAACAGAGACGAAAAAATTTAAAACATTAAAAAAATGATCAACACTACCCATTCATCCAACAGAACCATCTTAACATTGTCGTCGAAATCTTTACGTTGAAACTTAGGAACCTTCCAAGATCGAACCATCTTAACCTTAATCCTCCAGACCTCCTTCGTAGGATTAAGATCCTTTATAAAATCATATTCTAAAAACATTTCGTTTTGGAAGACGAAAAGAAGAAAAGAAAGAAGCTTTTATTCTCAAAGAAACAATTAACAAAAATTGTAGACCGGACAAAAGAACGAAATAACAATGCACAACGTTCGTTTTTATAGACGCAAGGAACAAAAGAAAAGCAGTCAAAGATCAAATGAGCTGTCTGCCACCAAAAACTTTCCAAATCTTTTCCCAACATTACAATTTAAAATTCAAAATTGGAATCCAAAATTTGAAATCAATTCAAAATTCGAATTTTAAAAGAGCTGGGCAATTACATAAAATGAGCTGTCTGCCACCAACCATTTATAACAAATCTTGACCATTGATGTAAATGAAGAAATCTTGTCCATCGATTTAAATTGAAAATTAGATTTTATTTTATATTTTTTTATTCACTGATTTACCAAAGAAGGAAAGGTTTTTAAAATTTTGTAGTGTGAACGCAAAGCTGAAAGTGAAGGAGGAAGCGACAAGTCAGCGGCAATGTTATTAAAACCGGCCCGGTCATTGACCCGGTCGAGATATTGGGTCATTGGGTCACTGGTTCAACCAGTGGGTCACTGGTTCAACCGCATGACCTGATAATTATATGCAATTTTATAATTTATATTAAAAAATTATAAACATACTCAAATATCTAAAAAAAATGATAAAAATTTCAAATATTTTAATATAAAAAATAATAAATCACATATTATTATCCAATAAATGATCAAACAAAAATATAATGATCGTGATACGAGGCTTTAGGTTTAGAAAACAATATCTCTAACTATAAATCAAATCAAAATTTTCTGAATAGTGCTTAATTGAGATAATATTAGTGTTGTAGGTACATAACTTATGTAAATCAATAAGCAAAAAAAAATTCAAATATGTCCATTATGATTTTTTTTGAAAAAATAAATAATTTGAATTTTTTTGGGACCGGGCCGGGTCACCGGTTAATCGACCGAGTCACTGGTTTTCATGAAAATCGGCCAGGTCGGATCGGGTCACACCGATTCTGATGCATGGCCGGTCCATTGCTTCAACCGGACCGGTTATATGACCGGTTTACCGGTTTTAATAACAGTGGTCAGCAGACTTGCCAAAGAATGAGTTTCTCTTAGAATATAAGAAATATATATATATATATATATATATATATATAGGGATATATTCTTCTTATGTTGTAGGAAAAAATTATCTCATGTTGTAGAAATAAAAGTATAAGTGGGACCCACAGGTAAGAGGAGGGAGAAAAAAGAGTGGTTGGACCCAACCCCTTTTAAGGTGTGTAAGAGAGTTGTTTATCTCATGTAAAATGAGATAAACATGACCCATATATATATATATATATATATATATATTTATTTATATATGGCTTTAATGTTTCTAAAGTGAATGTAGATAAGATAAGTTATCTACATTCACTCCCAAAACGACGTCGTTTTGGGTTAAAAAATTAAAAAATTATAATAAATAAGACTATTATAATCCTGAAATAAATTATAATTACAAAAATACCTTGATTTCTGCCTCAAAACGACGTCATTTTGGGCTCACTGTAGATAAATTATCTACATTAACTATAGAAAAAACGAACCCTTTATATATATATATATATATAAGATGGGTTCAAGTTTTCTTATGTTGTAGGATAGTAGCATAAAAAAAAGTAGAGACAAGTTAAATATGGGTCCCATATTTTATATTAAAAAAGAAAAGAAAAATTAATTAACACAAAAAACGAATTTGTGTAGAAAAAGATTTTACTCTCCAGTAGCATAAGAGTATTATTTCCGATAAAAGATATATCACCAACCAAGTGTCTGAAATGTCTCAACCTGCCTAGGGTGGTTGTATTTTGGAGATAATAAAATCCTTTAACTATTCTTAATTTTAGAACTACCTAACGTCTAAAATCAAACATAAGATTATTTTAAGATTTGCACGAATTCATCAAGAAGAGATCAAGCATATATTACCAATCCTCAGACTATATATATTACCCAGCTGCCTCATCATGCACCCCACCAAAAACTAGAAAAATACTCAGAATGTTAAAATGTCTTACTCTCTCTTACCAAACGACTTGTTTAAATCCCTTTTTCTTAATCTATATGTTGCAAGCTACATATTATAACTTAAGAAAGTAAACAGAGAAATCGCCCCCTGTAAAAAAATTTAGAAAGGGAATTTTAATCCTTTTCTTCTCTCTGTAAATTTATAACATTCAAAATATGTAAAAGGTTATATATACTTATTACCATTATAGTCTTATAACTCTTACTATCTGATTGGTTAACATTTGATCAATTTGAAATCAACACTAATTAATTTTTTTTTAACTGCTGATTTTAAATTGATCCAACAGTAATCAAGTAATCAATCAGTAAGAGTAGTAAGCCCAAAATGATAATAACTATAAGCGCCTCCTATATATATACATATAATATAATTTAAAATATTTATTATGAAATCATAATTTAATAAATGCATGACAACTCATGCTAATAGTATCTTCTTTCCTTTATAATTTCAAGATCAGTATGGTAAGCATCAACCAAATTTAAGATAATACAGCAAAAAAACGCGTCGTTCTTTAATCCAAATATTTGTTGGGAAAGTGTAGCGGTAAAGCAATCACAGGCTCACAGCTAGTTTCGTGAGATTATGTTATCTGGTGTTATTGAATCATAGACTCTGTCCGTAGCCTTCTTTGCCTGAATAAGAAACATAATTCAGAAAAATATATGCAAGCAAACCAGCATCATAAAATGAAAAGGCAAAATTTCACCTCTTGCTCCCAATCAATACGTAAGGTGATGATTAGTAAAGATAATACTTGAACAACAAGTGCACATATGATCCCCAGCCAGAGCCCCTACACAAGTGTTTTTACCAGGTATAATTAAATCAAATGATAGCAATTTTTGTGAATATGATAATACTAATAGGACCATGCTGCTATGACACAAAGGAAAGACTTGTTTTACCTTGCCTCCAATATGCAATACAAAAGCTAATACGATAGCTGATGGAATGCCAACTAGATAATAAGAGCCTAGATTGATATAGGCACCAATTTTCTGCCAACCACATCCTCTAGCTGTGCCTGCATGCATTATTATACTTAACAAATTGAGCATTACTTCTAACTAGCTAAAGTGAAACACAAACAAAATCAGGACGGAACTGAACCTTATGCTACATGCTTGGCAAACCAAATTTTACAATATAACTTTTTGGGCATCCTGCAGTATTACCGATCTTCACAGGTAATGAAAGAAATGGGGAAGAAGAAAAACCTGAAAGTACACATTGGAGTGCATCCATGAAGCTGGATGCTGCAAGAAATGGTGACATGATTGCTACATATTCGACCACTTCTAATTCATTACTATAGGCATAGCCCCAAATATTTCGTATTAGTAGCATCACTGTTCCAAATAAGGTGCCCTCAATAATGGCCATTACTAATACAATCCACACTGCTAAACGTGCAGTCCAAGGATGACCAGCTCCAAGTTCATTTGATACACGAATGCTGCAAAGACTCACACAAGCATTACTTGAACTATATTCTATAATTATACTAAATAAAAGGAAAATTAGCATTTTTGACAGATGTGTACTTAATTACTTAAGTTAAATGGTGAGGTTGCCATAGAATTCTAAAACTTGATAAGCACTACTTACCTTACAGCTCCACCGAAACCAAATGCGATCATCCAAAGAGTTGATTCTGTATTCAAGCTGAGATGACCAACATTAGATTGGTGAAAATAACAAAAAAAGTCAAGTGTGTGTAGGACCTCCTAAGTTATATAAGAATTGTGAAAAGAATGTCAATTGTGAAACTGACCAGATAGAAAGTACTGATGTTTCCAACTTCGGATTTGGTAGGAGACCGGATAGGAGAACCATCAATTCAAATGACCACATTTCCAAGCTGTTCAGCAAAGTGGGAGGGAGACAAAAATGGAAAACATTAGGATCTCAAACAGCATTGAAATGTTAAGAAAAGCAACAAAAGAGTAAATCATGATATGTTATTAAAGAAGGGATTTACCAAACCATAACAGCTGAAGGAATTGCAAGCCTCATAAAAGAGGGAATGTTAAGCAGTGCCTCTTTAGAAAACCCTGTCCAAGTTTTGGCACACGAAGGAGAAAACATGACATAGAGTGTCAGTATCAAAACATTAACCCAATAAGATATAGAACATGCTATGGCAGCTCCTTTGTTCCCTAGTCCAGATTTGAATACCATAATCCAACATATAAGAAGATGTAGTAAAGTAGTAACCGCAGAGCTGAACATCATTGGAAATACAATATTTTGGGTTTGTAGGAATTTGTTTATGCACTGAAGAAGGCCGTGGGCAAAAAGGCAAGGAATCAATAACTGAGCATATGTTCCTGCTTCTGCAGATATTTCAGGATCCTGGCCAAGGAAAAGCAGAATGGATCCTGTGTTTGCCCAAATTATTGCTAGCGGTATACCGACAATCATAAGAACGAGCATGGCCCTCTGCATGTGTATTCCTAACATATGATGCTGCTTTGCTCCATATGACTGGCCACATAAGGTATCCAACGCACTTGCCATTCCCAGCTGTCCTAATCAAAAACCAAGAATATCTTAAATCACATAATATTGCTAGCTTAATGCATCCATATCAACTAGTGCCTCTAAAATAAGTCAGCAACTTAAACCATTTACTTTACAATTAACGATGATCAACAATTTTTACTTTGAACTAGTTGTATTGACTTCCTAAGATATATTATGGCATGAAAATCGAAAACTAGAAAAGGTCTTCACTTAGCATATTACACTCAGCTAAAAGAACCGTGATAGCTTCAGTGCTAAATAAAAATAAACACCGTATGTTTTCCAGTTTCCATAATCACCAATAACCAAATTGGTTAAAAGGGTGTTTAAAGATATGAAGATAAAAGTAAAAGGGAAGGTAAGGAAAACACAACTCACCATCAAGCAAATACCAGTGACATTACAAAAAGAAGTAGCCATTGTAGCACCAGAGAGAGCCAACTCCCCAAGGTGCCCCACAAACATTACAGATATAATCTGTATGGAAAAAATTAGCAGACCAACAGACATCAAAGGCCCTGCCAGCCATAACTGCTTCTTCACTTCTTCAAAAACTTCTCTTATTTCTATGACCCTTTTCTTGTTTTGCTCTATATGATTATCAACAGTGACTCCATGTTGCCCTGAGATTTGAATCAAGGGAGACCGAAGAGATGCGTTTTGATCTTCTCTCTCCATGTTTACACTTATTAGTTTTTCACACACTGAGTGATATCTCACTTTAAATAATAATACACTTCTGAAACAAGGAACCTGAGATCATCAACTAGACAACTCATGCCATTTATTATTTATATATTTTTCATTTCCCTCCAAAATTTTCTTTTCTTTAGTAAAAGGCGAAAGAATAGGTCGCTCTGTGCTCCCCAAACAGCTCCAAAAGTTTATTTTCTAATGCATTGTACGTCGGAAAGATTATTACGTGACGCTAACTTTTATTGACTATGATCGGAGTCAAATTGGGCCGGGTCGGCCTCCAGGGGCCTTCGGTTCGACTTACGTCAGGTCAGATCTGACCTAGTATATTTCATAAAATAGGCCGGGCTTGGGCCTTGAAAAAACTTGTTAAATAAAAAAGCCGTAGGCTCACTTTCACCAGGCTTAGCCTATAAACTTACAGGTCAGCCTATGTTGTACTATTTATTTTAAATAAAATAGAATAGAATAACTATGACTTAAAGATAAAACAAAGATATAAATTTAATCAATTGCAATTATTTATAACTTAATTATATTCGATTATATTTTAATAGAAATCTGACTTTATTTTTTATGTAGGAGGAACTAACATCTCATCGTGTTAGATTGTGTATATGAATATATTAAAAGATTTTTGGAAGATGTTATACTTACTATATGCATCATGATGTGTTTGTTGGATTCATGTAGTTATTTTAATTTATATAGTATGGATTTGTTTGTTGGATCTGATAGTTTGAGCATTTTGATTTTAAAATTGACTTAAATGCAGATTGTATGAGTTTTGTTGTGATTCATTATTCTGTTTGGACGTTGAAATTATGATTTTTGGTTTAACAACAGAATTTGAGTATTTTGTAAAGATGATTCATGCTTCTGTTTGGAAGTTAAAAATTAACAGGCTAACGGGCTAGGCCAGGCCATTTGTGTTTATTATAAATGGGTCAAGCCAGGCTAACAGTTAAACTCGTACTAGGCTTGAGTTAGGCCAAATTGAAATTTTTTGACGTAGGCTTGGGCCTTTCAGGACAAAGCTTGGCCCAGCCCAGCCCACTTTCACCCCTAACTATTATGAGCCTTTTATCAATTTTCATTGACTATCAACATTAAAAAAATGATACATTTCTAAGGATTCATTTTAATCAGAAACCTTAAAGTATTGGGTAATAGTTTTTTTTTAAGAGATAGGTTATACTTAGAACTTTTTTTTTACAATCTCTTACAACCATATCTTAACACCGTTGATTTTCGTCAATCAACGGTTATCATTTATTGGCAGAAATCAACGGTGTTAAGATTTGGTTGTAAGAGGTTGTAAAATAAAATTTGTAAGTATAACTTTCCTATTTTTTTATTGATTTTTATTATTCTCTAACACACCCCCTCATATAATACCCCAAACTTAAGCATTTAATTGATTAATTTTAATTAAGTAATTAAGTATGTATAAGTGAGTAAAATTAAGTATAAGGCCTAATTAAGTGAATTTGGATCACTTTTGAGGTAAAAAGTGTACTCAGTGAAAATTAAGGGGTATAAAAGGGTGCAGACAAAAGTACCCAAAATATAAAAATAAAGTAGAAATATTCCTAGAATAATATTTCCAGACATTTGGGTAAAGTTTGGTAATTAATGGAGTTAAATAGATAGATGAACCAATACCCATTAGATATCACTTAACCAAGTTAAGTTACTTAAAAACAAACAAAACCCTATTCCCCCTCCCCATTTTCGTCGACCCAGCATCAGAAAGAGAGAGGAAGAAAAGAAAGGAAGAGAAGAAGGAGAAGAGAGGGAGAAGAGAGAGGTGAGGGGGGAGGGAACCCTAAAGTTGATCAAATCCAGCCATTCAAAAGCCTAAACCACTCCAAATCCTTCTCTCTTCTTGAATCCAAGCTTGGTTTGTTGTGAGGAGCTTGGTGTTGTGAGATTTTCTCTCTCAAAAATTCGAACCCTAGGAGAAATTGAGGTGATTGATGGCTTCTACCTCCATGGGAGCTTGAGGAACTATCACTCCTTGGTTGTGCAACCATTGGTGGATTGAGGCAAGAGAACCAAGTGGAGTGACCAACTCTAGTGGTTGTGTGCAATTGAGGAAAGCTCAAGAGCAAGGTAAACCTTTGGACCTTGGGGTTGATCCCATTGAGTGTTCCACCATACTCCGTTGAGGAGAAATGGTTTACGAGATGTGATATGTAATTATGATAGTAATTGTATGCTCATGCACTGATTCATGCATTGATACATGTTATGATTGATTAATGATTATTGGTTGATGTTTGATTGTTTAAGAGTAATTGAGGAATGGTTATAGAAGTAGAAATAATGAATGAGGTAATGGTTGAGGATTGTGATTGAGGTTATGAATGATAGTATTATGATGAGGATGATTGGTAGGAACTTCCCTTGGAAATAGCCCTATGCGGATCTCCATGTGGTTAGAGCCTAAGAGAAACAGCCCTATGTGGATCTCTCTTGGAGGTTCCTAGATTGAGGAAAGGACTTCCCTTGGAAACAGCCCTAGGTGGATCTCCATGTGGTAAGAGCCTAAGAGAAACAGCCCTTTGAGGATCTCTCTTGGAATAGATTGAGGAAAGGACTTCCCTTGGAAACAACCCTATGTGGATCTCCATGTGGTAAGAGCCTAAGAAAAACAGCCCTTAGTGGATCTCTCTTGGAAGTCCATGTGATGCTTGTGGATAAGAATGTGTTAAGCTATTATGATTATGTGTACATCGAAAGTGAGCCTTAGGGTGGAGTGATCTCCAAGGACCTCTGGTTTACTGTGATATATTCGTATATCTCACCCCGTGTTGTGGGGCATAATTTCAAGTACTGATAGATGTGAGGTTGATCGAGGCAAGAAGCATGAGTAGACTGTACCTGATAGCTGGATATTTTGAGTTGCATGCCATTTATAATTGCTATATGTATATTTTGATGTCACAATATGTATTTTGAGGGACTTAGTGCATGATCATTGTAGTGATGAATGCCTTGTTGTAAATGGCTTATAGCTTTGATTATGTTCCTTTTGTAGCTAAGTCCTTTGGCATGTATATGAAAAGTTGGAAGAACAATGATGTAATTGAAACTTGAAGTATTGATGGACCCGTAGTATGTTTGTCATGTTGTAATTATTGGAATTGTGTAATATTGTATACATGATGGAAGTTCATGAATTCCATTTGAGGAATGAGTGTCTTAACCTAAATAAGGATTATGTATTAAAGTAGTATAATGTCTATTAGGTGTAAGGAGAATGGTGAAAGTAGGAGGAAACCTCCCATGGTGTCACATGAAAACAGGGGAGGGCATGTTTTGCCCAGTCGGAGAGCGTTTTAGCGCGGAAACGGGCGCTAAAACGCTCTAAGTTCGTAAAATGGAGAAAAGGCCTCTGCCCTTAGCCGTTTTAGCGCTAAAATATACGCTAAAACGCTCTAAGTTCGTAAAATTGAGGAAAGGCCTCTGCCCTTAGATGTTTTAGCGCTAAAATGGGCGCTAAAACGCTACAGTGGACGTTTTAGCGCTTAGTTTTGGCGCCAAAACGCGCTTCTCGAAATCAGCAAATACGTAGTTTAGTAAAACTTGCATAACTCGAGCTACGGAGCTCCGATTTGAGTGCGGTTTGAATCCACTCGAAGCTAACAAGGAGATCTATAACATAGTAGGAGATGGGAACTATAAAAGAAGTATAGAATTAATTTAATAATAAAAGAGATGAAGACCTTTAACGATGTATGGTCTAATAAAATGAGAATATGATGTTAAGCTTAGTCTCACTATTCCGCAAAGTAATATGGTTATGGTCACGTAATTGGTTATTTTAAATTCGGCTTGTTTAAAAAGAAAAATTTATCCGGATTTCTAATTGAACCAATGTGATTGTAACTGCGCTTAATATCATAAAGCAATGTTAACAAACCGGTTCTAGAACGGGGTGTTACACTTCACGCAATAGCCCTTCAGGCGAAACATGTATATTGCATAGACCCAATTTTTTATTTGCCTTTTACTTATTCAATTTCACTAGAAAGTGTGAAAAAGTGAAGATCGAACTCGTGACCTTATGATCACTGAATCTCTAATACCGTAGAAAGAACCAATTCAATTCAAAACCTAAGTGTTGAGTTGAATTGATTCTTTATATGATATCAATTCAACCCAAAACCTTAAAGTGTTGAGTGAAGGCCTTTTTAATAGTTTAAATTATTATCTAACACACTCCATCACGCAAGAGCCCTTTAGGCTTGAAGCGTAGATATTACACCGACTTAATTTTTGGTTTACCTTATGCTTATTTAATTCCATTAGAAAGTGGGAGAGGTGAGGATCGAACTTGTGATTTTATATATGTTCACTGAATCTTTGATATCAACTCAAAACCTTAAGGTATTAAGTGAGGACCTTTTTAATGGTTTATATTATTTTTATTTTATAACAGTACGAAGTAATTCAAATAGTATGCATTATTGATGATTAAAATTTTTAATTACAATAATAATTATGGTTTTATTTTGATGCACACACAACATAGAATGAATTACTATGTGAATAATTTTTTTTTCACTTATATAATAACTAAATAAGAGGTATATAATTAAATGATCGTGTAAAAATAAATCAATAAGAAGAAATAAAAAATTAACTCTAGTAACTACTTCAAAACTAAAGTGTTAATTAACATATATCTACATATGATTCGAATAAATGCTGTCATGTATTATGTGACATGACAAGATCATACGAGATGATTGTTGTGTGATGTTCCTCCATTATTGTTGGCACACACTCTCATTTTTTTGGGTGCAAGGCTCTAGATAGTCTAAAACCACCTCATCTTTGAAGAACATTATGGAAGACCAACTTGTCTATTGACCGAAGAAATCTTTTATTATATATATATATATAGGGAGGGTTCTTTTGATTTCAGAGTAAGATTTTTAAGTCTTACTCTTCATCTCAGTCGTTGATTGACGAAAATCAACGATTATCATTTATAGTGTAATTAATAATTAATTAATATAACTTCCTAAATTATAACCGTTGGATGGACGGAAATCAACGGTTAGGATGAGGAGTAAGACTTATAAATCTTACTCTGGAGTCAAATGATCTCTCCCCTGTATATATATATATATATATATATTGTTCCAGCAATTTTCGAATGAGATGTAAAATAGGTCAAAGATTTACCTAAAATATACTGTTTTGAGGATGAAACTTATAAATTTTAAAATTCAAATAATCATTTTTAATCACTACGATTAACACCCATTAAACCATTGGATAAAAGTTAAGTTTTCCATCCTCACAAAAAAAAAAATCAGATGTGGATCTGGCGGCACCAGTTCTTTCTCTATTTTATTACCTTTGGGAACAAGCAGAAAATCCCAATGACCGCAAGGTCAACTTTGCCGCGACAACAACTGCTATCACTTCCTCCTCCTTTTTCTTCAAAAACATTTCTTTCTTTTGGTAAAAACTTAGAGAAAAAAAACTCTTAGGGGACCGTTTGGTTGAGGAGAATTTTTTTGAATATTAGAGAAATGTAATTGATAGGAAAATGGTTGGAAAGTGAGTTTGATAGGAAAATGTAAAAAAAGTTGTTTGGATGGAAAAAAATTACCGGGCAAATTAGGTAAGATTTATAAAGTCTATGTTTGGTTTGAGATAAAATATAGATGAAAAATAAGTGACAATTGCAAAAATATCCCTGTTTTTAAAAATTTTAGGAAGATAAAAAAATTGTAAATTCGATAAACTGCAAGCGAAAGGTGTGATTCTTCGCACACACCCCTCGCCAGCTCAGAATCTTGCCATTGAATTCCAACACTGATTCTTCAAACAACAACATCACATGCAAGAAGAGCAACAAGTTTGCTTCTTCGGTTTTGGTTATAGCACAACCAGACAATGCACCCGCTCCTTCTCATAAATCAACCACCACCCCACCACCGGCTCAACCACCATCTCCTGTAAGTCTTCAACCATCCCCTCTAAAGTCTCCATCTTTATCACCACCTTCGGCTACTCCTGCTATTTCTCCATACGGGTATGTTCCATCCCCGGCGGCGACACCAGTGAGCACAGTCCAGTGGCGGGTGACGACTCGGGTGCAGGCTTCAAATATGGGTACACTCGTCTTTTGGTTAAATAACAATGTGAGCAAATAGGTTGCTTTTCAGCAATACCACGTATCAAGAGGGAAACTTTCGCCGGCTATATCCACAAAAATGGCTATGCAACTTGGTTTGGTAGGATAGTGATTTAGGTAGGTAAGTATGGAATCTCCTTCAACCAAACATGGTTACCTTCCATTCCCACTTCTCATTTGCCTATCAATCTCAACAAAATCCTCCAACCAAACACACCCTTAAGGTTTTTTTAGCCGTAAAAGTTAACTACATATTTGCTTTCCTCCATTATTATAATTGTCTAGTTGCCGTATTTTCAAAAATGAAAAATTAATGTTTTTCCTGAACTAATCAATGCCTAAATATTATAATTAAGGAAAAAACATTTGTTCTTTTAGGATCTAAAATGATATAAAATTATAAATAAAAGTGTGTGTCATTTGAAATAATATAAAGTTGTGTCATTTTATGAGAGAGAAAGAGATAAATAAAGGAGGAGAGAGAGTTGACAAAAAAATAAAGGTGTGGTTCTCACTTCTTTGTGAGAGTGAAAGGATATAAGTTGTGTCACTTAAAAGGATAAACACTTTTTCCAAAATTATATCCTTTAAAAAACAAATGTTTTTCCCAAAAAATATTTGTTTTTCCCAAAAAATATTTGCCGTTCTAAAGAAGGAGCAAATATTGCACACTCCCAGCCCAATGCACCCTGAGAGAGAGGGGGAGGAGGAGAGAGGAGAGAGGAGAGAGAAAGAAAGAAGAGAGAGAAAGGGACCAATAAATTTATTTCCCTAAAGAAGGGTTCTTTTAGTTAAAAGTCATGCTTTTTGTTTAAAATTTAAATTAAATAAAAACTATCACTCATTCACTCTCTCCTCCATAATTTTCATTATTTATCTTTTTCTCTTACTTAAAATACACAACTTTATATCGTTTTGAACGACAAACACTAATCTTGTAACGTCCGGCCGCTTCAAGAATCAATGACTATCCTCACATACTGACACAAGACTCTTCAGTGTGTTTTTTCCTCACTCGCACACTTCTTGAGAAAACTTTTCAGGAGGTCACCCATCCCAGAATTGCTCCAAGTCAAGGACGCTTAACTATGAAGTTCTTCCGTTTCGGGCTACCGAAAAGTAGATGCAGCTTGTTAATATAGGTAGTACCAATTAATTCTTATAAGCTATCTCAAACTGTGCAGTCTCATACCTGAACAGTCTATGGAATTTCTCTCTTTCGGGTGTCGATTCGATTCATTCATGCATGTAACCCCCCACTGGGAGCCTGTCAGGAGCCGCTCTTTGTCTGTGCCTCTTTGCACCGGCCATCACTCCCCGCCCTCGTCAGTGCTCGGGATGTTACAAATCTCATAGTTAAAGTAAAAAAATTAATTTCAAATATTTTTAATGAATTTTTTTTGACACAAATGATACATATATAATTATAGGGAAAAAAATTTATCCTTTTAAAGGATATAATTTTGAAAAATATTACTCTCCTTTCAAATAAGATAATTTCTCTCATGTTATCTCACTTCGATTTTCGCACATCACCTTTTTCTATTTTTATGCAATGGTGGGACTCACCCATTTTCTCTCTACAACATAAGATAACTATCTTATGTAAAAGAAGAATAATAAAAATCTATAATTGTTATCATTTTAGATTCTAACTGTTAATTTCCGTCAATGAACGGTTAGGATTTATTGGATCAAATTAATTAATTAATTAGTAATTCACAATTAAACTCAACAAATCCTAACTGTTGATTGACAGAAATCAACGGTTATGATCTAAAATGATATAAGGTTATATCCATTAAAAGAACAAATATATTTCCCATATTTTTTTTCCTTAAACTATTTTCTTGATAACAATTTTTTTTATCATCTTTTTGATAACTTGTGATTTTTGGTAACTAAATATATTAAAATTACTATAATTAAGGGATAAGTTACTCTATCTTGGTATCTCTTTTTTTGCCTACCATTTTCTACCGTTGAATTAAAATATCAATTATCTTTATTATTTTTCTTTCCTATTAAGATTATGATATAATGATGGAGAGTGATAGACAAATATTGACATAAAAAAAGATAGGTAGAATAATCTATCCTTATAATTAATTGTCTTTTATAAAACAAACAATAACTTAGTTATATCACAGTACATCTCGCCTTTTGGTTTTCTTTAAAAATTAATATTATTTAGAAGTGTCATAAATTTTAAAGTGATTTTCTTGAATCGAAGGTATTTCTAATCGCCAAAGATGTTGCCTTTGTTTGATTTGTCAAAAAATGATAGATTCAAAATGCGCAAAAATATTGCTAAGTAACTTCATTCGATTCTTACCAATACTATTTTTGGGAGAGTTCAATGTCTTAATCCTTGACGCGCCTTCATTCGAGATTAGTCCCATGGCACGGTTCAAAACACCAAAGTTTACGACAATATTCGAAGGAGTTTACTCACCTCAAGAAGGTAATTTGGGTATTCTCTAGAAAAAAAATATGCAAAAATATTTGTTTCATATTTAATTTAAAATATTTACTTATACCATGTTTGTTTTACTTGTACTGTCCCGTTATCTCAACTTCATTTTTTTGTTGTATGTAAAAATTGGATAAAACCGACAATTCAACGGTGAATTATAAAACCAGCAGGACCCCTTCAATAAAAATGGCTGGCACAGTTTCTATTTTCTTTGTTATTGTAATGCAATAATTTTTTTTAATTATTGAATAAACTATCTTATCTAAATTGCAAAAAAATTGTCATTTTATATTTATTTTTTTCCTTTCTCACTCACAAACACTTCCTCAATATATGTTTCCTTTTCAAAATTATAAGAATAAAAAAATAATGACTAGTTTATTATAATAATCTGATATTTTTTTTTTACAAAAATAATGATTCTATGTTTTCTGATTTGACTTGTAATCAATTAGGATTTGATTTATAATTAATTAAGCTAGATTTGATATATATATTTCACAATATGGATTATAATTTATTATTTTCCTAATTAGTGACTGTAAACCTTGAATAAATAGAGCAGGGTTACTGAGTCATCATCTCTAAGCTATTCAGGAATCTTATATGGTATTAGCCTAAACTTTTCCATCCTCCCTTTTGATCTTTTGACGCCATTTGTTGCCAACGTGACACTGTTTCATCACTCTTTGCAGATCAAATTCAACAGCTCTCATGCTCATTTCCTCTAGTTAATCATATGGCAGCTAATACTTTTTATTCTTATTGATGTAACTTTTTTTCTTCTTTTAAAATAAAAACTTTATTAGAACATATTTTCATGTGAAATCAGAAATAGTTAGAGAAACAGAAAATATTAAAGGTAGCTAATTGGTGCACATAAACTCGAACATGCGTCGTCGCACACACGGTACACTTTAGTTACATATTATCCATCCTAGTCCCACTATTTGATATCTAATTATAATATTGACTTTCAAGCGGATTTGTTGGGTAAGTGTTTAGAATTTGTACGTGCTTGCATGCGTGTGGTGTGTGTGACTTAGAGAGAAAGTTATTATTATATATATGGCAAAAGTATTTCTACGTCAACTTTAGATAAGCTTATCTACAGCTGTCATTTTTAACTATATTCTCCCGGGAGAATATAGTTATAACGTTAAAATTGCTCTTTTTTTCTCTCCTCATTTACTTTTCAGAACTATTTTGCTGACGTGGAGAGAGAGAAAATAGCAACTTTAACGTTATAACTATATTCTCCCGGAAGAATATAGTTAAAAATGGTAGCTGTAGATAAGCTTATCTAAAGTTGCTGTAGAAATGTTTACCCCTATATATATATATATATATATGAGGTAGGATCCTTTGACACCGATGTCAAATTTTAAATTTGACACCTCATCTTATAGCCGTTAGATCAAAAAAGATCAATGGAGTCACATGCTTACAAATCAGAGTCGTTGATCTTTTTTGATCTAACGGCTATAAGATGAGGTGTCAAATTTGAAATTTGACACCGGTGTTAAAGGATCCTACCTCTCTCTCTCTCTCTCTATATATATATATATATATATATATATATATATATATGAGAAAAAGTATTTCTACAGCCACTATAGATAAGGTTATCTACAACTACTCTTTTTTAATTAAGTATGACCGGTCATACTTAGTTATAACAATAAAGCTATTCTTTTTTTCTTTTTCCCCAGACTGTAACATCCCGGGGGCTGACGAGGGCGGGGAGTGATCGCCGGGTGAAAGGGCATGGTGTGAAAGGGCACAAACAAGGAGCGGCTCCTGACAGGCTTCTAGGTACGGGGGTACATGAATGAATCAAATCAACACCCGAAAGAGAGGGATTCCAGAGACTGTGCTGGTATGGGACGGTACTGTAACATCCCCAGCCTCGAGCCGGTTCAATTAACATACATATGATACTTAACAGAAACAGCGGAAGACTTAACTTACGAAAATACGAACTAACTTTTTCTTTTTCTTTAATCCTTTTTCACATGACATATCACATTGCATACTTCTTCTAATTTAATTCTTATTTTACGGAGACGAAAATCGGACAGAGTAACCTCTGTAAATCGGACAACTGGGGATTTTCCAATCCCACTCTCAAGAGTTTCTGATAGACAGTTTAAACAATATATATTTCCAGAAGTACCAGTCATGCAAATATACTCAGATACCCATCTATGGGCGCATGCTGAACTTGGCTCCGTGCCACAAATCTAATAGCATGCAATCCAATACATAACATAACTGAATATTACATAGTCATATCATCATGCCTGAATACATAAATGTACATGTATCGAATATGAACACTATGCAACAATACATCTTTTCCAAAAATACGTCTAAAACAAATAGTAGCATCCGACCACCCAGAACTCCACATCCTCATACTAGTACCTCTAGCCACGGTTAGTGTCCTTGTCCCATGAGGCTCTTCAATTAACTGTGTTCCTGAAATCATATCCCCAAACGGGGTTAGAGACGAATCTCAAGTAAACTCCAGGTTTATGAAAAACCCTCCATACCCTGGGCTCACTTCCTGCATGACAGTCAGATACATAATATACAAAACATCATATAAGCAATTATCATAACTGAACAAAGCATATATACATATCTTATCAAAGACAAACGCAGTCATTCCCAAGGGATGACCCCAAGCGAAAATCAACGCCCGTAACAAATATCTTTTACAAAAATCATCACAATACTCACATCAGAACAAAACGTGTTATATCAGAGACGTACGCAATCGTTCCCAAGGGATGACCCCAAGCGAAAATCAACGTACGTAACAAATATCTTTTACAAAATCATCATACATATCCCATAAAACATGTCATATAATCAAACATCATAACTAAACAAAACATATACACATATCTTATCAGAAACGTACACAGATATTCCCAAGGGAGGACCCCAAGCGAAAATCAACGCACGTGTTCCCAAGGGAGGACCCCAAGCGGAAATCAACGCACGTGTTCCCGAGGGAGGACCCCAAAGCGGAACCAGAACATATCAGAGGCGTACGCAGTCATTCCCAAGGGAGGACCCCAAGCGAAAATCAACGCACGTGTTCCCGAGGGAGGACCCCAAAGCGGAACCAGAACATATCAGAGGCGTATGCAGTCATTCACAAGGGAGGACCCCAAGCGGAAATCAACGCACGTGTTCCCGAGGGAGGACCCCAAAGCGGAACCAGAACATATCAGAGGCGTACGCAGTCATTCCCAAGGGAGGACCCCAAGCGGAAATCAACGCACGTGTTCCCGAGGGAGGACCCCAAAGCGGAACCAGAACATATCAGAGGCGTACGCAGTCATTCCCAAGGGAGGACCCCAAGCGAAAATCAACGCACGTGTTCCCGAGGGAGGACCCCAAAGCGGAACCAGAACATATCAGAGGCGTACGCAGTCATTCCCAAGGGAGGACCCCAAGCGGAAATCAACGCACGTGTTCCCGAGGGAGGACCCCAAAGCGGAACCAGAACATATCAGAGGCGTACACCATCAGTCCCGAGGGAGGACCCCAAAGCGAACATCCGGGTACTATACAATCAATGGTCAGATATTGTTACTGAAATCATATTACAGAAGTCATATCATAACAAAACATATCATATTAACACATATCAAAGTAAATACATCAAAACAAAACATATCATATTATCATATAGCTCTATATGAATGCATCTATATCATATATCTCATACATATCATACAACCTGACCACAGTCCGTACACTATGGCGGAACACAAAGTAGAAGCGAACCCCATAAACATAGAGCTTACCTCTTGGAGCTTTACAATTTGCTTACTTGAAGAACAAGCTACTTATCATGCTCCACGAGAATCCAAACGTTCACAGTCCCTAGGGTACACCTAGAGAAGGAATTCAACACAAAACTCAATAAAATGATATAATGCCATGTAAATATACAAGACACACACTTTATTGTTTATTTTCTTTTTACTTAATCATATTAAGTTATGAGTGGGTGGTTCTTTGTTCAATAAATCCCCACAAAATTTCACATATTCACTTAGTCTTAGGATAGTCCCAACTTAAGGCAGAATGTCCATTACAATGGAGCTATAAGATTTCTCTTTGTCTAGTGCCTAAACCCAAGCTTAGCCACCTATATAAATTATTTTACGCATATAAGTGTTCTCACTTTGCGAAATAATATCTCCGAATATATACCTCCTTTGAAAATGGCTAAAACTCATTTTAAGGTCATACAAATGAGCTACCTTATTTTCTTTTTTATTTCACCAAAGCGAAGGTCCATACACCTTAGAATATTATTCCACGCATAAAAGTATGCTCGATTTGTAAAACAGTAACTCATAGCACATACTTCCTTTGTAAATGGCTAAGAGGCACATAAAGGAATTCATGCCAACTTCATGATTCCAATGCTTTAGTCCATCAAATTCAAGCTTATCACATACCTCTAATCCAAGATTCATTAATTCATATATATACGGTACTACGGTACTGTTCATCTCTACAATACTATTCATGTATACATCACTATTCACGTATACAACACTATTCAAAAATATGGTATCTTTAATTTTTCAGATACATTTTCACTGTTAAAATTCTCATCTAAACACTTTTCTCAACATGAGCTAAACCTGAATCAAGCTCTAACATGCTCAATCAAACCAAATTTTCAAAATGAAACCATAAATTCAATCTTCATAAAAACATGAAAAGGAAGGGAATTTCTTACCACAATACACTCTAAAACAAAGGAGAGATGAGTATCTAAGCTCTCATGGCCTCAAGCTCCATCAAAATCCATCTTTTCCATGAAATTCGAAATCTTTGGAGGAGGAGATCTCTCTCTACAGTGAAATCCACCCAGAAATACTAGTACCAATGGATTCCTCTCGAAATTTATCACAAGTTTGGCTTTAGAACGAAGTAATTTGGAGGTCTCTAGCTCAAGTTATGAATTTTGGAAGATTTCCATCAAAATCCTTTTTTTTTCTTCATTTTCATGCTCTCTGTCTCTGCCTCCCGTATAAGTCACGAAATGAGAATGGGAATAGTGACTCCCTAGTCACTTAAGCAAGTTCATTATACCAGCTGGTATAAGTTCATCTATCTACCCATCTCCATTCATTACCAAACTTTACCCAATAGACTAGAATATTTTTCTAGTCACCTTTCTATTTTATTTTCACTTTTTGGATAACTTTATTTACCCGCATTTTTATCCCTTAACTGTCATTTTAACTCTTTTTTTCACCAAAGGTGACTTTATTTCTTTTACTTCTAATTATTCTTCAATATTAAATCCACAATTACTAGTGAGGGTTATTATATGTACAGTTGGGAATGACTTATATGAATTAATTGGTACTACCTATACTAACAAGATGCATATACTTTTCGGTAGCCCGGAACGGAAGAACTCCATAGTTAAGCGTGCTTGACTTGGAGAAATTCTGGGATGGGTGACCTCCTGAGAAGTTTTCCCGGGAAGTGTGCGAGTGAGGACAAAACATGCTGAAAAGTCTCGTGTTAGTGTGTGGGGACAGTCGTTGATCCTTGTAAGTTGCCAGGCGTTACACAGACACTGCCAGCTGACGTGGCGGAGAGAGAAAATGCAATTTTAATGTATGACCGGTCATACTTAGTTAAAATGGGGTAGCTGTAAATAACCTTATCTAAAGTGACTGCAGAAATATTTTCCTCGTATATATATATATATATATATATATATATATATATATATATATATATGGATTCGTTTTTATATAGTCAATGTAAATAACTTATCTACATTAAGTTCAAAATGACGTCGTTGTGAGACGAAATTATAATTTATTTCAGTATATATATATATATATATATATATATATATATATATATATATATATATATATATATATATATATATGGATTCGTTTTTATATAGTCAATGTAAATAACTTATCTACATTAAGTTCAAAATGACGTCGTTGTGAGACGAAATTATAATTTATTTCAGGGTTATAAAAGTTTTTTTCATTATAATTTTTTAATTTTTCAACTCAAAAGACGTCGTTTTGAGAAGAAATATAAATAACTTATCTGAAAGGCGATATATATATATATATAAAAGATTATCACCAACCAAGTGTCTGAAATGTCTCAACCTGCTAGGTAATGGGGGCCTAGGGTGGTTGTATTTTGAAGAGAATAAAATCCTTTAACTGTTCTTAATTTTAGAACTACCTAATGTCTAGAATCAAACATATGATTATTTTAAGATTTACATGAATTCATCAAGAAGAGATCAAGCATATATTACCAATCCTCAGACTATATATTATCCAGCTGCCTCATCATGCACCCCACCAAATACTAGAAAAATACTCAGAATGTTAAAATGTCTTAGTCTCTCTTACCAAACGACTTGTTTAAATCCCTTTTTTTTTTTAATCTATATGTTGCAAGCTACATATTATAACTTAGGAAAGTAAACAGAGAAATCGCCCCCTGTAAAAATTTTAGAAAGGGAATTTTAATCCTTTTCTTCTCTGCGTAAATTTATAACATTCAAAATATGTAAAATGTTGTACTTACTACCATTATAATCTTATAACTCTTACTGTCTGATTAATTATCATTGGATCAATTTGAAACCAATGCTAATTAATTTTTTTCATTTTTGAACCGTGGATTTCAAATTGATCCAACGGTAACTAATCAAGTAGTAAGAGTAGTACGCCCAAAATGATAATAAGTATAAGCGCCTCCAATATATATATATTAAATAGAATTTAAAATATTTATTATGAAATCAGAATTTGATAAATGCATGACAACTCATGCTAATAGTATCTTCGTTCCTTTATAATTTCAAGATGAGTATGGTAAGCATCAATCAAATTTAAGATAATACAGCAAAAAAACGTGTCGTTCTTTAATCCAAATATTTGTTGGGAAAAGTAATCACAGCTAGTTTCATGAGATTATGTTTTCTGGTGTTACTGAATCATAGACTCTGTCCGTAGCCTTCTTTGCCTGAATAAGAAACATAATTCAGAAAAATATATGCAGGCAAACCAGCATCATAAAATGAAAAGACAAAATTTCACCTCTTGCTCCCAATCAGTACGTAAGGTGATGATTAGTAAAGATAATACTTGAACAACAAGTGCACATATGATCCCCAGCCAGAGCCCCTACACAAGTGTTTTTACCAGGTATAATTAAATCAAATGATAGCAATTTTTGTGAATATGATAATACTAATACTCTACTAGGACCATGTTGCTATGACACAAAGGAAAGACTTGTTTTACCTTGCCTCCAATATGCAATACAAAAGCTAATACGATAGCTGATGGAATTCCAACTAGATAATAAGAGCCTAGATTGATATAGGCACCAATTTTCTGCCAACCACATCCTCTAGCTGTGCCTGCATATGCATTATACTTAACAAATTGAGCATTACTACTAACTAGCTAAAGTGTAACACAAACAAAATCAGGACGGAACTGAACCTTATTCTACATGCTTGGCAAACCAAATTTTACAATATAATTTTTTGAGCATCCAGCACTATTACCGATCTTCAGAGGTAATGAAAGAAATGGGGAAGAAGAAAAACCTGAAAGTACACCTTGGAGTGCATCCATGAAGCTGGATGCTGCAAGAATTGGTGACATGATTGCTACATATTCGACCACTTCTAATTCATTACTATAGGCATAGCCCCAAATATTTCGTATTAGTATCATAACTGTTCCAACTAAGGTGCCCGCAATAATGGCCATTACTAAGACAATACACACTGCTAAACGTGCAGTCCAAGGATGACCAGCTCCAAGTTCATTTGATACACGAATGCTGCAAAGACTCACACAAGCATTACTTGAACTATATTCTATAACTATACTAAATCAAAGGAAAATTAGCATTTTTGACAGATGTGTACGTAATTACTTAAGTTAAATGGTGAGGTTGCCATAGAATTCCAAAACTTGATAAGCACTACTTACCTTACAGCTCCACCCAAACCAAATGCGATCATCCAAAGAGTTGATTCTGTATTCAAGCTGAGAAGACCAACATTAATTAGATTGGTGAAAATAACAAAAAAAGTCAAGTGTGTGTAGGACCTCCTAAGTTATATAAGAATTGTGAAAAGAATGTCAATTGTGAAACTGACCAGATAGAAAGTACTGATGTTTCCAACTTCGGATTTGGTAGAAGACCGGATAGGAGAACCATCAATTCAAATGACCACATTTCCAAGCTGTTCAGCAAAGTGGGAGGTAGACAAAAATGGAAAACATTAGGATCTCAAACAGCTTTGAAAGTGAAATGTTAAGAAAAGCAACAAAAGAGTAAATCATGATATGTTATTAAAGAAGGGAATTACCAAACCATAACAGCTGAAGGAATTGCAAGCCTCATAAAAGAGGGAATGTTAAGCAGAGCCTCTTTAGAAAACCCTGTCCAAGTTTTGGCACACGAAGGAGAAAACATGACATAGAGTGTCAGTATCAAAACATTAACCCAATAAGACATAGAACATGCTATGGCAGCTCCTTTGTTCCCTAGTCCAGATTTGAATACCATAATCCAACATATAAGAAGATGTAGTAAAGTAGTAACCGCAGAGCTGAACATCATTGGAAATACAATATTTTGTGTTTGTAGGAATCTGTTTATGCACTGAAGAAGACCGTAGGCAAAAAGGCAAGGAACCAATAACTGAGCATATGTTCCTGCTTCTGCAGATATTTCAGGATCCTGGCCAAGGAAAAGCAGAATGGATCCTGTGTTTGCCCAAATTATTGCTAGCGGTATACTGACAATCATAAGAACGAGCATGGCCCTCTGCATGTGTATGCCTAACATATGATGCTGCTTTGCTCCATATGACTGGCCACATAAGGTATCCAACGCACTTGCCATTCCCAGCTGTCCTAATCAAAAACCAAGAATATCTCAAATCACACTAGACTAGACCATAATATTGCTAGCTTAATGCATCCATATCAACTAGTGCCTCTAAAATAAGTCAGCAACTTAAACCATTTACTTTAAAATTAACAATGATCAACAATTTTTATTTTGAACTAGTTATATTGACTTCCTATGATATATTATGGCATGAAAATCGAAAACTAGAAAAGGTCCTCACTTAGTAGCATATTAAACTCAACCAATAGAACCATGATATTGATAGCTTCAGTGCTAAATAAATAAAAAACAGTATGCTTTCCAGTTTCCACAATCACCAATAACCAAATTGGTTAAAAGGGTGTTTAAAGATATGAAGATAAAAGTAAAAGGGAAGTTAAGGAAAACACAACTCACCAACAAGCTAATACCAGTGACAGAACAAAAAGAAGTAGCCATTGTAGCACCAGAGAGAGCCAACTCCCCAAGGTGCCCCACAAACATTACAGATATAATCTGTATGGAATAATTTAGCAGACCAACAGACATCAAAGGCCCTGCAAGCCATAACTGCTTCTTCACTTCTTCAAAAACTTCTCTTATTTCTATTACCCTTTTCTTGTTTTGCTCTATATGATTATCACCTGAGATTTGAATCAAGGGAGACCGTAGAGATGCGTTTTGATCTTCTCTCTCCATGTTTACACTTATCAGTTTTTCACACACTGAGTGAGATATCACTTTAAATAATAATACACTTCTGAAACTAGGAACCTGAGATCATCAACTAGACAACTCATGCCATTTATTATTTATATATTTTTCACTTCCCTCCAAAATTTTCTTTTCTTTAGTAAAAGGCGAAAGAATAGTTCGCTCTGTGCCTACCAAACAGCTCCAAAAGTTTATTTTCTAATGCATTGCACGTTGGAAAGATTATTACGTGATGCTAACTTTTATTGACTATGATGAGCCTTTTTATCAACTTTCATTGACTATCAACGTTACAAAAACGATACATTTGTAAGGAATTACTTTAATCCAAAATCTTTTGGAGAGAAAGGGAAGAAAAGGGATCCAAGGGAAAGGAAGAGGAAGGAAGGGAAGAGATTGAAGGGTATTCCCTTTAGGAGTTAAAAAGATGATAAGGGAGAAAAATAGATGGTTGATGACATATTTTTACCATTTTATCTCATTTTTAAAATTAATATAATTATTATATTTTACAAATTAAATTTAAAATTGTTAACAAAATTATATATGTATTTTTCACAATACTAAAAAAGATCATATTTTCGACAAAATTTCTACTTTGCAAACGACGAAAATTTCATCACAAAATTATTTTTTCGTCGGAATATTTTTCATCGAAAAGCGACAAAATATTTTCTCCGATGAAAATTTTTACAAAAATAAATTTTCGACAAAATTTAGTTTTTGTAAAAAGTTTTGATGAAAATGATTTCCTCCATCAAATGTTTTAAACGAAAAAAAAATTCCGTAAAATTTTTTGACGAAATTCAAAATTTCGATTGAAATACTTTTCCTTAAAAAATCTCAAATTTTGATGGAAATATTTTTCGTTGAAAATTTTGATGGAAATGTTTTCCTAAAAAATTTTTGACCTAATTGTTTCACGTCGAAACTTTTTGATGGAAATGTGTTTCGTCAAAATTTTGGGCAGAAATATTTTCCTTGAAAGTTTCGACGGAATTTAGATTTTATCAATAATTTTGACTGAATTTTTTTTCGTAAAAAATTTATGTCAGTAATTATGGCAAAATCTGATTCTGTCTCTAATTTCGTCTTTAGTTTTGACGAAATTTTTTTGACGTATATGATTTTCATCAAAAATGTCGTCACTATTTTTGACGAAATATTTTTCGTCGATAAACTATGTCAGTTTTAGAGACTTTTCTTATAATATCACATTTAAAAATTATTCACATTTATGTAGTTTTCACATTTTAATGCTAAGGGTCGATAGATAATTTTTAATATTTTTCCTCTCACACCCCCCCAAATTGGGAGAACTTTAATTTTAAGAAAAAGGAAGATTTTAGAGGGTTTAGAAAAAAGATTGGAGAAGACGCTCCCAAGACTCCTCAGCTGAATAAAGTTACTGAAAGAATGAACTGAATAGGAAGTTTGGACAGGTCAAAAAATGGCCTATGATCAGTTAAAGGTATTTGGATGCCAAGCTTTTGCGCATATCCCTAAAGATGAAAATGCAATGCTCAATGAAGATTAAAGAATGTATTTACCTTAGTTTACCAAGATGTGAGTTCAGATTCAGACTTTAGGATCCAATCAACAAGAAAATAATGAGAAGCCGATATGTAATCTTTCACGAGAACGAGACAATCAATGATACCTCGAAGCCCAAAGTTCGGGTTGCTGTCCGAAGTGAAGAACTCGTCTTTTCTGTTTGAGCAGAAGTAAAGGAGAAACCAATCATGAAAATAATGAAAATGACCAGCAACAAGAACCAACTATTGAAGTTGATGCTGAGGACTGAGATCTTGAGGTCCGAGATGAGCATGATGGGCTGAATTCTCAACCTGAAGTACAAACTAGACACTCTATACAAGTGAGATGACCTTCTACAAGGTACCCACCTAAAGAGTACATTGTTGTTTCTGAAGATGGAGAACCATAAAGGACCTTGGCCTTGCAAAGCAGATTCTTGGAATTAAGATTCTACAAGGTACCCAAAGAGCTGATGAAGAAGGCGTTGAGTTCGTCCTTTGCAATAAAGGACCTTGGCCTTGCAAAGCAGATTCTTGGAATTAAGATAAACAAAGACCGATAAAGAAAGCTATTGTGGTTGAGTCAAGAAAAATACATTGAGAAAATTCTGAAGAGATTTAGCATAGACAAAGCTAAGATAGGTAGGGCCCCCTTATCCATACACATTAAGCTGAGCCAGAAGCAATGTCCAAGAGCTGATGAAGACAAAGATGAGATGATGAAGAATCCCTACCAGTCCGTCATTGAAAGTTTGATGTATGCAATGGTTTGTACAAGGCCCGACTTGGTATGCGATTAGAATAGTGAGCTGATATATGTCTAACCTCGACAAAGAACACTGGGAGGTAGTGAAGTGGATTTTTAAGTATCTCAGAGGAACGACGAATTTAGGCCTCCGCTTTGGAGTTTGGAGAAGGTAAAGTCGAGCTATAAGGCTACATAGATGTTGGTTTAGGGGGAGATGTTGACTCAAGGAAGTCAACTATTAGATACTTGATGAATTTTGCAGGAAGAGTTGTCTCCTGGTGATCTAAATTACAAAAATATGTGGCACTTTCGACGACTGAGGCCGAGTATATAGTCACGACCGAGTCTTGTAAAGAATTGTTATTGATGAAGAACTTTCTCGTTGAACTCGGCCATGATCAAGACAAGTACAAACTGAAGTGGGACAGTTAAAGTGCCATTTATCTAACGAATAACTTGACATATCACTCCCGCACTAAGCACATTGTGAAGGATGGACAACTTGAACTCATCAAAATGCCTACCAACCTGAATTAGTCTGACAAGATGATGAAGCCGATACCAAGAAGGAAATTTAAAGACTGCTGCGAAGGTGCTGGGCTGCTGCTGAACCCGACACATTAAAGTTAAAAGGGAGAGATTTGTTGGGTGGTGTTCCTCCATTAATGCTGGCATGCATTATCATTTATTGGGTGCAGTGCTCTAAACAGCCCAATAAATGTGGAGGGCTCCCTGCACCGATATATAAACACATAAGACCATATGTAATTTAACTTAGTAAATTTCAAATTTTAAAATACCTCTAGAGAGAAGTTTGAGTGTGACCTCTTTAGAGAAGATTGAGAATACCACCATTGTTGGTGATGCTTCTAGTGTAACTAGGAAAGTTTGAACCTGTGTAATCTTTCTTTTGATATAGTGAAAGATTTTGTGGACTAGTGTATCGTGATTTTTTACTTCTTCGCATTGAAGAAGATTTTCCACGTTAAAATTAGATTGTGTTCTTCTTTATCTCTCTTATGCACATTTTCATTTTCTACTGCGAGTTGGTCGACCTAGTGACTACAGACTGACCTATGATATTGCCGAGCTCCTAGCTTAACTTTCCAACTTACTTACTTGCTTCTGCGCTGACTCTAAGGCTTTGTTTGGGAGTTTGGAGGGGAAGGGAAGGAAGGGGATCCAAGAGAGAGGGAAGGGAAGGAAGGGAGCGAAATTGAAAGGTATTCTCTTCCCTTGTTTGGGAGTTAAAAAAATGGTAAGGGAGTTAAAAAAATGGTAAAGGAGAAAAATTGAGGGTTAATGAGATATTTTTACCATTTTATCCTTTTTTAAAAATTAATATAATTATTATATTTTACAAATTAAACTAAATTTAAAATTTCTAACAAAATTATGTATGTACTTTTCACAACACCAAAAAAGATCATATTTTAAATGAAAATTTTACGTTGCAAACGATGAAAGTTTCATCACAAAATTATTTTTTTTGTTGCAATACTTTTCGTTGAAAAGCGACAGAATTTTTCAACTGATGAAAATTTTTACAAAAATAAATTTTCTATCGAAATTTAGTTTCCATCAAATGTTTTAAACAAAAAAAGAATTCTATCATAAATTTTTACGGAACGTTTTCCGTTCAAAATTTCGATGGAACTGTTTTCTAACGAAATTTTCGACAAAAATTGTTTTGATAGAATTTTTTAGGGAAATGTATCATTCGAAACTTTCGATGAAATTTAGATTCTATAAAGAATTTTGACATAATATTTTTTCCGTCAAAATTTTTTGTCAAAATATTTTTCGTCAAAATTTTTTACAGAAATATTTGCTGTCGAATTTTTTTGACAGAAATGCTTTTCGTTGAAAATTTTGAAGGAAATGTTTTTTATAAGAAAAACGTGACGGAAATGTTTTCCGTCGAAAATTTTCAATGAAAATTTGTTTCGTTAAAATTTTTGCACAAATTTTTTTTGCCAAAAAGTTTGACAAAAATATTTCCCTCAAAAACTTTCGGCGAATATAAATCCTGTTAAGAATTTTGGTGAAATTTTGTTTCGTCAACAATTTTCGATAGAAATGTGTTTCGTTGAAAATTTTGATGAAAATATTTTTCGTCAAAAATTTCGATGAATATGTTTTTTTTTAAATATTTTGGCAAAAATTAGATTCCGTAAAGAATTTTGACAAAAAAAAAATTGTCCACATTTTTTACAGAAATATTTTTAGTCCCCAATTTTGATGGAAATATTTTTTGTCAAAATTTTGTTGCAAATATTTTTCGTAAAAATTTTTGACATAATTTTTTTACGTCGAAACTTTTCGATGGAAATGTGTTTCATAAAAATATTAGACGGAAATATTTTCGTTAAAAGTTTCGGCGGAATTTAGATTCTATCAATAATTTTGATTGAATTTTTTTTTTCTGTACAAAATTTATATTAGTGATTATGGCAAAATCTGATTCTGTCTCTAATTTTGTCTTTAGTTTTGACAGAAATTTTTTGACGTATATGATTTTCATAAAAAAATTTATCACTATTTTTGACAAAATATTTTTCGACAATAAATTATGTCGGTATTTGAGACTTTTCTATTTATATCGCGTTTAAAAATGATTCACAATTATGTAGTTTTAACATTTTAATGCTAATGGTAGATAAGTAATTTTTAATATTTTTCACCTCAAACCCTCCAAATTGGGGAGCTTTAATTTTAAGAAGAATGAAGGTTTTGAAGGGTTTAGTAAAAATCTCCAAACTCTTCCCTTCCTTTTTTTAAACTCACAAAAAGGGGATCGAAGGAGGAGGGAGGGGAAGGAAGGGCAGGAAATTGGAGGGTATTCTCTTCCCTTGTTTGGGAGTTAAAGAAATGGTAAGGGGGAAATTGGAAGGTCAATAAGAAATTTTTACAATTTTACCCTTTTTTAAAATTAATATAATTATTATATTTCACAAATAATATAAAGTTTAAAATTGCTAAAAAAAATTATTTATGTATTTTTCAGACTACTAAAAAAGATCATATATTCAACAAAAATCCTACGTGAAAACGACAAAAATTCTGTCAAAACAATATATTTACGTCGGAATACTTTACATCGAAGAGGATAGAATTTTTATCCGATGAAATATTTTACAAAAGTAAAATTTCAGACAAAATTTTCCACAAAATTTAGTTTTCGTCAAAAGTTTTGACGAAAATGATTTGTTAAATATTTTCGACAAAAAAAATTCCATCAAAAGTTTTGATGGAAAAAAGACTTCCTACAGAAATTTTGACAAAAAAATTTCCGTCCAAAATCTTCGATGAAAATCTGTCTCAATGAAAATTTCAACGGAAATATTTTTTCAACATTGTTGAGGGAAATGTTTCTGTGAAACTTTAGACAGAATTTAGATTCTGTAAAGAATTTTGACGGAATATACATTTTTCGAAATTTTTTACATAAATATTTTTCGTCGAATTTTTTTACGGAGATAATTTCCATTGAAATTTTTTGACGAAAATGTGTTCCATTGAAAATTTCGATAGAAATGTGTTTCTTTAAAAATTTTGACGAAATTTTTTTTCGTCAAAAAGTCTGACGAAAATATTTTTGTCGAAAAGTTTTGACGGAATTTGGATTCTGTTAAGGATTTTGACGAATTTTTTTCGTCAAAATTTTTTACAAAAATATTTCCTGTCAAAACTTTTTACGAAAATTTTTCAAAGGAAATGTGTTTCGTTAAAAATTTTGACAGAATATTTTTCTGTCAAATGTTTTTACAGAAATATTTTCTGTCAAACGTTTTTGAGAAAAATGTTTTCCGTTACAATTTTGATGGAAATATTTTTTATCGAAAATCTTGACGGAAATATTTTTCATCGTAAATTTTCGATGCAAATGTGTTTCGTTAAAAATTTTGACAGGAAATTTTTTGTCAAAAAGTTTAATGAAAATATTTTCGTCAAAAACTGTTGACGGAATTTAAATTCTGTAAAGAGTTTTGATGAAATTTTTTTCTGTCAAAAACTTTCGAAGGAAATGTGTTTCTTTGAAAATTTTGAAGGAAATGTTTTGACGAAATTTAGATTCCGTAAAGAATTATGACCAAAAAAAGTTTTCGTCAAAATTTTTTATAGAAATGTTTTTCGTCACAAATTTTGATGGAAATGTTTATCGTAAAATATTTTGACGTAATTGTTTTACGTCGAAACTTTTCGATGAAAATGTGTTTCTTCAAAATTTTGGACGAAAATATTTTCTTGAAAAGATTTGACAGAATTTAGATTCTATCTATAATTTTGGTTGAATTTTTTTCCGTAAAAATTTTATGTCAGTAATTATGGCAAAATTTGTTCCGTCTTTAATTTCGTCTTTAGTTTTGAGGGAAGTTTTTTGACGTATATGATTTTCATCAAAAAATTTATCACTATTTTTGACGAAATATTTTTCGTCGATAAATTTTGTCGGTATTTGAGATTTTTCTAATAATGTCACATTTAAAATTGATTCACATTATGTAGTTTTTACATTTTAATGCTAAGGGTAGATAAGTAATTTTAAATATTTTTCCCCCCAAATCCCCCCATATTGGGGGAACTTAAATTTTAAGAAGAAGGAGGGTTTTAGAGGGTTTAGTAAAAATTTCTCAATTCCTTCCCCTCATTTTTTTAACTCACAAACAAGAGAAGGGCTTCTTAAAACCCTCTCTTCCCTTCCCTTCCCCTCCAAAAATTATCTCCCAAACAAAATTGGAGGGTATCTCCTTCCCTTGTTTGGGAGTAGAAAAAATAGATTGGGAGGGAAATGGAGGATTAATGAGATATTTTTACCATTTTACCTTTTTTCTTAAAAATCAATATAATTATTATACATTACTAATTAAATTAAGTTTAAAATTTCTAAAAACAAAATTAATCATTTATTAAAAAATATTCTCCTCTAGAAATTATTTTCTCCTTCTAAAAATTATTTTCTCTCTCTAAATTAAAAATTTCTAAAAAAAAATTAATCATGTAATTTTTATTAAAAAATATTCTCCCTCTAAAAATTATTTTCTCCTTCTAAAAATAATTTTCTCTCTCTAAAAATTATTTTCTCTCTCTAAATTAAAATTTTCTAAAAAAAATTAATCGTGTAATTTTTACTAAAAATTATTTTCTCTCTAAATATTATTTTCCCTCTCTAAAATGTTAATACATAAATTATTTTTCTCTCTCTAAAAATTATTTTTATACAAGTTAGAAGAGCACTTTTTTTTGGGTACGTTTAGAAGAGCTATTTTGATTCGCTGTTAAATGGTTTTCTACTCTTGGAGATTTTGAAATCGCAAGCATCGTGGAAAAGTAAACTATTGGAATTTGATTTCTGCGGTGCTGAGCATGCAAGTGTGGGCAGGGGTCGTGATGCTGACATGAGAAGGGAATAATAACTTATAAATATTGCCTCATATGTTGGGATAATAGAGAACTTGACATTTTACGCGGAGGCAACCTTCTAGCCATTGGCTTTTGCCACCCGATTCTTTCTAGGAATTCCTCAATCAACCTAAATATGGAATTGTATGTAAATTCAGTTCTGAGCTTTAATACGTACTTCAGCCTAAATATGTTAAATGTTAATTTGTATGATCATTCAAGTTCAACATGCTTCTCGGAAGTCCAATTTGGTTCAGAACATATATCAAACATCAAATGGGCATTTAATCAAACATAAACATACATAATTTCAAAACTAAATCCCGTTCATTTTTCACAAAATCTTAACGCAACCAAATAGCCCTTTTGGAATTCTGAGCTTCCTCATTCTGGTCACAACAGATCAGAAACAATAACTGTCAAACAAAAATCATCATACAAAGGAAGAGCTTACTCTATAAAAAATACCCAAAAACAAAAAGGCACAAGGAGTGGTGGCTGAGAGAGAAGCACCAAACAAATACCCAAAACAAACCACTTTAAATCGCATAACAAGAATGAGCTCCAGAAATCAAACCTTTTTCTTCAGCGACGAACGTGTGCAGTGTTGGGTCAATCCACTTTGAAGGTGCTTCCCTAAATTGCTAATACTGAGCGATCAAATCAGGAAAAAATGAGCTAAACATTTATTTGTGCAGAAAAATTTTAAAAAAAAATTTGCATTAGAATAACTCAAAATCAAAGAAGCAAAACCCTAATCAGTGTTTGGTTACCGAGACAGAATAAAAAAAAAATTGAGGTTTGATGTCCACGAACCAGCGTGCACGAGAGAGAGATTGTTCTGATTTGAACGAGGGTAATTAAGTAATTTAAAATGTTTTACCTCTTAAAACCCCCCAAGTTGGGGGAACTTCAATTTTAATAAAGATGAGGGTTTTGGAGGATTTATGAAAATCTTTAATTCTCTCCCCCTCCCTTTTTTAAACTCCCAAACAGAGGAGAGTATCACCAACCTCTCCTTTCCTTCCCCTTCCCTCCAAATAACAACTCAGGGCTTTGTTTGGGAATTAGGAGGGGAACGGAAGGAAGGGGATCCAAGTGGGAGGGAGGGGAAGGAAATTCGATGGTATTCTCATCCTTTGTTTGAGAGTTAAAAAAATGGTAAGAGAGAAATTGGAGGGTCAATGAGAAATTTTTACAATTTTACCATTTTTCTAAAATTAATCAATTATTATGTTTTACAAATAAAATTAAATTTAAAATTGCAAAACAAAATTATTTATCATATTTTCAACGAAAATTCTACGTTGAAAACGACAAAAATTCTGTCAAAAAAATATTTTTCTGTCGAAATAATTTTCATCGAAGGCAATGGAATTTTTATCCGATGAAATATTTTACAAAAATAAATTTTCAGTCAAAATCTGCCACTGAATTTAGTTTTCGTAAAAAGTTTGACGAAAATAATTTGTTAACATCAAAAGTTTTGATGGAAAAAAGAATTCCTTCAGCATACCAAAAAAATAAAATAAGAATTCCTTCAAAAAATTTGACGAAAAATCTTCCGTCCAAAATCTTCGATGAAAATGTGTCTCAATGAAAATTTCAACACAAAAAAAATTTTCAAAAATTTTGAGGAAAATGTTTCTGTGAAACTTTCGACAGAATTTAGATTCTGTAAAGAATTTTGACAGAATACTTTTTTTTTGTCGAAATTTTTTACAGAAATGATTTTCGTGGAATTTTTTTACGAAAATTATTTTCGTCGAAAATTTTTGACGAAAATGTGTTCCTTTGAAAATTTTAATAGAAATGTTTTTAATCGGAAAAAAAATTCGTCAAAAAATTTCGATAGTAATGTGTTTCGTCGAAACTTTGGACGAAATTTTTTTCGTCAAAATGTATGACAAAAATATTTTCATCGAAATTTTTTGACAGAATTTGGATTTTGTAAAGAATTCTGACGAATTTTTTATCATCAAAAGTCTTTTACATAAATGTTTTCCGTCAAAACTTGTTACGAAAAATTTGCAATGGAAATGTGTTTCGTTAACACGTTAGAGCGAAATATTCTTTGTCGAAAATTTCGACGAATATGTTTATTTGTCAAATATTTTGACAGAATTTTGACAAAAACTATTTTCTATCAGAATTTTTTACAAAAATATTTTTCGTCTAAAATTTTCACTCGAAATGTGTTCTGTTAAAATTTTTGATGGAAATATTTTCGGTACAAAAATTTGACTAAAATATTTTCGACAAATTTTTTTACCGAATTGTTTTCTGTTAAAAATTTTCGACGGAAATGTTTCTGTTGAAAGTTTCAACGGAATTTAGATTCTATCAAGAATTTTAACTGTATTTTTTCAAAAAAAAATTATGTTAGTGATTATGGCCAAATATTGTTTCGTCTCTATTTTCGACGTAATGTGATTTGGAGGGTTTGGGGGGAGGGGAAGGAAGGGGAAGGGAATGAATTTGGAGGGTATTCCCTTCCCTTGTTTGTGAGTTAAAAAATGGTAAAGGAGGAAAATTGAGGGTCAATGAGATATTTTTACTATTTTACCTTTTTTTTTAAAATTAATATAATTATTTAATTTTACAAATTAAATTAAATTTAAAATTTCTAACAAAATTGTGTATGCACTTTTCACAACACCAAAAAAGATCATATTTTCGATGAATTTTTACGTTGCAAACGATGAAAATTTCATCACAAAATTATTTTTTTCGCCGGAATACTTTTCGTCGAAAAGCGACAGAATTTTTCAACTGATGAAAATTTTTACAAAAATAAATTTTCCATCGAAATTTTTGACGAAATTTATTTTCCAACAAATGTTTTAAACGAAAAAAGAATTCTGTCAAAAATTTTGACAGAACGTTTTTTATTCAAAATCTCGATGGAAATATGTTCTGATGAAAATTTTGACAGAAATTGTTTTGTTAGAAATTTTGAGGGAAATGTTTTATTCGAAACTTTCAACGAAATTTAGATTCTGTAAAGAATTTTGACAGAATATTTTTCCCATCAAAATCTTTTGTCGAAATATTTTTCGTCAAAAATTTTTACAAAAATATTTTTTGACAGAAATGCGTTCCGTTGAAAATTTTGATGGTAATGTTTTTTATCAAAAAACTTGACGGAAATATTTTTCGTCGAAAATTTTCGATGGAAATGTGTTTCGTTTAAAGTTTCGACATTTTTATGCCAAAAAGTTTAACAAAAATATTTCCGTCGAAAACTTTCGGCGGAATTTAATTTCGGTTAAAAATTTTGATGAAATGTTTTTCGTCAACAATTTTTGATAGAAATGTGTTTTGTTGAAAATTTTGATGGAAATATTTTTCGTCAAAAATTTCGATGAATATGTTTTTTTTGTGAAATATTTTGGCAAAATCTAGATTCCGTAAAGAATTTTGACAAAAAAAAAAATCGTCAAATTTTTTTACAGAAATATTTTTTGTCAAAATTTTGATGGAAATATTTTCCATAAACAATTTTGACATAATTATTTTACGTCGAAATTTTTCGATGGAAATGTGTTTCATCAAAATTTTGGACGGAAATATTTTCGGTAAAAGTTTCGACGCAATTTAGATTCTATCAATAATTTTGACTGAATTTTTTTTTCGTACAAAATTTATGTTAGTGATTATGGCAAAATCTAGTTCCGTCTCTAATTTTGTCTTTAGTTTTGACGAAAATTTTTTGACGTATATGATTTTCATCAAAAAATTTATCACTATTTTTGACGAAATATTTTTCGTCAGTAAATTCTGTCGGTATTTGAGACTTTTCTAATAATATCGTGTTTAAAAATATATACAATTATGTAGTTTTAACATTTTAATGCTAAGGGTAGATAAGTAATTTTTAATATTTTTCCTCTCAAACCCTCCAAATTAGGGGAACTTTAATTATAAGAAGAAGGAGAGTTTTAGAGGTTTTAGTAAAAATCCCCAAACTCTTCCCCTTCTTTTTTTTAAACTCACAAACAACATAAGGGCTTACTAAAACTCTCCCTTTCATTTCCTTCCGCTCCTAAAACCAACCCCGGGACCAACTTGTCCTAACAGTGATCACAATCATCATAACTAAATCAATTCTATCGAGGGGTAAGAGTGAAAAATATTAAGATGGAAAGAATAATCGTTCATTTGGTTATAAATATAGTGCTACTAAATTCGATCTCATAATTGGTCTAGAATATGATACATAATTATTGGATCAATAAGTGAAGCACGCATTAAAATGACTAAACTAAATAAACATAATGGAAAAATATCAATTTACACTATTATAAGAACAATAAGTGTTATACTCCATTTGAACAGTTGCGGATCAAATTTTTTATGATAGGGATTGAAAATAAAATAAGTTATAAGTGTTATTAAGATTAATAGGAGAGACTAAATCATTATAAATATATTCGAGAGAGGGGCTAATTATTAACCCTAATATTCCATTATTATTATAAAAATATCATCATATAATAATAATAATAATAATAATAATAATAATAAATTAAAATTTAAGGAGGATCAATCCACAACTCTCCCTTCTGAACCATTAATTCTACTTACATTTAATGATTTCAATTTATTAATCATGTAAACTATTAAATGGAAATAGATTAACCATTCAAATTCAGTATAACATTCGTTAGTCTTATAATAAGTTCATCTATCCCGTTTATAATATGAACTTAAAGATTATGTTGAGATCTACAAATACCATTTTTATTTTTATTTTTGTAGATAAATGGGGCTAAAGCCCCATACAAATACCATTTAATATTACTGCATTAATACTCTCGAAACAGTGATGTTTATTGGTTAGATTCCCCAATGAATTGATAATAAAAACTGAATCAATTGTTTACCCAAAAAAACTGAATCAATTAAGTTAGTTCATAACTAGTTTGGATAATTTTAGTAAAATAAATTATTATTGGTTCTTTTTTCGAATTCATATATTTTAATTTAAGACTCCAACTCAATCAACTTTTTTTTTAATAATTTTTAAAATTTTCATTTTTCTCTATCACTTCTCATTCAATTTAACATTCGTTTTCATTCATTCTAACATTTTCATCTAGTATTCAAATCATTATCAAGTATCTTTACTTATGTTTGTTATTTAATTTTATTATCATATTTTAGTCAAAAGATTAATAGAGTTATAGAAGTATAATTGTAAAAAAAAAATGTTAATGGAATATTAATATCAAATTTTAAAATCGGTTTAATTTGCTATTAATAAAAAGTTTAAAATTCTAAATAAAAAATAATAAATGTGGATTAAAAGTTTAAAAACTTAATGCTTTCAAGTATTGAACTTGTTTGTCTTTTGTGAAGAATAGTCCTATTACACTAAACGATGGTGCATCATTTGGCGTAGGAGAGTTGAACAGGTAGGGGTGAGAATATGTGTTCGATCGTACCCATTATCATTTTTGAAAGGGATGTAAAATCTTAATCTTGGATCTGCACAGAATAAGATTGCTCTCTGTAAAGAATACATGTAGTTTATATAAAAATAAAAATTCCTATTACCAGTAACAAAGCCGAAGCTGGTTCGGAAACGTCGTGTGCGTGGACCATTGGTTCACATGATATTTAAATAAATTTTTATTTTTTAATAGGTTTTAAAATAATTTTTTAGAATTTAGGGTTTAGATACATTAAATAATTTCGTGACCTAATTTATGTTGTCTCCTTCTTTGTGGGATGGGCTTCTGATACAAACCAAGTTGGGCTTGGCAAAACCATCTTGGGCAAGACTTTTCAAGCCTATTCAGTGTAAAATAGAATCTGAGGCGAAAAGATAATTAAGAGACGAATGGAATGCTGTTCAACCGCATAAAAGTCTCACAATTTCATTAAAAGGGTTTTGTATCTATCATTTAATATGATCACAAAATTTTGTCTACACACACAATATTTTATGGGACCCGCAATTTTTGAAACCAAAAAAAAAAAAAAAAAACTCGCACGCAAAACGAATCTCTATAACATAATACAATCATTTCTCGTACAACATAACTCTTATAAAACCACCATTCCTATCTGTCGGTTAATTAGAATAAGAATATTACACCAACATTACATGTTAGACCACATAATCACTCTTATCTCTAGAATATCACACGATCCTTTATGGATTTTCTTGACGCAAGTGATAAAAAGAAAGAAAGAAATTAAATTAAAAAGGCTCCATTAATTGTCCTAGATTTGTATCAAATTATCAGTGTCAAGACTTTTTTTTGCCAATATTTTGTCATCTCATGTAAGTCAATTGTAAGACTTCTAACTAGTACATTTTACGATAGCCGGTTTTGAATATGCATAACCATTAGCAATTGGGACATACACATACAGTAACGTAGGTTCTTCTTCATCTTCTCCCCATTAGAAAAGTTAAACTTCTTTGTAAAGCATGGTTTAAAAGAATGTAGATTTAAGTCTAAAGATATAGGGGACAGGTTATTCTACCTACTTTTATTTATGTCTATCTTTGCTTACCACTCTCTAACACCGTTAGATCAGAATCTTAATTAACATGTATATTTCTCTCTCCTCTTTAGATTATGATCTAACGGTATTGGAGAGTGATAAGCAATAGTAGACAGAAAAAAAGTAGATAGAATAACTTATCTCTAGATATCGAATATATATTTTCGTGAGGCAAACTAGTGTGTAACCAACCAATTTAAAAATGAACATGGTGAATAACGTGTTAGGAAGTTTGTAAACTATATGATATGGTTGTGTTTAGATATTAAACAAAATCCTTTCCTAAAGTTTTTAGTCTATATAGTATTGCAAATTGCAATATACACAAATGATAGTTTATTTTATTCACCAGCTAGCCACGAATTTCAAGATTTTGCAATTTTTTTTTTTGAATGTATCAATATTGCTCATTATACATATCGCTAAGACGTCAGCATGAGCAAGTTCTTGCTAGCTGCAATTGACTAACTTGCACCCTGTAGTAGCTATGGTAAAAAAGTTCTCATCTATTGTTGTTTTGTGGTATTTTCCGAAGGATTAAAGTCTAACTGTTTTCTGAAGATCTTTGGCACAATGGTTTAGCATTCAAGCCATTTATATCTTAAAATGGAATTCGGGGTCGGTATTAATGTTCATTATTCTTGAGAGAACATGTTAGTTTGAAATTGTTGTAGTAATTTTATTTTATTTTAAAGTAATTGTTGTAGTAATTTTTAAATGTTATCTGTTTAAAAATTATTAATGGAGGTTAGAATAAATAAATGCTTCATGACGTTTACATCATATGTTTTTTTGTCAAAGTTTTTAGGTATTTTTATTTGAGAAGGTTATATTTACAAACTTTTTGTTTACAAACTACACTAAGGGTGTGCATGACAACTATTCTGTTCCCTGACACTGTTTCTGAAAAGAAATAATTATTTTCTATTTCTGAGCCTTGGAACAGTTTCTGAGAAAAAAAATGTGTTTGATAACATATTCTATTTTTATTCTGAGAATGAGAATTGTGTTTGATAACACAACAAATAATATAATAAAAAAAATTCTATGAAACATAATTTTTTTCGGATTATTACTTTCCTTTCCATATGGTGTGGTGGTGGTGGTGGCGTGGTGATGGTAGTGGTAATGACGGCAGTAGATGCGGTGATGGTGGTGGTAATGGTGATGGCATATGGTGGTGGTAATGGTGGCGGAGGTGGTGATGGCAGTGGTTGCGAAGATGGTGATGATGGCGGTGGTGGTTGGTGATTGTGGTGGTGGTGGCGATGGTAATGGTGGTGGTTGGTGGCGTGATGATGGTAATGGTAGTGATGGCGGTGGATGCGGTGATGGTGGTGCTAATGAATGGTGGCGGTGGTGATGATGGCAATGGCTGCGAAGATGGTGGTGGTTGGTGATGATAGTGGTGGTGGCAGTGGTTGTGGTAGTGGTTGGTGACAGTGGTGGTGGTGGTCGTAGTAATGGCAGTGGCTGCAGCGATGGTGGTGGTTAGTGATGGTAGTGGAAGTGGTGGTGACAATGGCGATGGTGGTTACAGTGATGGTAGTGGTGGCGGTGGTAATGACAGTGGATGCGGCGATGGTAGTGGTGGTTAGTGAAGGTGGCGTCGTGGTGGTGGTAATGACGTGGTGATGGCGATGGTGGTGGTGATGGTTGTGATGGTGGCGGTGGCGTTGTGGTGGTGGTGGTGTTGGTGACGACGATATTGGTGGGACGACGATATTGGTGGAACAACGACAGCGGCGGATGTGGCGGTGGTCGTGTCGATATGATGGTGGTGATGATAATGATGATAGTGGTAGAAAGTAAATAAGAGAAATAAGTGTTTCTCATTTTGTGCCTGGAAAAAAAAAACAGAAATTTTTTTATTCTTTTTTCTGTTTCCCAGTACAAAAATTAAATCGGTTCATCCCGGGAGAAAAAAATAAATCGATTTTACCAAACGAGTTTTCTATCCATTTCTGCTCCCGAGAACATAAATTAAAAAAAATTGATTCCGAGAAAGTTGTTCTGCACACCTTAGAGGTTCAGACCCCACAAACAAAATACGTAAATAACTTATTGAAGTATTAGTGTTTTATTATAAAAAATGTATTAATTAAACGCTAAAATTTTCATTTTAAGTAATTAGTTACAATAATAATTAAGAAGCAATATTTATTCTTATTTAATAGCCAAAACAAAATTAGTATTAATGAGATTTCAATAATTATTGATGATATCTAGTTGATAATCATTCACGTGATTCTTGACCACTCAAAAATAAACTATGTAACCATTAACGTGATATTTACCCGATGATTATTATTAACTTTCCAAATATAAAAATAGTTGTCGATGATAAATATTAATTCAGTGAAAAATATCACTCAAAAATAAATAATAACCATGCATGCGATAGATATCCAATAACTATAATTGATCAATAAAAAATGAGTTATAGCTGTTGATAATAAGAATAATTTTAACTATTAATTAAGTAAAATAAAATGATATCTATTATTAATTAAAATTAAAATTAAAATTATATTCTTTAATAATTTTAATTTTTGATCCCTTTAAATTAAATTAAGACTTTAAATTAAATACTGCTCTTTAAGTGTAGTTGGATTATTTTTTTAATTTTATTTTCAAGAGCCGCCGAATTGTTAGTATAGCATTGCAAGGTGGAAGTTATACAATAAATTATGATAGTTCAGTTGATGTCAGAAAATTGAGTATATGAGGGTAAAAATATGTGTTTGATTATCTCCAGTATCATCTTTGGGAGGAATTTAAAGTCTTAATTCTCAGACCCGTCTCAAATCGAATTAGTCGCGAATAATAAATCGATTGGAATATCTCAAGAAAAAATAAAATAAAAAGTTATACAATGACCTCCAATTGGGTTTAAATGCTGTTCACTTACGACCAATTCTCGGTACAGATTATGAACAGTTAATATATTATTTCATTAAAAAAAATGTATCAAATACTTATATTTATTCTTTTAGTAGGCAAAAAAATTAATTACAAAATTCATTATTATGATCAGTTTTAAGTCTTAAGCCATCTGGATTGTACTATATAAATTGAGGGGAATTGTTTCCTCATGTCACAGGAAAACAATTCCACGTTCTGCACATACATAAAACATGCTACCAGCATTTTTTCTTCTTTTTTAAAGAAAAAGTGGACCTCACGAAATCTTTTGTTTCAGCATAACATAACAAATTTGTCCTACAACATTATTTTTATAAAACCCATAAATTGATTATGCAACATCAATTTAGACATTTTAAGGAAGCAAAAACCACCACATTAAAAGCTTCCTTCTAGTGTTGCATTGAAGTGCAACACTACAAGCTAAATGTGACGAAACATTCTTCAACAAACAATTCAAGTGCTGCATTCAGTTCCACTCAGATTGGTTGTGTGTGTGAAAGTAACATCCAGTTATTCATAAATCATTGGCTTACTTATATTGTACGCATATAAATAAATAATATTATGCGCGCATTGTTGTTTGATTATAATTAATTGTTTACATCATCATGCTCTTGTTGCTTCCTATACAAAGACAAGGACGGATAATCTGTCACACTGAAATTATTATTGATTGTCTTAAGTCTTAACCTCTTAATTAAAATTTAATCAACTTCTACCAAAAAAAAAAAGATTTAATCAACTTGACAAAAAAAAAAAACTAAACTAATGCACTTATATTGACCCATTACAGATGACACAATCGTTGATTCAAGAAGTGCGGAGTCAATTATAATTATCATCTAATAAGTATGATTCAATTGTTAAAAGAAATAGTAATTTAAAATATAACTAATTTTGATCAAATCAAAGTCCAAATGAAGTAGCAGATATGATTGTGATTTGTTTGTCAAGAAAAAAAAAGTAACAAATTTGTGATGATTTGAGATCTAAGATTTAAAATGTGTTTTGAATGACTTAATAATAATAATAGGAGTAGGATATTGTAACAATTAATTAGTGTTATTACTAATGTTACTACCAATCAATTTCACCATTAGATCAATTATGTTGATCCAACAGTTATATTTATTTTCATCTTTTTATGATTATGATTCCCCATGTTTGAAATCATAACTATACAAAAGTGGAAATAAATATAAAGTATTAAATATATGGAATCATAACCATACAAAGATGAAAATAAATATAACCGTTGGATCAACATAATTGATCTAATGGTGAAATTGATTGGTAGTAGCTATGATGCATGGACACGGACACGGGACACAACACGTTGACACGTTAATTCTAAAAAATGTCATATTTCGACACGTTGGGACACGTTTTGATATTAAATAAAAATTTTAATATATATAATATAATTTATATTTAATACATATAAGAGTCCACAATAAGTCATATAACCAATCAAATATTTAAATATCATAACATAAATATAAATATAAATAATTTTTCGTACTTTGTTAATTTTTCATGTCAAATTTCATAATAGAAAAAAATTAATTTATAAATTATTTCTTTTATATTTACTTAACAAAATAAAATTAAGATTAAAAAAAAAAAAGGTGTCCCAACGTGTCCGAGCGTTGACCGCGTGTTGGAAAAAGCTGATTGCGTGTCGAAAAAACGTGTCGGAACGTGTCGAAGAGTTGACCGCGTGTCCGAGTGTGTCTGTGTCGGACACGTGTCCATAATTATAATATATTTGTTAAGTACATATTTGTTTTCCTAAACTAATCAATGTGACAATGTCTAAATATTATAATTATATACGTATCATTTGTGTCAAAATTTCGTTAACAATATTTGAAATGAATTTTTTTTTACTTTAAACTATTTTTTTTATAACAATTTTTTTAATCATCTTCTTGATAACTCGTGATTTTTGGTAACTACATATATTAAAATCATTATATTTAATTGTCTTTTATAAAACAAGTAAGAACTTAGTTATATTACAGTACATCTCGCCTTTTGGTTTTCTTTAAAAATTAATATTATTTAGATGTGTCATAAATTTTAAACTAATTTTCTTGAATCTAAGGTATTTCTAATCGCCAAAGATGTTGCCTTTGTTTGATTTGTCAAAAAATGATAGATTCAAAATGTATAAAAATATTTGTTTCATATTTAATTTAAAATATTTACTTATATATATATAGCATGTTTGTTTTACTCGTACTGTCCCGTTATCTCAACTTCATTTTTTTTTATTTTTTTTTGTAATAAACTTCATTTTTTTTTTGTATGTAAAAATTGGATGAAACCGACAATTCAACGGTGATTTATAAAACCAGCAGGACCCGTTCAATGAAAATGGCTGGCACAGTTGTTATTTCCTTTGTTATTGTAATGCAATAATTTTGTTTTTTTAATTATTGAATAAACTATCTTATCTGAATTATAAAAAAAATTGTCATTTTATCTTTTTTTTCCTTTCTCACTCACAAACACTTCCTCACAATATAATATATGTTTCCTTTTCAAAATTATAAGAATAAAAAATTAATCATCAGTTTATTATAATAATATGACAATTTAAAAAAATAATAATGATTTTATGTTTTTTTATTTGATTTGTAATCAATTAGGATTTGATTAATAATCAATGAAGGTTTGATATATATGTTTCACAATATGGATTATAATTTATTGTTTTCCTAATTAGTGACTGTAAACCTTGAATAAATACAATAGGGTTACTGAGTCATCTCTAAGCTATTCACAAATCTTATATGGTATTAGCCTAAACTTTTCCATCCTCCTTGTTGATCTTTTCACGCCACTTTTTTTTTAAAACAAACTTTTAACGCCATTTGTTGCCGACGTGACACTGTTTCATCACTCTTTGCAGATCAAATTAATCAGCTTTCATGCTCATTCCTCATGTTAGTCATATGACGGGTAACACTTTTTATTCTGATTCATGTAACTTTTTTTAAAAAACTTTATTATAACATATTTTCATGTGAAATCAGAATTAGTTAGAGAAATAGAAAATATTAAAGCTAGCTAATTGGTGCACAGAAACTCGAACATGCGTCGTCGCACACACGGTACACTTTGGTTACATATTATCCATCCTAGTCCCACAATTTGATACCTAATATTGACTTCTGAAAATCAATGTTGGCATGCAATAATATATAAGGTCAAGGATTTGTTGGGTAAGTGTTTAGATTATTCTCACATCTTGTTACTAAATATTTTGAATTTGTACGTGCTTGCATGCGTGTTGTGTGTGTGTGTGACCTAGAGAGAAAGTTATTACACATATATATAAATAAGATTATCACCAACCAAGTGTCTAAAATGTCTCAATTATAGCTGCTAGGTAATGAGGGCGTAGGGTGGTTGTGTTTTGGAAATAATAAAATCCATTAATTAACAATTCTTAATTTTAGAACTACCTAACGTCTAAAATCAAAGATTTGATTATTTTAAGACACACACGTATTCATCAAGAAGAGATCAAGCATATATTACAAATCCTCGTAATATATATTACTCCAGCAGCCTCATCATGCACCCCACAAAAAACGAGAAAAATACTCTGATTGTTAAAATGTCTTACTCTCTCCTACCAAACGACTTGTTTAAATCCCTTTTGTTACTAGAATTCAGCTTCCTACCGACAATCCCATTGCTCTTTGAGGTTATTACTTCCATTTTACTTTTGTGTCCTTTTTCGCATGTGAAGTAGAGTGTGTGCCATACGTTCATACCTAGCAGTTGTTACGGTCAGTTGAATTGCCATCCAAGGTTCCAACATTGAACATTTTTTTTTTATCCATATGTTGCATGCTACATATTATAACTTAAAAAAGTAAACAGAGAAATCCAATCATCAACCTCTAAGAAGTTGGACCATTTTGCACTTTAATGCAACTGCTTTTAGATATTATAGCTCATACTGATTGTTTGTCCTTGGTTTTTTGTTCACTAAGTTAACTAAGCTGCCATTTTCATGCAGAGGTTGATGCTGCATGTAAGATTTTCACTTGAGTTATGTGTCACCGAGAATGGTAATCTAGTGGTACTATATATATAAGGGTGATTCAAGAACTGCAATAATTGACATCAACATTTTAAACAAGCTTTAGTTGGTTAATAGTTTTCAAAGCTTCATATATGAAAAAAAATATAGCCCAACCAAATACTAATCATTGAATTAACAGTCAACCACAAGTCCTTTTCATTCCCTATTAAATTAGTTTTGGAGAATCCTCCTGATTCAAGAGCCAACAACTACGTGGGGGGCAACATTTTATAGAAAATGCATCTCAACCTTTCTCTTGTCATATAGAAGTGTCTCAAAATCTTGCTTCACCGGCTACTCAAACCTTAAAGGACGTGTACAAAGATTTTTATGGTCTTCCACTAATCAGCTTCCTGATCAAAATGACTATTATTTGTGAGATGGCATTGTAGTATTGACATAGAGCTAGGTTCTTTGGTAATAAAAAATGGTTTACCACACAATATTTGCCAAAAGCTTCAGTCGTTATGAGCAGAAAAGGTTGGGATATGGAGCATTTGCGGGCTGCTTGCTTCTGGTTTTGAGTCTTTGCACAGTGTTCAAATCTTACTTGGGTCCTATACATGATTGTGAGTGCTTATCTTCTTGCTCTGTACACACTTGCATTAGCCAACTATTTCCATAGTCCAAGACTAAGTACAAGCATGCATGGTGTTGACATTAAGTATATCTTTGTTTGTCCACAGTGAACTTGAAGCTCTCAGTTGGTGTTGACACCAAAATGCTGATGGTCAATGACTGGAACAGCTCTCCAGAAATAGCCAAAGGTAAGATATTCTGAATCTCAATAAAGTTAACACATGTACAAGAGCTTACTCAAATCAGCTCCATTTGTGGTTTTGCCATACAGATACCTTCCCTAGAAAATAAACAAATAAATAAATAAAAAGCCAATCTTAAATGCCTGAATATACAGTGGGTTGAGGCAAATGATTCTGACAACCTGTGTTTATGTGATGACTCTTTGGTCTACAGTTGAAGACATTGTAGCTGAAGTTGTTGTTGAAAACACCAACAAATCTCCACAATTGGATGAAGGTAAGATTTGCTAAATCTCAATAAGGTTAGAAGGATTTAAGCTAGACCTTTAACACTCTGAATATATTTCATTTGTCAGCTGAAAGTGTAGTACCAAAGATTCCTGTTAATGACACCAGGAGCTCTCTACAAATATCTAAAGGTAACATAACAAGTTCAAAACAGTAGGAGCTAGTTCAAATCAACTCTACTTGTGATTTAACCACATGAACACCTCCCCTATCCCCACCTTCTTTCCAGTCAAAAAACAGAATAAAAAATAAAGACAGGCAATCTACTCTCTGACGGTAATTACTAATTACATGGAGTGTGGAGGATAATGATTTTGACAGAACCTTATTCATTTTGCAGTTGAAGATAATGTAACCAAGATTCTCATCCAAGACACCAGTAGCTCTCCCCCAAAAGCTGAAGGTAAAGATTTTCTTATCTCAATATCTTTGAAACTTGAAAGCTAGCTTAAATCAGTTCCATTTGTGGAATTTTGAGACCAATGATTCTCAAAAGAACCTTTATATGGAAACAATCATTCTTTATTTTGCAGTTGAAGGAATAGAAACAAAGAAAATTGAGCCATTATGCACTTCAGAAGAAAGAACAGAATTTTGCCAAACCCAGGGAGATATCCGAGTCCATGGAAAGTCCTCTTCTGTTAACATTGTGTCCCCTAAAACATCCATCTTGGAAGAAAACGTCTCATGGAGTATAAGGCCTTATGCGCGGAAGGGGGATACATTTGCAATGAGTACTGTAAGAGAATGGTTAGTAAAGCCAGTAAAAGTCAACCAGGAAGTACCCGAGTGCACCCAAAATCACAGCATTCCAGCTGTAATATTTTCTACTGGAGGGTATACTGGCAACCACTTCCATGAATTCACTGACATTGTCATTCCACTGTTCTTGACTTCTAGACAATTCAATGGAGAAGTACAATTTATCATAACTGATAAGCGACCTTGGTGGATTTCAAAGCACCAAGCATTTCTCAATAAGCTGTCCAACTATGAGATTATGGACATTGATAAAGATGATGAAGTTCACTGCTTCCCAAGGGTGAATGTGGGTCTCAAACGGTATCATAAAGAGCTAAGCATTGACCCTCAAAAGTATTCCTATTCTATGAAAGACTTCAGGGATTTTTTGAGAAGTTCCTACTCATTGAAGAGAGTTAAAGCAATCAAAATGAGAGATGGTCGACGTAAGAAGCCCAGGCTCCTACTTGTTTCAAGAAAAAGATCAAGATCATTCACTAATACAGATCAAATAGCAAAAATGGCTAAAGGCTTGGGTTTCAATGTCATTGTTATGGAAGCAGGGGGGAGCATGTCCAAGTTTGCAGATGTGGTGAATTCTTGTGATGTGCTATTGGGTGTTCATGGTGCTGGTCTCACTAACATACTTTTCCTTCCGGAAAATGCAATCTTCATCCAAGTTGTGCCTTATGGTGGGGTGGAATGGCTTGCCACATATGACTTTGGGATACCCTCAAAGGATATGAACATAAAGTACTTGGAATACAAAATACAATTGGAAGAAAGCACTCTTATACAACAATACCCACTAGACCATATGATTATAAAGGATCCTCCATCAATTGGAAAAATAGGATGGGAAGCATTTAGGTCTGTATATTTGGACAAACAAAACGTAAAGCTTGATGTTAATAGGTTTAAGCCTACATTGCAGAAAGCCATTGAGCTATTGCATCGGTAATTATGGTTTTTGCGAGTTTAGTAAGTTGTCGTGGTTAGTATCAGATCAAACTCTGGTCGCAGTGTTTTTTTTTTTTTTTTTTAATTCATATTTATCCATTGTTTTTCAACAAGTAGCGTGCAGAATAAAGGACAAAGAAGTCATCATCTTCAACAAAGCATTTGAATGGAAGGAAAAACGATGTTCAGTGGATCTGAAGCATTTCTGGCACAGCTTTTGGACATCTTGCAATAACAAACTACTTAGGCTATACACAGTTTGGGATTTAGTTGAAGTCATTTAAGTTGTTTGCAGCTGGAATTGTTTGTATGTACTATTTCAACGACAAATGATGATTGGTTTATTTTACGTAGAAAGTAGTAGGGTAAAAATTGTTCCTTGAACTGAAGTTGTGATAAAACCTACGTAGTGAACATAGTGTCTATACTCATTCAAATTTCTGAGTATTTTGCTCCCATTCTTAAGCTGTGTCTTTATATGAACTTTTTGTGGGTCGGCGTGCAACTGCTACTTCAAAAAGTGGAGTTGGTGAGATAGGTTAATGAATTGATGTGATACCCAAAGAGAACAATTTCTTCCGCTGCTTGGTGAATAATTTTTCCGGGGACGCTCCAGTTACAGAAAATAATAATAATACAATACACTTTATTTCCATTTTCTGCAGAACTAAAAAAAAAAAAAGATTTATGATTTTTGTTTTTTTTTTCTGGGAAAATTCACATTTGTAATAATACCTGCAAGGAAAAAGAAATGCACAAATCAGCAGTGGTGTGTGCCTTGCTTGGAAAGGTGTCTTTGTTACATCTGCCAACCTACAAGTTCTAGATTATTATTAATTAATTAATTAATTAATTAATAATAATAATAATAGTAATAATGAATGACTCACGAGGAATAAAAACATTACTGGATATTTGCAATTATTATATATATATATATATATAAGCGTAAATTGTAGTAGAGTTGTTGGAACGTTAATGCAGGGATAACATGCAAAAGAAACCATTGAAGGTCAATAGAATTTTGATGTATGAGCGAGACAATGAGTCTGATCGATTGTCATACTGAGCTTTGCTTTAACGCGGACCTCATCATTGCCTTGTACATATTGAAGATTATTGGCTCTAAAATTTATACAACTTAAATCAATTCTCTTGCTTTTCTAATCAGTGACTGAATTTAGTAAATCAAAATTGATCTCCTATAAGCTTACAATATCAGCATGAAAAGAATTCATTTTAGGAGGCGTAACAAGAAGCCTCATAATACGCTTATGAGAGTCAAATTCATCTCAAATACATATTCTATATGTTAACTCGATGATCAGCAGGCTGATTAACTAAGAAATGTTTCCTAAGCAACTATGACATCTGACTAGGAATTTAAAAGTATGCATATCCATTCCAAAAAATACCTGGACTTAGTGTGAAAAATGTTTTGCCCGCTCAATGAATTATTGCAAGCCTCTTGAAAAGTATCTCCGTCCACAAGAGCAATGCAAAAAGAATGCACCATCAGCATATGGATACACATTTTAGCTGCTTACTCCCTCTATTACAAGAATTCTTTAGCTAGTATGGTAGCTGCTAAGCCACCCAATCTCTCCTCCGGGCCAAATTAGTCAAAAGCAATTTTAGAAATACACGTCTTGAATTGTGCCCCAAGTCTAGGTTGACTCTGGATGCAATCACACTTTACAAAAATAAGGGCTCAGATTTGAACCTGTCAGATTCAAGTTCCCTCAATAGCTCTGTACACTTGCACTATAAATTATGCCCGGAAAGATCCTTGAATCCATTGCACCACAGCCTTCAACTAGACAAGCTCTTCCTCAGTATACAACCCTATCAACAAAGCAATCCAAGATAGGTCTTTCAAAGGTAACTCAACTCCATTTAGCACCATTGAACGATTTTTTCCCACTTTTCTTGTTGCTCTTTTTCAAAAGCACAGACGCATGGTCAATATCATCAGGCGAATGGGTATCCCCTTTTAACCATAGAAGAGCCTCAGCAGCAGCAGCTTTTTCTGCTAGTTTTTTGCTGCTGCATGGCTGGCCAACAAAATTCAAGCCATTGAATACGACTGTAGAACGGAATTGGTTGTTTTTCAGCTGCTTTGTGTTGTAAGTTGGTGATCCATGTCCAGCCCTGTTAAGGAATGTTTGAAGAAGATTTTTGGAATTATCACCCCCACCTAGATCGCCATTTTTAGAGTTTGTCGCCTTCTTTAACTGTGGTAGGACCTGGCGACCAAAGACAAATCTGCCATCACAATTGTCCTCTGATACCAACAATCTAACAGCTGAAAGAAGCTCGTTATGCGATTGTGTATCCAACATGGGATCCAGAAGCTGGCATAACATGCAGAGCATAAAGCAACTATGTCAAGGACTTGAAGAGAGAGACTGAACATTGATGGAAGAATGTGGCTATACAAATGAATGATTCTCGGAAAAATTTGACAAGTATTGAAGTTTAAACCTATGACCAATAGAATTGTACTTACTTTTTTCATTATCAGTTCCTCCAGTTCCATCTTTAAGTTTAAGTAAGTCTTGGCTAATTCAGGTTTCATGAAAAATTCCAAATACCCTCCCAACATTTTCAGGTGACCATCCTGTCAAAAGAATCATATTTCACCAATCACCACATGTCACAGCACAATAAATAGTCAAAAGGAAACACCTGGTACATACAATCAAGAACAACCGATACAGGGAAAAGTGAAGAGGAAATAAGGTAGGAACTTACTAGTCCACCTCTGGATATGTTCCCGCCAAATAAGAGCAGCACAGAATCAGATATAGCAGTTGAATCCCTAAGGAATACTGAATTCACTTTCACCTTTTCATTAAACACTAACCATGGGTATGGAATTCTGGGTACACCAGCATTTACAGAGTTCTACACGATGAAGCACCAAAATTTAGAACTTTGATGGATTATATTTTCCCTCAAACAAAACTGGGTCATAAGAATAGAAGGATTTATGAAAGCAAAAGATATTTGAAGGAGAAACTTACTCCATGCAGAAGAACCTGACCATCCTCCATTGTTTTCAGTGCTATTGACTTATCTTTGTTCTGCATACACAATTTGTATAACCTCGCATCAAAAAGAATTACACAAGAAAATTGCAACTGATTTATAAATTAAACATGACAGTATTCTCTCCATATCTTAAGGTTAATCTATACATAAACCCCCCACCACCCCCCCAAAAAAAAAAAAAACACACATGAATATAATAGAACATGCTTACATATATTGTTTAAATTACAATTTTGATGGTAACAAAGGTCAAATGTCCCCCTAATTGCAATGTTATTGTTACATTAATAGTTTTCAGATTTAAACAATCAATGCCCCCCCCCCCCCCCCCCCCCTCTCTCTCTTCTTCTCCTTATTCCTGCTATTGACATGACAACACTCTTTTTTGCTGATGTAAAACATTAGATTTGACGTAAAGACACTTTTTTGTTGTTTACAGATGAGGATATGATGTGGCGGTGGAAAATATTTTCAGTGCTCCCGTCCTATCGAGTACTCGTACATCATTTACTAAATATGGCAAAAAATAACACTTTTACACTACCCTCATCTTTATAGTTATTCCACCCATATCCTATATTTTATAGTATGAGCCCATGTGGCTCATACTTGCTAATGCCTGTGTTACTTTCATGAAAATGCCATGAGTAGAAATAGAAAATGAATACTGCAGACCTAGCAATACAGACTCGGGCACACACAGCAAGAAAAAAAATTTGAAAAGCAAAAGCTAATAATATCGAAGCATCAGACAAATGGGAAGGACAAGTGGAGTGGATTACCACAACAGAGGATATTCCGGGAAACAAACCCGCACAAATAACTGCTCGGAGTAGATGCTCCTCATGACTCCATGTATTGTAGGTTGCAGAATTTTTATCAACCAAACCAATATCTTTGAGCAAGTAAAAGAATTGCTTTCGAAGAGAGTCGATGGCCCTAAGTGTTTGAGAAGAAAGAAAATTTCGCCAACAGTACTCATAACCAGCTTGCTGTGCTTCAGCATCTTTCCAACCCTCATAAGCCCGGACAAGCACAAGATGATCACTACAGGCACGAGCAGCAAACTGGGCCTTGGCAGACTCTGCAAGCTGCATAAAACATACACAGTAAACAATCAAGTACAGAGCCAGGCTCCTCTCCACCTAACACAGATATAGCAAATTGATTATGATAAGAGTGATCGAGGCTAATAATGAATGACACAATGATATTCTTAATGTGAAAAATGAACCAACACAAAAAGGCAACCTATTGCAATAAAGCCCTCACTATGTGCATGGTCGAGAGAAGGGCCAAACCCATTGTGTGGGTCTATAATAGGCAGCCTTATCTTGCATTTGCAAGAGATGATTACATGATGTGAGCCTGTGACCTCCGGATCACATGGCGACAACACCAACCATTGTGCCAACACCAATAGACATTATAAAAAATGAACCAATATAATCACAAGAAAAAAACATATATGCAGCCATATTTACTAAATGGGATCAATCTAATCAACCAATACAGAGAGCATTCTTGATAGGTCCAACACAATAAGCAAAACATATGAATCCATGAACTTGCTATAGTTTAATTCCAAGAATAATTTTCTTTAAAACAACTGTTCTCAATTGATAACATCAAAACTAATAAAATCCACTACCATGTCTATCAAGAAGAACATCCAATGTTAATATACGGGAAGAGTGGGATATTAGGAGTAGTCATAACAGTGGCGGAGTCGGCCCAAAAATTTAGGTGGTGCCAAAAAATTTGACATATCAAATTCACAAAATATTTATCGTAATTACACAAATTTATCAGGAAAAAAATTTACTATGAATTCTAACATTGTTATCTAAATTATGTACTAAATAATGTCACATAATATTGAAAATTCAAATAAACAATTGTCATTGATTATATATCAAAACAAAATATAAAAATGCACTAGCCTTTTCGATAAACATTTCAAACATAAGAATTTCACTTTCCTCCCACAACATAATAAGTAATGAACCAAACATTATCCTAAAGACATGAAAACACACAAATATAATAATTATATGTGTAATAAACATTGTCCTTCGTCTCCTCTTTCATTATCTCTATTTCTTAAATTTTCAATATCTCACGTTAGAGAACATCGCCCTTGTTTGCAACAGCCATAAGCATGATGGAAAGTTCTCACATTTGAGAATTAGGTTTTTGACTATTCTTTGTGTGTGCAATAACCCAAAACACAGTAGTTCAATGGACCTTCATATTCCATAATTATAGTCCTGTTATTCATTTGGTTCATTATAGACCTTCATCTTACACAATAGTTCAATGGACCTTCATATTCTTTGTGTTGTTACTTTGTATTGAGTATTTGATTTTCTATTTAGGTGATGCCAAATTATAATTTTTACCTTAGTTAATTATAATTAATTATATAATATATATAATAAGTAAAAAAAACAAGCAGGTGCCAAGGAACCTGCTGGTTTGGATGTGGCTACGCCACTGAGTCATAACAATAACTTACATCCTTCTTGTCAGACGGCATAACAAATGGATCTCTTAGACTTAGACCAGCAACAACAGTCATTATGGGATCCAAACAGTTGAAGATAGCTCCCAAAATGAGCATCTTGCCAAGTTTGGGCTCTACAGGAAGCATTGACAACTTGCGTCCTGAAAATTAACAACTCAATATCAGCAGTGACACTCTGTGGAGTAAATAAAAATAATGCATTTAAAAAGTCTCGGAGAAATCAATGACAGGAGAAAATTCTTTTGATAGAAATATGGCAGGAGAAACTGAGACCAAGATGCAGTAAAGTGAGTTCTTTTACCTAGTACTGTCAAATTTTCATTATCATCTAAGGCCCCAATAATCTTCAAATATTCAACAGCATTTTGAACCTGCAGAATGAAATTAATTCACAACATAATAAATTGAATAAAACAATACTGATGCGAGATGCAGAATGTCTTAAATTCAACATATACAATTCATTGGAAATAAATTCAAATAACAATCATCATATGTCAGTGCAAGTTCCAAAAACATTTGCAAAAATTTTTACCGATAGAAGCTCTGGTGGCTGCAGAGCTCTAGATAAAAACTCAGAGATGCTTCCAAGTTGTAGGCTTTTGATTTGCAGACATAAGGACTGCAAAGGTGTTCTTAAAAGCTCTGGCACTTGATAGTCAGCAAAAGCATCATAAACACATCTGGGATAAAGATGGTAGCATTCACCAGGTTGAACACGACCAGCCCTTCCTCTTCTCTAAAGAAAAGAAATGAAAATTTTCTAAGCAGCCAGACAATCCAAATACTTAATACAATAGAATAATCTGAGGGGGGAAACAGTAGGAAGCGGTAAACAGACAAGGGAGGCATATATGACAGCTAAACTACTCAAAAAATGTACATCGACTTGATAACAACAATTAGATGTTAACAACCATTCTTCAGTCCAACTTCACAGATCCATCAAAAGCACCGTGCATGAGCATCGGCTTCCAATTGACATATCGCTTCAATTTAATATCATTAAAGAATATATCTTAAAAAGACTGAATAAGTTACACAAATATTGTTAATCACTTTAATCATCTTATGACCTCCGCAGCATATATGGTAAAGAAAAATAACATACCTTGGGTATAACACACCATAATTTTAACTTTCACATTCGTTCTTAACTCAATAACATAAGTTCAAGTTCTAGACATGGAGAAAAAATCCATCCTTACTAAAAAATTATATCAAAATTAAAACAACAATAGCCAAGCCTAATCCCATTTGGCTCTATCAAAAACCCAACTTTTCAGTAAAACCATTTGAAGCAATAGCTTTTCTAACGGTTTGTCCTGAAGTTTTCTCAAGTCTTCCTCTCACCCCTTTAATCAGACTACCTTCCATTTGAAAGGAAATAAAAGAATTAATTCTCAAATGATAGAACTAGAACTTTTCGAGAAAATGAGAGAAACTAATAGAAAATGTAAAAAAGAGAGAGAAGAGAGAAAAGAGAGTTCTCTGAAGTGATTCTGAATAGAATGAACTTAACTGCATGGTTCACAAGTACATTCTTTTATAGGTGTGACTGTCTCCATCACTTATGTAACTAACTGACAACTGTAATAACAGCTGTAAGCAGTTTTACCAGTTTAACAGATTCAGATTCAATGCTGACTTAGCATAGATACACGATGCATAAGTGTTGGAAGCACAGCACACAATTGTAGTAGTTGTATACTCTAATATCAAATAATCCAAATTCACAAAACTAAGTTGAGCAATCACAAATACCTGCCGGGCAGCAGCTTTTGAGATCCAAGACGGAAGCAAACAAGGAGTGTTATTCAATGCATCATATGATGTCTCTTTCGCTTTTCCACAATCAACCACAAAGACAACATCATTGATGGTAATACTAGTCTCGGCCATATTAGTTGCCAGAACAATTTTCCTCACCCCTCCTTCAGGATTTTCAAATATCAATCTCTGCAGAACAAAAGGAAAAACAGGAACACAAACAAAGTTTATTATAGAAAACATTGCATTGCAATGCATAAATATGACTAGAAATATATGGCGAAACAGAAATATGATTTATTCAGTTAGAGCACAGAAATTTAATTGCTTCAATATGAAAAGAAATCCCCACGCCCTCCCCAGCAAAAAGAAAAATATTTGCATTAGAAAGCAACTCCTTTAAATAATCAATTACTGCAGCAAATTTCATTACCAAAAAAGTAAAGAATGGCAGAGTTTAAATTCATGTTTGACAAGACTTTCTAAAATTTTGTTTTCAAGTTTGATAATAAAATGTTTCTCCTTTCATAAACAAAATGAAAGGGTTCCCAGTGTTAGAAAAATAAGATATAAAATATAAAACAATTAATGTCCCTTCACCTAACAGCTTAAGCTTTTGGGTTGAAATGGTTCTTTACATAATATTAAAGTTTTTGTGACCAAGTGATCACGAGTTCGACCATCATTGCCCTCATTCTATTACTAAATAATTAAAAATTGTGGAGTTTCTCAGTATTCGTAGGTGAATTTGTGCATTGTTCACCCTTCAAACCCAATGAAATTTGGTATGAAGGGGCGTATTAGAGAAATATAATATGAAATATAAAATCATTAATGTGCCTTCACCTAATAGTTTGAGCTTTTGCGTTGAAATGGTTCTTTACACCCAGAAACCAATAATAAAGTACCAATTTTTAATACAATATATTTAATTTCAATAAGCTCCAATATTTGAAGCTTGCTATTAGATATCTTGAATTAAATTGTAAACTAGATTAAAACAAGTACTATCTACTGCAGTTGCTTTTCAGTCTATTACTAGCAAGGTCACCTGCTCAGAGCTGGCCATGGAGCCATGGCATGCAAGAAGCAACACTTGGCTCTGATCACCCAACAAAGGATGAGCTTGGAGCTGATCCTTCAAAGAGTTTATATCATCCCAACCAGTCATAAAAACCAAAACAGCACCTGACCTTTCATTCTTAACAATGTGGCAAAGCACATGTTCAATAAGGTTAAAACCAATTGAATCAGGGGACCAGCAGGACAATGACTCCCGAGTACGTGGGCTATACCCCTTAAAGTCTGCAACTTCTAACGCATCCTACCCAAAATTATAGAGAAATTAACAGTATTAGCCAAAAAATAATCCCAAAAAAAAAAAAAAAAAAAAGCAAAGCTTTCCAGCTCAACTGGTGTACCTCAACAGCAGAAACAATCTGGCTCTTTCTTTTTCTGAAAGCTTGAGCTTGTTTCTGCATTCTCCATGTTTTTTCTTGACCATAGTCATCAATTTGATTATAAGGAGTCAACCGATATCCAGTCCTTTCCAGAACATCCTCAAGAAAATTAGCTCGAACTGGATATGTAAAACCCTAGGAATTGCACAAGTCCCCAAAAAATCAAAAGGAAAATAAGTTTACTGTATCTTTCACATCATCTCTAAGCATATGTATATTTGTATGCCAAAGCAGCAAAATGTAGAATTGCCATATACTAGTTTGTGAAAAGATATGATGAAAATCAGCTCTCTGTTAATTTACCATCTTACACACAAATTAATATGCCAAAGAACTCCAAGCAGAGCTTATCTTTCAACAGCTAAGTGGTTGAACTGATAAAGTGCACAGATTTACTTTTCAAAAGCTTATACAATCATTGTCAAGAGAGAAAAGTCACCATGTCCATAAAAACAGAATATCACTAAGCATTGACAAGTTCATGATAAAATCACATCAGAACAAATATTATGACTATGAAATACCATGGTATAATAAGACATTAGGGTGACACGGATTGAGCTTAACACATTACAGAAATGAGTATCCTGAGCTTACAGGAATATGCATAGTTGGAGCACCATCAAAGTAGGAAGAAAAAAGCTCAGCATTTAAGGTTGCACTCATCAAAATTAACCTCAAATCAGGACGACGAGGGAGAAGATCCTTCAGGACAATGAGAAGAAAATCTGACAAGAGCGAAAACCAGTGTTAAATATCATATTAAATAGAATAAGACAACATTGGAATAAAACAATTATATTCCTACCTTCATTCATTCCACGTTCATGAATTTCATCAACAATAACATGAGTTACACCCTTTAAACTCCTATCCACAAGTAGTCTCCGCAATAATACACCTGTGGTGCAAAAAAGAAGACGAGTATCCCTCCCTTTCATACCCTCCAAACGAACTTTGTAACCAACCTTTCAGAAGGAAAAACATGCAGAGAATTCAAGTTAATCAGTTATGCATATAAGTTGAAGTACTTTAAGCATCAGCAAGCTAAAAAGGTCCACAAACTAACAGATTCTCCCAATTTCTCCCCACGTTCTGCTGCAACTCTCTCAGAGACAGACATAGCAGATATTCTTCTAGGTTGAGTACAAATAATGTTACATAAAGCTCCCCGTGCAGCTTCAATCTCAGATTCTAATATGTATTGAGGAAGTTGTGTGGTCTTACCACAACCAGTTTCACCTGAGACAACAACGACCTGCAAATTTTCATTAATGATAACAATTAATATAAATTATCATTCAGCACAAGCATATTGGGATTCATAGTCTCAACAAGAAATAGACCTGCAAAAGAAAATAATAGAATTTGTTACCCATTCTAAATTATTGTTTGCACAGAAACTATAAATTGTATCAATTTGATTGTTAGCTTTTGACTGCTACAACATATAAAAACAACATATTGTAAATTTTACCAAATCATATTGCACTATTTGTTATTTAATTTATAACCTATGACAAAATTAGATACATTCCTTTGATGTTTGTCCAAAAACAAGTTTTCCAGTTTCTATCTCTCTCCATGTGTGTCCTTTTATTCATCATTCACCTCAATCTTTCACATGCCCACTTGATTCAATATGTAATCTAGTTCATGCCTATGCAAAAGCTCCACATATTTCAGTAAGTAATGTAATACAACAGCGATGTGTTGCACACTATGAAAATAGAGATTAAAATTTTTGCAGTCGAGGTATAACCACTGTTGGTTGAGCATATAAAACATTGTTTTAGATAATAATATCCTGTTTTATTCACAATCAACAGTATCTTTCAAGAGTAAGAAAAATTAACTCTAATTCACAAGAAGAAATGATAAACTTTACAATGACATCATATTTAAACGATCATACATGGTCAAAATATTCCAAAGCCTCTTTTTTTCTTGGTTTTCTTTTGTAAAAGAAAAAAAGTTCATTGATAGAAAGTAGTAATAAATTCCAAATCACATAGGGCACCATTTTTTTTCCTTTTTCACCTGATTCTCAGACACGACTTTCAAAAATGCATCCTTCTCTTTGAATGCAGGAAGACTTCTACGGAATTCGAGCATTTTTTTCCCTTCAGGACACTCCTATGGATAAATCAGCATCTGTTATAACATATCTAAAGGCTAAAACAAAAACAAAGGACCTTCAAGCACAGAAAATTTCACTGATAGAAAGGATCAACAAACAACTGACATAATGATATATCAACGTCAACAACCAGATAACATGAATTATGACTATCAGATATAGATCTAGAATATTCAATCATTGCTCATTCATCAGCAAGTTGGAACAACTGCGATTAAATAAACCTAATTGTTTTCATTTGTCAATAGATTTATTATCCATTAAATATGTATTACCAAATTAAAAGATATAACTCTTACAATAAAGATCAGGGGTGAACCCTATGTACATTTTAAAAAGTCTACAAATGTTATATATATAAATGCACCAAAAACATGGCTGCATTATAAAATTTTATAATTTATAGCTTCCATAAATTCACATCCTCACAATGAATGTAACTTAGGTCAAACTGCAGAAATGCAAAATTACTGAAATGCCAACTAAGACCACAATGGCAAATGAGATGCACTTCAGGGTTCAGGCGAGGAATGTCAATAAACCTGCCAATCTTGTTGCTGATGACGCAGTTGCAAACTTCTCCTTTGAAGGATTTTCTCCTTGACAATACTATTATGGGTCATGGGCTCAGGCTGCTCATATATTCCTTCATCGGCAGGAATACCTCTAGCATTGCTTGATCTGTGCAAGAAATCATCCAAAGAACCTAACCTGTTTGTAGCCTTTTGTGAAAGATGGGCGCGGAGATGAGTGTCTACTTCTCTATGAACACCAAATGGTAAGATTACCTGCAAGAGCATAGAAAAAGCAATCAATCAGGATAAATACAAGAGAGGATAGAAAATTACCAAACATACAATTTTATAGTGTTAAAACCATTAAGGAGACTGTTGTCTGTTAATAGTCTGTTAATAATTGTTAGCATCATTTGGTGCTTCGAATTGTGCTCAAAATTTAACATTGGAATTGGAAGTGAAATTGGGACAGTAAATTCTAAATCCCCAGTTTGTTATCCATCACTTAGACTTGGAAACCCAATTCCTTATCACAATTCCAAAGAATTGTAAAACAACTAAAATAAACCCTACCGGTTTCCTAAGTCCTGAACCACACCTAAAAATTTCAGTTCCATGAAAGCAAGAAATATTCACTTTGCATCCAAAACTTTGCAATTACCACCTACGTCAAAGAAAACAGCCATGGCCACCCAAGTTAAATAATTTGAACACCATCTTAGTCATCAAGCTCTCTACTACCATTTTCATCGTTGTACCATTTCCATTTCCACCAACCCCCTCCACTACTACTGTCACCAATACCACCGCTTTCACCATCCTCACTCCCACCATCACCGCCACCAACAACTACAACACATTCTCCTTCACCAGCATCACTGATGTCATCGCCATTGTTGGCTTGCTGCAACCTCAACCCCATGCTAGTGCCACCATAATAAAATATAAATTTTGTTATTATATCAATTTAATTAAAATAATATGGCAAACATATTATTAAAAGTCTTCATGATACAACCAAACAATCAAATTAGAATTGAACAGAAGTACAATTTTATTTTATAATTCTTTTGTGTAATCCAAACAAATTTTAAGATTCTGAACTAAATTCCATTTCTAGGATCACAATTACAATTGTAATTCTAAAACTCAATTACAATTATGTTTTCGGCTAAGTTATCCTCTAAAAATGGTTTTCTTCAACCAAAGTGTCTGGTCCACCAGATTAATTTAGTTAATCAAGGTTATGCATAAAAAATTCTTCACAATTGTTTAAAGAAGAGGAAGAGACTCCTTTTCCTTTACACAAGAATCCAAATTACAGAAAGGAAAACTTTGACACAAAGTGATACCTCTCTTTGTGGACGCTTATCATCCAGATCAGGGCGGTAATTTGGCATAGGTGCCTTGCTAATGACCACGACTTTTGCATATTGTTGGCTGCCAAAGTAAATTTTATTCAGAAATTTAATAAATAAAATGCAAGAAACGATGCTAAACTTAAGATACCTATATAAACCCATCCTGGTAGCCAAAGCTGAAAGTTGCTCAAAATCACGCCTGTCCTTTTTCTCTCTGGACACGACTTCTTGCTCATCTTCATTGCGAAGAAGCATGGTCAGCTTCCATCTCCATTCATCAATGTTTTCGAGGGTCGAATCACCCTAACAATCAACAGCAAGCAAATATACTATTTAGTACAACAGATCAATCAAATTCAAATCTAGCATTAGCAAGCATGACTCTTTGCAAAATTTTATTTTACCCTAATAAAACTTACCAGCAAAGCGAAGCAACGAAGGCAACTTATCTTCTTAAGCATGAAACCACTTTCTCCATCACTTTTGTGAATTAAGATAATCTTATTATTCATACAGGGAATAAACTTTAACTTTTATGAGTATACTTATTGTACATAAACTCTAAAACCCTAAACCCTCAATACACATAAAGTGCAATTGACCAGGTGCAATTCTATTCAACAGTGAATAAAAAAGCACAAATTCAATCCAACCTTCTAGGAATAATTAATGAAGTTACAGTTATCTATCTTCGTTTCCACTTTCCAGAGTTAAATACAAGTCAATTATCACAGTCCAAGCAATAAAAAAGAAATTATTAATAAAAAAAAAGAATAAGTGCAAGCAAGCAAGTATATATAGAGCAGAGATGAACCAATTTTTGGTTAGGGTGAGAGTGAGAAGAGCCTAATTCCACATCAGAATCATCACTAGACATGTCCTGATAGGCAAAACGACCATAGCTGGAGCTGTGTTGATGCCAAAACGGCAAAGGAACATTCCTATGCTTAAACGGCGCACCATGTCTGTCGTTCCAATCAAGCTCAACCGCCGTTGAACACGACGAAATCCGAAGGCGAAGGGTTATACAGTGAAAAGTCCTCGTAGAAATAGAAGGAAGAGAAGGTCTTAGAGGAGTGGACCTGAGGCTGAGGGACATGGCGTTGAGGAAAGGAGTTGAAGCACAAGTAGTGTTTCTGAACCTGATAGAGCCATGAAACATGCACGACTGCACCAATGGCATCGTGAGAGCGCGAGAATTACAGTGAGACGGAAATGGAGGCTCTCTTCAGTTGCATTGCATCCCTAACTCCACTCTCTTTGTATATTATCTTTTTTGATTATTATTACTTTTATATTTATTTTTTCTGAAGACAATTTCATACCTAAATATAGGGAGGAATAATTAGTAATTTCCAATAAATTATAACTATTGAATTGACAGAAATCAATGATGATTAGGTTGGTGTAAATATTATAAATTTTTTTATTGTAAGTATATCATGTCCCCCTAAATATATCAGAATTTAAAACAGAACATTCAACTATAAAAAACAAACACACTATTTTTATTATATTAGCTCGTATAGAGTTAAAAAGTACAAGACATCTCGAGCTATAAGTTAAGGATTATATTTATCTCGTTCAATATGACATAATTCATTTTTCTATACACACATAACAATGATGGATTCGACCTTTATTTTTTTTTTCTCTCCAATTATTTATGGATTTCTCTTATACTTTTGTTTCACTAACATAATATAACTCATCTCTAACAATATAAAAAAAAAATCCCATAAGTTAATTATTAAAACCCCATCTCTTATAAAAGTATGTAGTCTATGTTTGGTAGAGAGATTTTAGATATTTCTCCAAGCTTTGGTATTTGCATAGCATTTCAGAATGCTTGTTAAAATTGAAGTCAAGTCACTCTTGAGAAAGACGAATTGAGGTGGTATTTTGTATTTAACTGGATAAATGACAAGTAGAGCAACGAAATGCAAACGAAAATACCCTCACATAAGTTAAATAACTCTCACAACACACACTACACTGACATACACTCCCAAAAAAGAGGTATTTTAGTATTTTTAATCAATTTTTTCATCAATATTCTACCTTCAACTAAATATACACTTACAAAATGTAACCCAATTTTTCGGGTAATATTTCAGCGTACCAAACAATTTTTTTCAAACTTTCTTACTAAAATTACTTTCTCATAATATTTCTAGTAATTTTATTTCCCTGATAAAAAAAAATTCTCTCAAACCAAACGCCCTCACAACTTATTAAAGTGTGTGAAATATTATAAATTTACTTTTCATGAAATTAGTGTATTTTTAGATTAACTTATTTTTGAGCTAACAAAATCTATAACTTTTTGATTTTTTTTTTTAAAAAAAAAATTAATGACAGCTTTTAAAGAGAGTTTAAAAAATTATAAAAAAAAAAATGGTTATCAAACTTGTACATGAAAATTGAAAGAATCGAATTATTAAACTTTTCATTTTACAATCAAATCTATAGACGAAGATAATTTCAAAAAAATTCTTGTAATCTAAAAATATAAAATCTTAACTGCACACATTTATATTAGTACAGATTTTTTTTTTTTTAATTTCCCAATCGATTTATCAAATATTCTACTGATTCGGTTTGAGTAGAGTAAAAACACAACTACTCTCTAAAGCTTAAATTCAATATCATTTATTAAGTTGTAATAAATTAATTCACATAATTAGTGGTATTACTAATATGATTCTCCAACTTATAAAATTATTTAGGAGAAAAGTGTGTAACATTTTAAAGGATGTAAAGTTATGTCATTTTAAGTGAGAGAAAGAGATAGATAAAGGAAGACTAGACAAAAAAAAAATAAAGGTGTGGATCTCACCTCTTTGAGATAGTGAAATGACATAAGTTGTGTCATTTAAAAGGACAAACATTTTTTCCATTATTTATTGACAATACAATAGAATAATTAAGGTGTAATTTTATTTATTTATTTTTAATTAAATCTCCTTTTTGTTTGTAACAACTACATTGATATATGTTCAAATTCATAATTTTTCATTGTTGCTCATGTTAATGATTTACTCTAATTTTAAAATAAAGAAATTTTTTATCACCTTAGAATTTTTGTTTTTCCTCTTTGGCTGAAATTATGACCTAATATTGATTATCTTTTGTTCCGATTGATATTTTAGGCTAGGTTTGGCAAAATCGGTTAACCCGGCTTAATCCGACTCAATCCGCGTTCAACTCGAAAAAAACAAGTCGGGTTTGGGTTGGCTCGAAAAAATGGAGAAAAAAAATTTCATTAATGCTATAACTTCTAAATTTTTTTTCCTAAATTATTAATTCATTCAATACAAAGACATTATACAGATAAATCACAGAAAATTTTGCATTTGGACTTGGACTTATTGGCAGTGGGCACCACATTCACACTGTCACACATACTATAAAAAATATCCTTAATGCACAGTTCTGGACTTATTGGTAGGGTATTTTTGGTTGGGTCTTTGGAATTGGAATTTTAGGTTTTAGCTTTTCACTTTATCTCATTAATTTTTATACTTTTATTATATTAAAAAAACATAACCCGTGACCCAACCCGTTTGACCTGTGGGTTAGCTCGATTTTTTTCGAGCTGAAACGAATCAAACTGACTCGAGTTACTAACTCATTTTTTCTAACTCAACCCGACTCATTTTAGCCGGATTTCGAGTCAACCCGACTCATTTTTGCCCAGCCTATTTTAGGCTCCAAAATGTGGTATTATATCAACTTATTTAACCATCATAAATGATTTGAATAAAACATATGTCTCATTTAGTGGAATAAACGTAGTTACATTTTTAAAATTGTTATTTAAATGTTCTAATAAAAAATTGTTCATTTGGTATAAGAAGAGGGCGATGCTACATTGCTTAGTTCTTTTATTAAACGAAAGGACAAATTTGATGACTCAAATCAAATAATTAAGGAAAAATTGTCGGTCTATTTAAATAACATAATTGGTGTCATTTCACTCTCACAAAGAGGTGAGACTTATAATTTTTTTTATTCAGTCTCTCATAATTTATCTCTTACTCTCATTTAGAATAACACAATTTTATACTATTTAAAATGACACATATTTTTTTCAATAACTAAAATAGTAAGGAAACCCAAAAATAATTATAATAAAATAAAAATAAAACAGCGAAACCCCTACACTTTGCTAGAAAAAGGCAAAGCAAAAACCCCGCTCTTAACTTAAGTCTGAACAACACAACACAACACAATACCATTCTTCTCAAATCTAGGGTTTTCCATTTCCCCTATTAGCGATTAACCATTTGGGTTAGGGTTTACTTTCTCACTCTCACTCTCACCCTCACCCTCACCCTCACCCTCACCCTCACTCTGCAGCGTCAATGGCGGCAATTGCAGCTCCCCAGCATCGATCGTCGAAAACCGAGTCCTACGTGGACAATAAGCGCAAGGAAGATATCCGCCACGCCAACATCGTGGCCGCACGCTCAGTCGCCAACGCCGTCCGCACCAGCCTTGGTCCCAAGGGCATGGACAAGATGATCTCTACCTCTTCCGATGAGGTCATCATCACCAACGACGGCGCCACCATCCTCAACAAGATGCAGGTTTTACAACCTGCCGCCAAGATGCTCGTAGAGCTCTCCAAGTCACAGGACTCTGCCGCCGGCGATGGAACCACCACAGTCGTCGTCATTGCCGGCGCACTCCTCGAACAGTGCCTCCTCCTCCTCTCCCACGGCATTCATCCCACCGTCATCTCCGATTCTCTCCACAAGGCCTCCGTGAAGGCCGTCGACGTCCTCACCGCCATGGCCGTGCCCGTCGAGCTCTCCGATCGTGACTCGCTCGTGAAATCCGCTAGCACTTCGCTCAACAGCAAGGTGGTGAGCCAGTACTCGACGCTGCTGGCGCCGCTTGCCGTGGACGCTGTGTTGTCGGTGGTGGACGAGGCGAAGCCCGACATGGTTGATCTACGTGACGTGAAGATCGTGAAGAAGCATGGTGGGACGGTTGATGATACGGAGATGGTGAAGGGTTTGGTGTTTGATAAGAAGGTGAGTCACGCTGCTGGAGGACCAACGCGCATGGAGAATGCCAAGATTGCTGTGATTCAGTTCCAGATTTCTCCTCCAAAGACCGATATTGAGCAGAGTATTGTGGTGAGTGATTACTCTCAGATGGATAGGATTTTGAAGGAAGAGAGGAGTTACATTCTGGGCATGATTAAGAAGATTAAGGCCACTGGTTGTAATGTGTTGTTGATTCAGAAGAGTATTCTGAGAGATGCTGTCACTGATTTGTCTTTGCACTATCTTGCCAAAGCTAAGATCTTGGTGATCAAGGATGTGGAGCGAGATGAGATTGAGTTCATTACCAAGACTTTGAATTGTTTGCCCATTGCTAACATTGAGCATTTCCGTGCTGAGAAGTTGGGTTATGCAGATCTTGTGGAGGAGGTTTCTCTCGGGGATGGCAAGATTGTGAAGGTTACTGGTATTAAGGATATGGGAAAGACCACGACTGTGCTTGTCCGCGGATCCAACCAGCTCGTGTTAGATGAAGCTGAGCGGAGTCTGCATGATGCTTTGTGTGTTGTTAGGTGTTTGGTTGCCAAGAGGTTTCTCATTGCAGGTGGTGGCGCACCGGAGATAGAGCTGTCAAGGCAACTGGGTGCCTGGGCAAAGGTGTTGCACGGAATGGAGGGTTATTGTGTTCGAGCATTTGCGGAGGCCCTTGAAGTCATTCCTTATACTCTAGCTGAGAATGCTGGTTTGAACCCGATTGCCATTGTTACTGAGCTCAGGAATCGTCATGCACAGGGTGAGATAAATACTGGAATCAATGTGAGGAAGGGTCAGATTACGAACATCTTGGAGGAGAATGTGGTGCAGCCACTGCTAGTAAGCACAAGTGCGATCACCTTAGCAACAGAGTGTGTGCGGATGATTTTGAAGATTGATGATATTGTAACTGTGAGGTAGAGTTGATTGAACAGTGACAGAAATTCAGAGAAAAACTGAATCATCATCTTTTGTCCTTCAAGTTTTAATTAAGTTGATAGTTATGTTCTTTTTTAGCTACTCTGGTTTAGTAATTTTCACTTATTTTGGCTGCTGTTGTTATTTACAACTTTGGATGTCCTTGTGGATTGTGATGCTTGCTGAAGTCATCAAAAGCCCTTCTTCTTAATGTGTATTGGGAGTTTATCAATAGTTGATCATTTTTCTGAGCGCCATTGATATTGACTGTATTCATGTTTTTCACTTCCCTTAACATACTTGTATATCTGTATATGTATGTAACTAGTTGAATGGGTTCTTATTTAACTAAATAGTTTAAAATCTGCTTGAAAAGTTGAAATTGTGTGGATTATGTATACTCTTAGGTTGTTATCGGAAGCATCACAAAACTTGTTCATGGAATGATGGAATATCATTGAGTAAGTTACATTTGATCTTTTAATTATTCTGATTTTTTTTTGGAATCTGGGCGACTTTGTTTTTGGGGATCCATTGATTTGGCTGGATAGAAAGTTATAATTTCCATTGCACCATGACATATTTAGTATGTTCTGTTTATGTATCAACTCTTCAGGTGTGTTAATCTCCCGTTTTTCTGTTAGTTATTGGAAAAACTGGAAGGGATGTATTGTACACGAACATGAATTTAAAAATGGGTCAAATTTATTTTGTGAATTGACGCAATACCATAAAATTAATTTGTCAATTTTAAAATGTGTTACTGATTGACATAACATGACACGAATAATTTATCAATTTTAAAGTGTGATGTTTATTGTATGGATTGACATGATGTGATATGACAAAAATAATTTATAAAAAAAATTAACGACGTTGATTTTGTGATTATGGGTTGACACCCGTTTTTGCAATATGAACAAGACATAAATTTGTAAATGGGTTAACCTTAAACATGAATTTTTCATATTGTATTGTTAATCGTGATAAAAATTCTCATAACTAATTGCAAGCCTCATGATTAAACCTCATTTTAAATTCAAGAATTGTCGCTGCTTACTCTCATTAGGAAGTGTTCTTGAGAACGGAGAAAAGAACTATGGTTAGTCTCTTTACGAGTTCTGTTGTGAAATTAGAGGATTGATACTAGTGAAATGAGGGACTCTTATCTTATTCCATTGGTTGCTGAGTTGGGATGGATACACGTTAAGTTATTGTTATTTGGTATGAAGTAGAACTCGTCTATTTAGAACTAACCACCAAAAAAATTAATTTCCCCAGGTGATATTCAATATTTATATACTTGAAATTTGCAATTGATATCACAGCAAATATTTTTCTTTTATATATAAATTCAGGTATACATGTAAGTGTGTAATGTAAAGCACATGGACGCTTGCTTCCAACCGACCAAATTTGATCTTGTAATGCAAGTGTCGCTAAGCTTCTCTTCCTTTTAATGTATCTCCAGGCCTTATACCTAAAGCCAGCCTTGCCTTGAATCCTTGACTCTAATAACTATATTTAGATAGATTAATGGGAAAATCACTTAATCTTGCACAAGTTAAGATGCTGCTGACAAGTGACAACTGGACTATGCACCAGTGGTTGTGCTGAATGCTGATACTTTACTAGAACTAGATAGTTATATCTGTCAATGAATAGATATGTCAAGGTATGTCTTTACGAGCAGTATCAGCTTCTTTATTCTCTTTCTCAGCATTGAGTAAGGACTTTATCAATGATGCCTTCTCTGTGTCAATCACCTTTTTTTCCTGGGTTTTGCCCCAAAGGACTAGGTAGAGACCAAGCACGATAAGAATTGCACCAATAACCCTGTAATAAAACGTGAATACATTAGAAGGTCAGGTTTTTTGATTTCTAAAAGAGAAAAAAAAGAAACAAACTTCTGAAAGCCTTTTTTGCCCCCATATCTTTCCATTGATGGTTAGCAAATTGTCTACATACCCTCCAGAGTATAACTGATCACCAAGAATTATGGCTGCCATAATAGCAACTAGAAAGGTTTGCAAGGGCTGGAAGACAGCAACAAATACAGGGCCACCCTTTTGAATACACCATGTTTGGAGAGAGATGACAATGCCGGATGCTACAACTCCCTGTAATGATCACGCAAAAATGAATTGAATTGACTTAAAATTTGCATGCTTTTGGGACTCTAGATGTGTCATATATTTGAGAGATAAAGCAACGACTATTACAGCATATAGGATGGTAAAAAGCTCCTCTGCGGATTGTATCTTCCAACTCTCTATGTCAGTTTCTACAAAGGCTGCTATAATCAAGAATTGAATCAATCCAAAGAAGCATGTAAACGAAGTGAGTGATAGTTTTGCTGGATACTTCTTCACAACAGGAGTCTGCAAAACAAGTGTTTAACGACATTAGTTATTTATAAAAATAACAATTGGACTAGTCAAGTACAAATTCACAATTCAGAAACACATGCAACGATCACAGACACTGCCAAGTGCCAATGTATTCTAATGTATGCATACGTTATCATAAGAATGCAGCAACAGATTGATTAATTCGCAGTTTCTGTTTAGATAATCTATGTAAGCCATGATCATTATGACCAGACCTGAAAAACCATCCAGCCAGCCCATGATAAACAATGTCCAAGCAAGAATATGCAACCCCATATCCAGTTTTGTATTTTTGTTGAAGACTGAGCTACGTCCAAGGTGTCTCCTTGTAGTATTTTGTGCGTCTGCAGGTGAAGAAGAGGAGGGCCTTTATAGAGAGTTATTATAGTGGCACCCCCAACACAGGCAATGGTTCCTAGAACTTTTGTCACTCCATCTCTCCTTGCCATGTTGACTTCCTCAAGTCTGTTAGAAAATCAAAAGAATTTATGAACTTCTGAAGACATTGAATGACAAAAATGATAAAGAGTGTCACAAGGGGACGTGATTGATTACCTTAGAGCTGAGGCCATGACAAAAGTGATGGCAGGAACCGAGTTTTGCATTGCAGAAGCAAAAGTTGGAGAAGCATAATATAATCCCAACAAGTAAAACCCTTGGTTTGCAGTGATGCTAAAACAACCAATGAAAATTACAGAAAGAAGAAAATATTAGAATTCATTGGAAGGAAATGAAAGTATGGAGAAGAACTGGTGGCTGCAGCTTATTTATTGCTTACCCCAGCAATGCTAATAGGAAGAATTGAAACAGTAAAGAAAAAGTAAGGGGTGGTCTTTGATTCCTGGTTAGAAAGACAAAAACATTGCTCCATGTTAAAATTTGTCAACAACCAATGAAACAAGCTTAAAAAGCAATAACAGAAAGAATAAAACGACAAAGGAGATGACAAGCTTCATTCTTAAACTCACTTCTCTAAGAAATAAGCAAGCGGGCTCAACATAAGCACGGCGATTATATTTCTATAAACAGGGTAAACGACTTTGCTCACACCAATGTTCAGTGCAAGTCTAGAGACAATGTGAAATCCTGCAAAGCAAAACTGCAGAGCAAGTAATGCCACTATAAGCTTCACTTTTTCTGTCATAACACTTCCCATTATTTTTCTATTCTCGTGGTAGCAACTTAAACTTGTTTATGAGGAACAATAACAAAGAAGAGGTACTTATATATAAAGAACAATCTCAAAGAAAAAGGAACATTAAAATTGTACATTTTTATATTGCGAATTTCAACTGCTAGCTATATTATTTGAAGCCTCAGTATAGCAGTTACAAAGACATATAAACGTTTAACATATATATGCTAGGACTACAAAATCTTAGATATATAAATTTAATTTCTTCTGCATGTTGACTTTGAATTAAATATTTTATGGAGACAGAAACAAGATGAATCATGTTAGCAAGGTAGTTAGAGAGTGGCCAACCTCTATCATTTGTATGACCATGTTCCTACCATTTCCCTTGTCTCTCTTGCTATGTCTAGCGAGACCTTTGTCCCAATTCTCTATCATTTTCAAGTAATCATTATAGTTTTTATTTATTTATTTATTTATTTATTGTCTTTGTCATAAATTTAATCCAACAGAAAGTTGATTATTTATTGACCATTTGAAGCCACATATTAATAACAATGTTGATTGAATGCTGCTTAAGAATACACTCAAACGATTCTTTTGAATGCATTTCAATAGAGTGAGGGGGAAGAACATGAATATGATGAATCAAAGATGCATGTGCCACTGTTATGTATCTATTATTATTCATGCTAGACATATGTCTTAGTCAATGCATCAACTAGATCACGATAAGAAAATTATTGGGTTGATGTGCTTATTCATGAACCTTTTATAGATTGGTTCATACATGCCTCAAGAAATTTCGGAAAAACACTACTATATGTGCAATTTGTGAAGTGTGAGAATATTCCAAACTGAAAGGCTGCTTGTGGTCAACGATATATTGTCTGTCTGTTGCGACACAAAGGAGACGAATCAACATTTGTTTACACAAAATTATAACATCTTTAGTTAAGAAAAGTCTATAATATCTTTTATTTAGTTAATACTCAGTACCTGTATGCTTTTATGAGAGCAGAGGCAGGATTTTAATTTTAGAAAAAGTTCTTATGAAATAAACAAATAAAAGTATATTTACTTTTAAATTTTATGATATACTTCAAATAAAATTAAGAGTAAATTTTACACACACAAAATTAAGAGTAAATGCACTATTACTTACTCATTTTATAAGAGACTTATTCTTTAATATTAGAGTGTCAAAACTCAAGATCAATAGATAATATGTCTTCACATATTTAAACCAAAGAAAATTTAACTGTATATCATACAATATTTGCAATACAAAAAATAAATATATTAATTTCGTAATTAGTATATTATAATTTTGAAATACTCATTGTCAATGCTATTAAATATAATACAAATTTAAATACAACCATTCACTTGTTAAACTAATTTACGCCGTTTAGGGAATAGAAGTCATTTATTATATCTTGTCTCCATTTTATGCTGTTTTTATTATAGGGTCATAGGAAAATTATATTATATTTAGTGATAAACAAAATAAGTATATGTGAAAAAATGTGTAAGTTAGGGAGAACATAGCTCTATATCCTTTCAAATTAGATACGATAACTGGTTCGGATAAGAGTAGGATATGATGTGAGATTGATAAGCTCATATCGTATAATGTGTTCATTGTGCATAAGAAAAGTAGTCTAAGAAAAGTAGTCTGATAGGATAACATTATTCTATCAGATGTTTGAGACTAACTATATAGTAGGGGTGTTCATCAACCGATTCAAACCGTGAAAACCGAACCGAAAAACCGATAACCGAATAAACCAAAAATTGAAAAATCGAAAATCGAAAAAAAATCGCAAATTTTAATTGGATTGGATCGGTTTTCGGATGGGTTGATGAAAACCGTTCCAATCCAAACCGATTATCATAGCCCAAAAATTTCTAAATTCAAGACTCATTAACTCATCAACTAAACCCAAGGAAAAACTTAGTCACGTCTCATCAACTATAGTATTGTTTACTGATATTCTTGTATTTAAAAAAAAAAATTACAAAGCCAATATATACAAAAGATATTATTTGCACAATAATCATGAAACTAATTTTAGGATATTCAAAAAATTAAAAACCGATCCAATCTAAACCGAAAAAAATTGGATTGGTTCGGATCAGATTTGAAAAAAAATCTAAACCGAATGGATGATTACATGATCAAACCGAAGGGATTGGATCGGATGAGTTTTGCTTCCAAAATCGATCCAATCCAGACTGCGAATACCCCTAATGATATGATATAATTAGACAAAAGTATCCTTTTTAACATGATTTCATGTGATTTTTTAAAATTAATTTTTAAACTAGTTCTTTTATTTATTTACACATTAGTTCTTAACTATTAAAATACATAAATCACCAATTAAATTTTTTAAATTCTTTTAAAATTGATTATCAATATTAGTGGCCACCTGGCCAACAACTAGTAATAATGGGTGGTGTTGGTGGCGTGCAGTGGGTGGCCGATTGAAGTGGTGATGGCGGCGATTGTTGGGGGGGTTGCTTTTGAAAATCGACAATCACACAAATCGCAAACGAAAAGAGAAAAAGAGAGAGAGAGAGAGAGAGAGAGAGAATAGACACAATAATTTACTCTGGTTAACCCAATTTAGGCTACGTCCAGCTTGTCTGTACTCTCAGAAGCACAGACTTACATTTTTAAAAAATTGCATGTCGGACACGTGTCCGACACGGACACGTTCCGACACGTGTCCCATACACGGTCAATATTTTGGGACATGCGGTCAACTCTCCGACACGTTTTTCCGACACGCAGTCAACTTTTTCTGAAATGCTTCGACACTTTTTTTTTTAGTCTTAATTTTTTTTATTAACTAAATATAAAAAAAATTATAAATCAATTTTGTTCTGTTATGAAATTTGACAAGAAAAATTAACAAAGTACGAACAATTATTTTTGTTTATTGTAAAGAACCTTGGGATACACCACCCTAAAAGCTAGCTCAAAGGGTGGGAGTGCCCAAAGCCTTATAAACTCCACATTAGTTGCACATACAACTAATGTGGGACTATATATCTCAACACGCCCCCTCAAGCAAGAGCCCACAGGTCCAATTTTTGGTTTACCTTTTGTGATTTTATTTTAATTCCACTTTAAAGTGGGGGGAGGTGAGGATTGAACCTCAAGCTCTGATACCATGTAAAGAACCTTTGGATACACCACCCTAAAAGCTAGCTCAAAGGGTGGGAGTGCCCAAGGCCTTATAAACTCCACATTAGTTGCACATACAACCAATGTGGGACCATATATCTCAACATTTATATTTATGTTATGAAATTTGAATATTTGATTGGTTATATAACTTATTGTGGACTGTTATATGTATTAAATATAAAAATTTTTATTTAATATCAAAACGTGTCCCGACGTGTCGAAAAATGACATTTTTTAGAATTAACGTGTCAGCGTGTCGTATCGTGTCGTGTCCTGTGTTCGTGTCGGTGCATCATAGTCTGTACTGTATTCACCTCACCACCACTTGTTACAAGTCACTCGATTTACAAGAAAAATATAAATATGATTAAATAATCCTAACAACAGCTATTCATAGGTCCAAGTCTAAACTATTAAGAAGCATGCGAAGTATGAGGCAATGAGTGGTGGTGACAGAGCCAACAATGACCTATGATAATTGTGGCGGTTGACTAATGGCAGCGGTAGTGGTGTCAAGTGGTGGCAGTGATGGTTAGTGTCTGGTGATTGGGGTGGGGGTGGCTAGAGGTGGTGTCTATGTCTAACTAGTGAAGGTGGTTAAAGTGGCGGTGGTGGGGCCGACAATGACCGGTGGCAATTATTGTGGCTGACTGTTGGTGACGACGATAGTGGCTAGTGGTGATGATTGGTGTCTGGTGTCTGGTGTCTGATGGTTAGTGGTGGTGATGGATAATGGTGGTGGTGGTGGTGGTGGTAGCCGGTGACAATGGTGGTGACTGATAACTCATAGTGATGATAAGTGGCAATGGTGGTGGCTAGCTGATAAGTGGTGGTGGCAGTAGTGACTGGTAAAGGTGGCCCATGGCCGACTAGTCGGTGGCATGGTCTAACCATCATGCGCCTAACAAAGTTTGTAAAAAAAGAGTATAGAACTATATTTGGAATAAGGGGATTTGACATTTGTTATCTTATCATGTCCATTTCTAACCCGAGCCTTCCTTAAGATAGTTTATCCTGCTATGGATAGGCTAAAATGAGATAACATGATAAGTTTATCATATCTTATTAGTTCACAAAGCAATGGATAAGAGCACGATATGATAAATTATCCTATCATGTCCTCTCTATCATGTGCACCAAACAAGCCCTTAAATGCTTGTATAGAAACATTATCAATTAATTATTTTTAATAACTATTCTTCCATTATTGTCCATGTATCCTCTCATTATTAATTTATAAATTTATAATATTAGTTTTTAATATAATGATGATAAAATTTATTATTGATAGATAATTATGTTGGTATCATTATTTTAGTGATTTTGTATAAATTACATAGCAATTAGATATTAGGGCATCTGCGTATTTGAGATTGTCAAATAGAAATTAAATATTGCAATTCACGTGAAAAAAATGGATAGTAGAATAATTAGTAGTTATTTCACTAGTTATCTAGAAAATCGATAGGGGGTATATTTATTGTCATAATCATACTACAAGAGTCATTGAAAGTGAAAATATTAGGTTCATAGAGAATGGTGAAATTAATAAGAGTAAAACACCACATAAAGTGAATATTCAAGAAACAATAGCACATACTCCTCTTACTTGTGTCTTAAGAAAAGTTGTTGTTATTCATGTTATTGAGCTTATTAGTAATAATGAAAAACAACAAATGAATGACCCCACTACTCTTGATAAAGTTCCTGCAAATGAACTGAATAAACTCATATTAGAATAACCATAACAAATAACATCAAAAAGATTTCAAAGAGAAAATATATCTACTATTTCTGATGATTATATGGTATATCTTAAAGATTCTGAATTTGACTTGGGTATTAAGGATGATCCAGTTACGTTTTCACAAGCCATGGATAGGGAAAATGGTAACAAGTGGCTCGATACCATGAAAGATGAGTTGCATATATAGAACAAAATGAGGTTTGTGGCCTTATTGGGTTACCATAAAATTGTAAGAGAGTTTGTTGTAAGTAGATCTTTAAGATCAAACGTGACTCTCATGGAAACTTATAACATTACAATGTCAAACTAGCTGCAAAGAGTATTAAAGAGAAAGATGACCTTGAGTATTAACCAATTTTCAAGAAGGATTCTCTAAGAGCCATTATGGCATTAATGACTTATTATGATCTAGAGTTACACCAAATGAATGTGAACATTACCTCTTTAAATGAGAATTTAGAGGAAAAAGTATATATGGATCAGCTGATCAGTGTATATATCAGAAGGTCAATGAGAGCAAGTTTATATTATTGACTTTGTATGTTGATGTTATCTTGCTTGTAACTTATGATATTGGTCTTTTAAATGAGAATTTTCTTTTTATTAATTTTGAAATGAAAGATACGGATGAGACAGCTTATATGATTGGGATAAAAATATTATGTGACAAGTCAGAAGGATTGTTGGGTTTGCCTTAAAATATATATATATATATATATATATATATATATATAGAGTAAATACCCTTTTTGGTCCCTGACAATATCCACGAAGCCCTTATTGGTCCCTAGTAATAAAAAAGGGACATAGTGGTCCCTTAAATTACAAAAAACAGGCCACGTTAGTCCTTCTGTTAAATCCCATCTAACGGCTCAACTAACGGTGCACACTTGGCACGTTAGTTTGCTGGCGTGGATTTGAGTGGTTCACCGTGGATTTCGAACTCCCTTATTGATCCCTGGCAAAAACCACAGGGCCTTTTTTGGTCCCTCACTGAAGAAAAACAGGGACATGATAAAAAAACAAAGCACCTCAGTCAGGCAATCCTACAACTTAGGAAGTTTATCAAATAACAAAGCACCAAATTTCTCACACAAAAGCCTCAATGATAGCTCAGATCCACGTTTACTTATAAATCCCTCCACCTTTGATTGATTTTCACCAGCTAGCACATGGACCTTTGACTTCTGTTTACTCACAGGAGTTCTAAAAGACAGGAGACCTTGGTCATCAATACTCTCCATGGAGCAGATTAATTTAGCTTGAGGGGTCTCTGAAGGATCCGTGCAAGTCAAACTACATATATTCTTAATTAATTTGTCATTGGGGCAAGGCCTACGTGTAACACAGTGACACATTAGCTCAGCAAGGGTCTCAGTTGACATCATTTGCAGGATTTCCTCCTGAAAAATAAGACATATATGTTATCATCAAATTAAAAATGTATATGTGCATTATTCAGACATCCAGACAACTGCAACTGCAACTGAAGATGAGACCGTAACATGCAAATTACTTTGCAAATCATCCCATGAACAAAATCTATTTAAGGTTAACTTAAAGCACACAAACGATGTAGAACTATCAATTAGTACAATGAAGTGTTAAAAAAATGTTTGAAGCATACCTGAACACATTTCAAATAGCCAGCAATAGTCAAGAGCCTCTGTTTTGAGGATTCAATATCATCCATTGTGTTCTTTCCCAAGGATTCATTTGCAGAACTATCATTACATAATGCTGGAAATTTTGATGCAAAACCAATGGCATCATCCACACTCAAGCTATCCAACAACTATTTTAACTGAATTTATAGGAATATCTCTATTTTAACCGACCAGCTTCGAGGTAAGTGAGGATTTTTTTAATCACAACCTCGGTGGTTGTGGTGGCGGGTGAGTGTGGCTTCAGGTTTCGCTTGTGGTTGTGGAGGAGTTGGTTCAGTACAGAAGCTGCACTCACACCTATACAATAATACAAGGGGAAAGAACACGACACACTCTTTCCAAAGTTATCCTCAAGACTAGAAGGACAAAGCAAACTTCATATTGTTGTACATTCATACATCCATGTCTTCTGGTTTAACAAAATTGATTGCATAGAAATCTTCTGATCTCATGTCACTGTTTTTCTTTAGTTAGGGACCAAAAAAGGCTCCGTGGTTTTTGTCAGGGACCAATAAGGGAGTTCGAAATTCATGGTGGACCACTCAAATCCACGTCAGCAAACTAACGTGCCAAGTGTGCACCGTTAGATAGGATTTAACAAAAGGACTAACGTGGCCTGTTTTTTGTAATTTAAGGGACCACTATGTCCCTTTTTTATTGCTAGGGACTGATAACACATATTTTGTTACACTTATTTATTACTCTTGGTTGATATTTTTAGAATTTATTTGAATTAAATAAAGGTCTTTTGGGTCAAATCAGAATTCTAGATTTTAATTGGGTTTAATTGATTTTCGTCATAATTTTTCAAATTTACACTACTTTCGTATTTTGACCATATCTCACTTTACAAATGTCCAATTGACTCCGTTCTTGTTGCGTTTTGTAGCTAACAGAAAGGGTTGCAATCTCTATTTCATCCACTGAAGCCCAATTCTAATGGGAAGATGGTCGAAACCTGAGCCCAAGATGGACGTGTTTTGCTGGAAATTTATTTTGACGTTTGAACTTAAGTTATAATTTTGAACCCAATGTATATGAGACGCAGAGCCATTATTTCTGTTTTTTTCCTTTTATTTTGGGTTGGATTTGTAGAGCCCGAAGCCCAACTTGATTAGGGGTTAAAAGGGCGAGAGTACAAACCTTGTGGACAATCTTTCGTTTGAGTTTGAATTTTACAGTTTTGAAATTAATATAATTTTTCGTCTTTTTTCTCTCATCTTTTCTTTAATCAACCCAAGAGTTGAGGATTCCATGGTTGAATCCTGAGGACATGCGCCTCATTTTGAACCAAATTCCTTTCTCTTTCCAACTCGGTTTGGCATCGCGCGATTGTGGGTATTCAATCTGAGATACGCAATTGCGTTCTTAGGAAAGAGATTAACCATTAGATTTAATGGTTAGGTTGATTAACCCAATGAACTCAAGTCGAACGGGTTGATACTCCGCGATTGCGCGAGTTGACGCGCCGTATTCGACCAAACGCTAAGCGATCGCTTAGAGAGGGTTCTCATTTGGAAACAAGGATTCTGATTCAATTGAGATCAATCATGATTTGTTAATTATTTTTCCAATGATAGATATCCTTGGAATCCTAATTCTTGGGTTGGTTGCTTTTAATTTGATTATTCTTTCTTTTTATTTTATTTTTCATTTCCGTTTAAATTTACAATCATATTAAACCCCCCATTTTAGTTTCCGTTTTTCTTTAATTTTCGTTTATCCTTATTTTCTCTTTTCATATAGTTTCCATTTTCATTTGGTTTCCATTTTATTTTTATTTTTATTTTTATTACTAAGCGATTAAGTTCTTTGCAAACTCCTTGAGAGATGACTCAGGTTGACGCTTTACTACAAAATTCTAATAAACCTGATTTAATTAATTTGCGCGAGTTCGACAGCTCGTGTCAAATTTGGCGCCGTTGCCGGGGAGTTTGCATCGTTCTCTATCGTTCTTTACCCTCTTCCTCCTTTTGTTTCAATTATGCAGAAAATTAATCATAGGGAGTGGTGTGATAAGCAGACTGAGAGGATCCTCACATGTGGATGAACATTGCTTCAAGCCTTTTTATGATGGACTTCAGCAGCAGCTTGTGGAGGCACAAATCAGGCTCACTGATGCCACTTACCTTCCCTGTTATTGAAGACAGTAGGTGATATTATATCACTAATAGATTCGAACCCATGTATAAAGCAGAGGAGGTAGATGATCAGAATTATCACCGTGTAATTAAAAATATTAAAAACAGACTTACTTGTCAGTGGCAGAATGATGAAACAGACAGAATGAAAGGATGAATATATGCAGTATCAGAGGAATTAAATCCGAGCCCACATAACGTGTCTCCTTAAGACAATTTGCCCCCTCACTGATGCCTAAGGTTGATGGACACTTGTCTCCCAGGATAGAACGGATTTCGTCTGAAGAATGGTGGCACTACCAATCAACAGCCCAAACGAACACAACAATATGCCAGAGGAAGTCACACCGGAGGATGAACAACAGTATGCAAAACCGGAAATAGAAAAATTCCGGCAGAGTTTAAGTGCAGAAAAAACTGGATAGATTTCTGAAGGTGTCAGTGTCTATTTATAGATACTGACCGGTCACGATGAACAGTCGCCGGCGGCGAACCGCCGTGACTGATGGCGGCGAACGGGTGCGACCGGTGACTGTTCCGACGAACAGATACGACCGGTGACCGGTTCAGCGAGCAGACACAACCGGTGACTGGTTCACGAAGGGAAAGAACCGGTTCGGTTCAATACTGCTCAAAAAACCGGCGGGTAGAAACGTTTTGGTTGGAGGGAAGCAACGGTAAATTTTTGGACAAAATATTAAAAAATAATTTAATAAAAAATTATTTTTTATTACACACTATGAACCGAGCCGGCCGAACGGACGACAGCGGCGGCGCGCATGTGTGGTGAACCAATGCTCACCTAGCTCTTCCCCCTACATAAAACATGTAGTGACCCAAGGGCCAATCTAAGAGAGGGAAGTGGGAGCTTATATACTCTCTCATTTCCTACTAATTGTCCAATGTGGGACTTGTTGAAACCCACACACCTCTTCATCTTCCCTTTTTCTCTTTTCTTTATTAACCCATTTCTTATTCATAACCAATGGATCATTGTACATTAATTCATTCATTAATTCCAACAATCCCCCACATGGATAAGAAGTCAAATCATCGTGACAAAATGCATAAGAGTATAAATGCAAAGTGTAAATTCCTCAACGAGAAACAACTGCATCGAGATAGGTGGAGTTACCTTTGAACCTTCTCTAGTGAAAACCTATCGGATATACTCGGTCAATCGGTGGTTTAGGTCGACTTGAACCGTCAACCTTTAGTGTATACCTAGACAATAGGAGTCACACAATTGCTTCTCTAGCATTGTTGGTCCTTTGTTGCGCCCATTTTGGCCATGGGACACCTGCCTGGTTCTGCGAGTGTTTTAGAGAATCGGCCTTTAAAAATTCTCATAGAAGCGGCCCTCACTTCACACTCACATAGGTGGTTTCTTGTGATGTAAATCACTATACATCATCTGAACACAACAGATTAAGAAATCATTAAAAGCCTTAATGCTTACCCTCATAAATACACTGTCTTGTCTTGGAATGAGTATGAGTTTAAAAACTCCACAGTGTTTGAACAGTCGACCATCACTTAGTTGTCTCTTTGAACCTAGTTCATGGGATCTCCACTCTTCTAGGTAGAGTTACCGCAATGCTCAACAATTGATAGGCCTTAAACCCATTCCTTTCGACAAATTTTCAACCAACTCTCTAGGAATCCCTTTGGTTAACGGATCCGCTATGTTTTCCTTAGACTTAACATAGTCAATTGAAATGATTCCATTCGAGAGTAGTTGTCTTACGGTATCATGTCTACGACGTATGTGTCTAGACTTACCGTTATACATGACGTTCTTGGCCCTTCCAATAGCTGCTTGGCTATCACAATGTATGCATACAGATGGTACCGGTCTTGGCCAATTAGGAACATCATCAATAAAATTACGAAGCCATTCGGCTTCTTCACCGGCCTTATCTAAAGCAATAAATTCTGCTTCCATGGTTGACCTTGCAGTGCAGGTTTGCTTGGACGATTTCCAAGACACAGCACCTCCACCAAGGGTGAACACATATCCACTTGTGGATCTAGTGTCGTTAGAGCCGGTGATCCAATTTGCATCACAATACCCTTCTATAACCGCGGGGTATTTCTCGTAACGCAAAGCATAATTCTGAGTATACTTCAAGTATCCCAAAACTCTTACCATGGCTTTCCAATGATTCTCATTTGGATTACTGGTAAAGCGACTTAACAGACTTACTGCATAAGCAATATCAGGTCTGGTGCAGTTCATAACATACATAAGGCTTCCCAACACTTGAGCATATAGCTTTGTGCTGTAGCTTTACCAGTGTTCTTTAATAAACTCAAATTAGAATCTACAGGGTTCCTCACAGGAGTTATATTCAAACTCTTGAATTTCTCAAGAACCTTAACTATATAGTGAGCTTGTGATAATGCCAACCCTGCAGATGTTCTATGGATTTTAATTCCTAGGATAACGTCTGCTATCCCCATATCTTTCATCTCAAACTTACTTTTAAGTAATTGTTTAGTAGCATTAATCATTTGATTATTACTACCCATGATCAACATGTCGTCTACATAAAGACAGACAATGGCAAAACCTTTTTCAGTATTCCGAACATAGACACATTTGTCACATTCATAATTCGAAAACCATTTGATAACATAACTTTGTCAAATTTTTCATGCCATTGTTTTGGAGCTTGCTTTAACCCGTAAAGGGATTTTATTAAGCGACAAACTTTCCGTTCTTGTCCTGGAACAACAAAACCTTCAGGTTGTTCTAAATATATCTCTTCGTCCAGGTCGCCGTTTAAAAAAGGCAGTTTTCACATCCATTTGATGTATTTCTAATCCATTCAATGCAGCTACCGCGATCAACATCCTGATGGATGTGATCCTTGTAACGGGTGAATAAGTATCGAAGTAATCGAAACCTTCACGTTGCCTGTAGCCTTTTACCACAAGCCTTGCTTTATATTTATCAATAGTACCATTCTCTTTCATTTTTCTTTTGAACACCCACTTACTTCCTAACGGCTTATTGCCAGGAGGAAGATTTACCAGTTCCCAAGTGTGGTTGGACAAGATAGACTCTATCTCACTATTGATAGCCTCTTCCCAGAATGGTTCTTCCGGGGACGTTATAGCTTCCTTATACGTCCGAAGTTCATTTTCCAATAAGTATGTCATAAAATCAGGTCCAAAGGATGTGGCGGTCTTTTGCCTCTTGCTACATCTAGGTTCATCTTCTATGTCCTCTACGGTATCAGTATCAGTTGTAGCATCTCGAGGTATCTCAACCTGATCATTACCATTTGATTCATGTTTTTTCTTATACGGAAATATGTCTTCAAAGAAAGTAACTTCCCTTGATTCAATCACCGTATTAATATGTATATCCGAGACATCAGATTTATACACTAGAAAACGATAAGCACTACTATTAAGTGCATAACCGATGAATACACAATCTACGGTTTTAGGTCCGATTCTTAACCTTTTAGGTTTAGGAACCGCAACCTTAGCCAAACACCCCCACACTCTAAAGTATTTCAGGGATGGCTTCTTTCCTTTCCATATATCATATGGTATGCTTTTTATCTTTTTGTGGGGCATTCTATTAGTAATATAATTAGCCTTCAACATGGCTTCCCCCCACAAATTCTGTGGTGAACCGGACGTAATTAACATAGCATTCATCATCTCTTTCGGTGTCCGATTTTTCCTTTCTGCAATCCCATTTGATTGCGGTGAATAAGGAGCTGTTGTCTGGTGTATAATACCAGACTCTATACAGAATTCCTCGAAGGGGCCATCATATTCTCCCCCACGATCGCTCCTTACCATTTTAATTTTCTTGTTGAGTTGATTCTCAACTTCACTTTTATATTGCTTAAAAGCAACAATAGCTTCATCTTTACTATTGAGTAAGTACACATAACAATATCTACTGCAGTCATCAATAAATGTAATAAAATATTTCTTATTACCCCTAGATGGTGTAGATTTCATGTCACATATATCAGTATGTATTAAATCTAATAACTCGGTTGATCTTTCAACTGATTTAAAAGGTAATTTCGAAAATTTTGATTCAACACATACTTGGCACTTATTATTTAAACATTCAAATTTAGGTAATAAATCTAAATGTATTAAACTCTTAATGGACTTTAGATTAACATGTCCTAATCTACTATGCCATAAATTAGAAGACTCAAGCAAGTAGACAGAAGTAGTAGTATTATTAATAATATTGGAGTTGTTTACAGTCATCACATTCAGTTTGAAAAGGCCCCCACTAAGGTAGCCCTTTCCTACATACACATCATTCTTAGTAAGTACAAACTTATCAGAAACAAATACAAGTTTAAAGCCATTCTTGCTTAACAGAGATCCAGAGACTAAGTTCTTGCGAATATCAGGCACATGGAGCACATCATTCAGTGTCACTATCTTGCCAGATGTCATTTTCAAAGCCACTTTGCCCACTCCTTCAACTTTTGAAGTAGATGAATTACCCATATAAAGTTTCTCATCATTATCAGTAGGAGTATAGGAGGAGAACATCCCTTTGTTTGAACAGACATGTCTGGTGGCACCAGTGTCCACCCACCATTCGTTGGAATCTCCCATCAGATTGCACTCCATCACCACTGCTGCCAGATTCAGTTCTTCAACCTGATCAGCAATATCAACCATATTGGCTTGAGTGCTCTTCTTCTTCTTATTGAACTTTTGTGGCTTCCTCTGATCTTTCCTTTGTTCCTTCTTACAATCCTTTGCACGGTGGCCAGGATTCCCACAATTGAAACAGTTGCCTTTGAACTTTTTGCCCTTTCCTTGCTTAGCATTTCCATCTTCAGAATATTTCCTCTTCTTTGACTTTGATCCCTCTTCAACTACATTAGCCTTGGAGATCATAGGATTGTTGCCATTCCTCTTGTCAGACATCTTATTGTCTTCTTCTATTCTCAATCTGGTAACCAGATCTTCAAGTGTCAATTCCTTGCGCTTATGCTTCAGATAATTCTTGAAGTCTCTCCAAGAGTTTGGTAATTTCTCTATGAAACCAGCAACTTGAAAAGACTCACTAAGAGACATTCCTTCTGCATGAATTTCATGCACAATCACTTGAAGTTCCTCAACTTGACTCACAACAGATTTGGAGTCTACCATCTTGAAGTCCAAGAATCTGCCAACTATGAATTTTTTCAAGGCAGCATCCTCAGTTTTATACTTCTTGTCCAGACTTTCCCAAAGTTCCTTACTAGTCTTCAGGGTACAGTACACATTATACAGTGAGTTGTCTAGAGCATTGAGAATATAGTTCCTGCAAAGGAAGTCAGAATGCTTAAAAGCATCAATGGCAGCAACCTTTTCCTTGTCAGACTCTTCTCCCTCTTTCAGTTTAGGAGCATCTTCCTTGAGGAAACGGTCTAGACTCAGAGTTGTCAAATAGAACAACATCTTCTGTTGCCAGCGTTTGAAATTTGTTCCATTCAGTTTTTCAGGCTTGTCAGCATGCATTGGAACAGAGGCAGTAACATTGGCATTGCTAGTGCTTACATTAGCCATTTCTGTTACACAAACAGAATCTGAAATTAATCACACAGATTAATTTATCACACAGTAAATAAAACAGAAACAGTATATATAACGAAAAATAAATACTGATCACAGGTTCAAAAACACCAAATTGTCTTAAGATTGTTATTGAAGACATTGGGTGATATTATATCACTAATAGATTCGAACCCATGTATAAAGCAGAGGAGGTAGATGATCAGAATTATCACCGTGTAATTAAAAATATTAAAAACAGACTTACTTGTCAGTGGAAGAATGATGAAACAGACAGAATGAAAGGATGAATATATGCAGTATCAGAGGAATTAAATCCGAGCCCACAGAACGTGTCTCCTTAAGACAATTTGCCCCCTCACTGATGCCTAAGGTTGATGGACACTTGTCTCCCAGGATAGAACGGATTTCGTCTGAAGAATGGTGGCACTACCAATCAACAGCCCAAACGAACACAACAATATGCCAGAGGAAGTCACACCGGAGGATGAACAACAGTATGCAAAACCGGAAGAAGAAAAATTCTGGCAGAGTTTAAGTGCAGAAAAAACTGGATAGATTTCTGAAGGTGTCAGTGTCTATTTATAGATACTGACCGGTCATGATGAACAGTCGCCGGCGGCGAACCGCCGTGACTGATGGCGGCGAACGGGTGCGACCGGTGACTGTTCCGACGAACAGATACGACCGGTGACCGGTTCAGCGAGCAGACACAACCGGTGACTGGTTCACGAAGGGAAAGAACCGGTTCGGTTCAATACTGCTCAAAAAACCGGCGGGTAGAAACGTTTTGGTTGGAGGGAAGCAACGGTAAATTTTTGGACAAAATATTAAAAAATAATTATTTTTTATTACACACTATGAACCGAACCGAACCGAGCCGGCCGGACGGCGGCGGCGGCGCGCACGTGTGTGGTGAACCAATGCTCACCTAGCTCTTCCCCCTACATAAAACATGTAGTGACCCAAGGGCCAATCTAAGAGAGGGAAGTGGGAGCTTATATACTCTCCCATTTCCTACTAATTGTCCAATGTGGGACTTGTTGAAACCCACACACCTCTTCATCTTCCCTTTTTCTCTTTTCTTTATTAACCCACTTCTTATTCATAACCAATGGATCATTGTACATTAATTCACTCATTAATTCCAACATTCCCTAAGGAGGATAAGGAGTCTTCTTTTCCTTTCTCTTTATTTCCTTTTTCTTTGCATTTTTTTATTTCAACTTTAATTGTCAATAAGTGAATTTTCCTTTTCTTTCTGATAATTGTTGAGTTAAACATGGAATGAACTTGGACATATTTCTTTTGATAGATTATTCTGGTCAGGCTTAATTCTTGACTCTTGGATTATATTACTCGTTGACTGATATTGTTATGCTGATTGCGTAATTTGGTTTTACCCTTATGAGATTTTGAGCCTGTATGAATGAATTACATCTTTTGCCATTCTCTCTTTCTTGTGTGTTTCTGCTCATGATCTTTATTCTCTAGAACTTGATCTTGTTCTTTTTGAAACTGCATTTTTCATTTACATGCATGAATATGATAGAGGCATTTTTTTTTCTTTTTTTTTCCCCTTTAGCCAGATAGTCATCCCTTACATTATTATCCCTTGGTGAGCCCCTTTGAGCCTTTATATCCTTTATTTCTTAAGCCGCATTACAAGCCTAAGTGAAAAACCAATTAATTCCACACCCTGGAGATTTACTGTGCATTGATTTCACTGTGATGTTGTGTTTATGTGTGGGGGTTTGCCCGAGACGTGCAAAAGTTTATGTGTGGGGGGTGACCATCTAATTCTTTTCTGCTATGTGATTTTACTGTATTGAAAAAAAAAGCAAAAAAAAAAAATGTGTTTATTTCTATCTTTTCATTATCTCTGATTTATTTTCTTAGTGTAGTTCTTAACTTTTGCTCTAGTAGATTTCTGGGTGTTTCACATTCTTTTCCATATTTTATCCATACCTTCACCTGAGCCCGATTACAACCCTACATAAAGTCATCTTGATTTGTGCATGCATGTCTTAGTAGCAGGAGAAGTAGAATTTGAGCAAGCCTATGGTAGAATGATTTTCTTGAGTAGATTTGAGTGATATACTGATTACCTGATACACTTGAGAGAGAAATGTTGATAGCATCCTGTGAGGAATCATTTTCTGTAATTGGCATGTACAGTTGAAATTAGCAGGTCTTGTGATTTGAGATTAGGGAATTTATGTTCTGATTGGTTTATCTGTTGAAGATTTGTGATCTTTGTATATTTTATGTACCCTTGATAATTGTTAGAAGGGATTGGTTGATCTTAGATTTTGCTTTCTATTTTAGTTTTTGCCCAGGAGTGCAAAAAGATAAGTGTGGGGAAATTTGATAACACATATTTTGTTACACTTATTTATTGCTCTTGGTTGATATTTTTAGGATTTATTTGAATTAAATAAAGGTCTTTTGGGTCAAATCATAATTCTAGATTTTAATTGGGTTTAATTGATTTTCGTCATAATTTTCTAAATTTACACTTCTTTCGTATTTTGACCATATCTCACTCTACAGATGTCCGATTGACTCCGTTCTTATTTCTTTTTGTAGCTAACAAAAAGGGTTGCAATTATTTCATCAACTGAAGCCCAATTCGAATGGGAAGATGGTCGAAACCGGAGCCCAAGATGGACGTGTTTTGTTGGAAATTTATTTCGACGTTTGGACTTAAGTTATAATTTTGAACCCAATGTACATGAGACCCAGAGCCATTATTTCTGTTTTTTCCTTTTATTTTGGGTTGGATTTGTAGAGCCTGAAGCCCAACTTGATTAGGGGTTAAAAAGGCGAGAGTACGAACCTTGTGGACAATCTTTCGTTTGAGTTTGAATTTTACAGTTTTGAAATTAATATAATTTTTATCTTTTTTCTCTCATCTTTTCTTTAATCAACCCAAGGGTTAAGGATTCCATGGTTGAATCTTGAGGACCTGCGCCTCATTTTGAACCAAATTCGTTTCTCTTTCCAACTCGGTTTGGCATCGCGCGATTGTGAGTATTCAATCTGAGATACGCGATTGCGTTCTTAGGAAAGAGATTAACCATTAGATTTAATGGTTAGGTTGATTAACCCAATGAACTCAAGTCGAACGGGTTGATACTCCGCGATTGCGCGAGTTAACACGCCGTATTCGACCAAACGCTAAACGATCGCTTAGAGAGGATTCTCAATTGGAAATAAGGATTCTGATTCAATTGAGATCAATCACGATTTGGTAATTATTTGTCCAATGATGGATATCCTTGGAATCCTAATTCTTGGGTTGGTTGCTTTTAATTTGATTATTTTTTCTTTTTATTTTATTTTTCATTTCCGTTTAAATTTACAATCATATTAAACCCCCTCATTTTAATTTCCGTTTTTCTTTAATTTTCGTTTCTCCTTATTTTCTCTTTTCATTTAGTTTCCATTTTCATTTGGTTTCCATTTTATTTTTATTTTTTATTTATTTTTATAACTGAGCGATTAAGTTCATTGCAAACTTCTTGAGAGACGACTCAGGTAGACGCTTTACTACAAAATTCTAATAAACCTGATTTAATTAATTTGCGCGAGTTCGACAGCTCGTGTCAGGGACCAATAAGGGCTTTGTGGATATTGCCAGGGACCAAAAAGGGTATTTACTCATATATATATATATATATATATTTTGGTAAACAAAAATATATATTAATTAATAAACTTTTAGAGAGATTCAAATGAAAAATTTCTTTTTGTCTCGAGTTTCAATTTAGAAAGAAGACAAATTTAATTTCATGCATTGTCGTAAAAATGATTTGAAAGGGAAATAAATGGAACTGATTCCATATGCATCATTTGTTGAAAGCTTAATGTATGCTCTAATTTGTACGAGAGTTGTAAATGGGCCAAGCTGGGCTGGGCTTTAGCCTTCCTGGCCTAAGCCTATGTAAAAAAATATTCAGCCTATCTAGCTTATTGGCCTACTAAAGGCTATATTTATAGGTCAAACCTGGCCTATTTTTAAAAATTAGAGAGCCTTGTATGGCCTACAGGCCTTGTAGGCTTCCCTAGTGATATATTTTTAAATATTTTTAAAAAAAATTAAAAATATTTTTAACAATTTTTAAAATATTCGCTTGACATTACAAGTTATTAACGTGCTCATAAATTTTTACATTTTTTTTACACGAGATATAAATTTCACTAGTGAGCATTAAAAATTTTACATTAGTAAAAGAAAAACTAATCCAAAATATACTGAGCAAAGTTTCATTCATGCATGCACTAGTACTAATTGCCACCTAAAATAAATATATTATTTTATTTTATTTTAAAAAATTAAATAGACCAGCCTACAAGGCTTTAGGTCAGGCTTGATAAAATTGGCCTACTTGTTAAAAAGCTTTCTTATTAGCCTAAGCCTACTCTATTTTTTCAATGTAGGACGGGCTAGGCCAGGCTCCACGTAGGTCGAGTTGTAGGCCAGGTCAGTCCAGTCTGGCCTATTTACACCCCTACATGAGACCATGTATTAGCTTTACAATTAAAATGTTAGTAAAATAGAGTAATCATAGTGCTGTAAAAAAAGTTTTGATATCTCTACAAAGCACTAAAGATCACAAGCTGACTTATAGGATATCTAACAACAAGTGATTGGAAAGATAAATTGAGATTTTATTGGATGTGTTTCACTTACAGTCGCATTGCATATATCTTATAGAGTTATAGTCTATGTAGCACCGATACTGACACGGGACACGATACGACACTCCGACACGTTAATTCTAAAAACTGTTAGATTTCGACACGTTGTGATATTAAATAATAATTTTTATTTATGTAGCGTATATTATATTTAATATTCAATAATTTAACAAAAAATGAAGTTAAACTTATAATACCCATCAATTTTGCTAAGAAACATAAGATATCCCAAATATTTATATTAAACTCAATAAAATTATAATCGTAATCTAACGAATCTATTAGTTGGAACTAAAAATGCAACGCAATGCAACCTTTGAACCATTTTTTGAATTTCTACAATGCGTGTTGGAGTGTCGGAAAGTGTCGGACACGACACGTCAAGGCCTTTAAAGTGTCGGTGCTTCATAGGTTATAGTTATAAGTGAATAGTGTCATGCACTTATACTTCCTCTCGTTACTTGTTATCCTAACATATAATCAACTAAGAAATGAGTTTGCTTAATGATAAAAGGTTCTAAACATATAATTGTTGAATTAAAAACAATTAGTATACCAACTTCTTAAATTATTATAAATTCTATAAAAATATTTAATTTTGCATTATATGTTTAGTTTAAAAAAATTCTATTCCAAACAAGAAATATCTCATTTGAATCCATCTATGCTTTTTTTTTGGTGAAATGAATCCATCTATGCTACTCGTATGTAATTAGATTAGAACTAATTTGAATCGATCTAATAAAGATTCATGTTACTCTCATTTATTTAGTGCAAAACGATGGTTATTTAACTCGATTTGTTTAGTATTTTTCTCGTGGATCTAGCTATGAAAGATTCACGCTACTCTCGTGTATTTAATACAACATTAGGGTTATGTAGTGTTTGGTAGACCATAATTTTTTTTTATCAGATAATCAAGATTTCCGATAATATGGTAGGAATTTTTTTTCCATGGGAATGTTACAAAAAAGTTATTTGGTTCCATTCATTTCCCCTCAACTTTCTCTCTGAATCTCATCTCCATGGCCTAAAGCAGAAGAGTATCTCATTCTGCATGCATATACCAGGACCATCAATCACATAACCATTGGAGCAATCCCCACAAGCACTTCAACAATCCAAACTAAATATAACAAATATAATTGAAAATGGGGATCTTGTTAATAAAACTCAGAAACCCATTTTAATCAAGTGTGATGTCTCCATGCTCATCCTCAACGATTAGTTGGTGAACCAAATAAAGCAAAGCAAGCTTCGACTTTGTTTCACAGAAAGCAGAGGATTATTTGAGAGTGATGAATGAGCTTCTGTCGTGGTTCTATTTCTTAGATCTAGTTTCTTCACAAACCTCACTTTACAATGACACGGGAGATTTATTAGGGTTATTTTGGTAAGATGATTCGCAATTTATTTTCCTTTTTCCCGAAAAAGGAAGAATTCCAACAAATTTGTGGTATTTTTTGATTGGTATTTGAATGCACACTTACCCGGAATAATTTTGGATTTTTAGCTACTAAACGTGGCAAGCCAATTTATCGAAGCTCACTTTCCCATACGTTTATAAATAATCCTGAAACCAAACGACACCTTTCAATATTACTTTGTAAATCTTCCTGAGAAAGATTCACATTACTCTCATGTCTCTGGTACAAAAATTGGGGTTATATAATTTTACTTAGGGTGTTCGCGGTCTGAATTGAATCAATTTTGGAAGCAAAAATCATCTGATCCAATTCCTTCGGTTTGATCATGTTATCATCCATTCGATTTGAATTTTTTTCAAATCCGATTCGATCCGATCCAATTTTTTTCGGTTTGAATTTGATCAATTTTCGATTTTTTGAAAATCCTAAAATTTATTTCATGATTATTGTGCAAATAACATTTTTTGTATATATTGGCTTTGTAAACTTTTTTTTTTTTAAATGCAAAAACATCATTAAATGATAATATAATTTTTTTGGGGGACAATGAGATATGAAACTCTAAACAGATCAAATTTTGTTGATAAGATGTGACTAGGTTTTTTCTTGGGTTTAGTTGATGGGTTAATAAGTCTTAGATTTAGAAATTTTTGGGCTATGATTAAGAAAAGACTTAAGTAGATAGAGAAAAATTAATATATTGGATCGATTTGGATTGGATCGGTTTTCATCAACCCATCTGAAAACCGATCCAATCCAATTAAAATTTACCTTTTTTTTCAATTTTCGATTTATTCATTTATCTGTTTTTGGTTCGGTCATCGCGGTTTGAATCAATTTAGATTGATGAACACCCCTAATTATACTCTTCTAGAAATATCCACATTATTCAGGTGTATCTAATGCAAAATTGAGGATTATATAACTTTAAACTATGTATTGATACTATAAAAAAACACTACTCAAAATTTACTCACCTCTTGCCAAACCTAATCCAAAGCAATTAAGACACTTACAAACGGAACTTTTTAATGTGGTACAAGATGGTCCTTCCACTGATAAATTGACACGAGAACCAATTTTTGCTTTTTCTCTCTCCTCAATATTTTCTCGCTTTCTTTCGCCTCCGCCCCACCCAATTTTTCTTTTTCTCACCTCAATCTTTTCTCGCTTTCTTTCGTCTACTCCCCACCCAATTTTTCTTTTCTCACCTCAATCCTTTCTCGCTTTCTTTCGCCTCCGCCCCACCCAATTTTTCTTGCTCCCGGACCACACAAAATCATCTCCTCACAAAGGTAAGACCTATTCTCTTTAAAAGAAAAAGAAAAAGGTAAGACCTATTAATTCACATTTTTTTTTAATTTTTATTTATAATAAAACAAGCTGAACAACACTCCGTAAGAACAGTAAGAGGTTAAACCAATTTGAAAACCCTAATTTCCCTTGAAAATACTGAATTTCCATTTGGACCCTTGATGCTATGAGAAAACGTTAATTCATCCAATGCAGGGGCAGGGCTGGACACATGTCGCCCCGTGGCAGCTCGACTGGCCGCCGGAAGGAGGCGTCGCCGGCAACAGGGAATGCAGTTCATGGCAGCGGGAACGACGTCGTGGCTGGGGACTCCGGCAATGGGAGGACGGAATCGAGCCAGAGGGTTAGGCTGATGCTGAACCCGAAGAAGGATCACGAGCCGGAAGCGTACGAGGACTTGAAATTGGATTTCTGTTCTTCGTTTTTCAGCTCGCTGGAGAGGCACCTACCAACGAAAATGCTCAACGCTTCTCGCGACGAGAAGGTTAAGTACATGAACGAGATTTTGCTCGATTATCTCCCACCCGGAGTGCGGAACAGAGTATGACTATGATTTTTCCCCTTCCTCTTTCTTACTAGTTGGTATTGTTATATTTTGAATTTCTTGAAATTTTTTCTCTTGGTGGAAAATGGAAGTAAATTAAACTATATGATGGAGAAAGTTGTGTGTTCATTGGTGCTGAAATTGCATACCTTGTGTCTCAAGCAACACTGTTAATACCAAACCGCATGGTTAAGCCTTTAGGACCAACTGGTCCTGTCTGATTTTGACAATAGGTCTCATAGTTGTTGAATTACATAAATGGAACAATGTTGTTGATTTATGCTGGAAATGAATTGTAACTTACTCATAATTTTAGTACAGGTTTTTTTATTAATTCACATTCTGTATTTTGTTCAGTCGATTGTTGTTCCTTTATGCTTGTGAGAAATAATTATAACTCGTATGTGTTAAGAATAATTTAAGAAAGGAAGTGTCAGGGGTTAGATATTTGAGCTATTCTTCGGTAGAGCATGATGAGATGTGTTGAGGTGTATGGTGGATTATTATCTTTTTCCTCTAGACATCAACTTCAGATTGTGTGGTTTATAACATGGTCGCACTTGATGGTCTCTGTCCTGTTAAAGGGTTGTACATGGTATCATTAGTTTCAAACTCTTCCAAGTTTCCAATGTATAGTTTAGGTACTCTTAGATGTCATGAGACAAAGAAAGGAGAGTTATGAAAGTTGTAAAATTAGTATGCTGTGGAGGAATAGCAACTCACTGAGAATCAGATGTTTTAATAATATTATTCCTGCATTTAGTTCTATGGTAACTTTTGTTTCTTTGTTATGAACTAGAAGGTGGAATTGCCTTGGACAATTTTTTAATTTATATTGTTAAATTGTAAAATAAACTTTTTTTTTTCATCATGATCATTATAAGTTTGCTGTTTATTGTCTTTATTATTATTCTTGTTATGGTTCTCATTGTTATTATACGACATCCTTTATGGTGGTTCCACTGTTATTTGGCAGGATCAAAAGCAAAGAAAATACAGACAGAGGATAATATCAAATTATCAGGTAAGCAGCATCCAAATGTTAACGGTTGGCCTATTCTTTTTTTTTCTTTCTTTTTTTAGACTTTGTTGGCCTGATATTAATGTAGAACCTGAGAGAACAGTTTTAGGGAAAGAATGTCAGACTAGTAAATTCTTAAATCAAATAGGTTAAAGAAATCTGAATGGCTTGATCTAATAACGAATCCTACTTCCCAATTTAGATAACATTTAGTTTGGGCAAATATTGAGTACATATAAAATATAAACTCTAATGATGTGAAAACATTATGAAAATATCTTGTTTATCTGAAGTGTAGGAGATTTCCCCCCCTCAGAATTAAGATTAATGCTCTATACTTGCCATGAGAAGTATAGCAATTCATAGTACATTGCACATTCCATTGATTTTCTTTTCTCACTCTCTCTGCTAGATAGTAATATAATTCAAATTACACAATTTTCTTGGGCACTTGGTTCTTATTTAGTTTATGAGATTAATGTTTCTCATGTTGTAGGAAATAAAATCATCTCCTACACACACGTAAAAGTGTATGAGACCCATGTTTTTGTTTTCTCTTTCTTCTTTTCACATGCCCCCACATGGGCTCCACATACTTTTATACGTGTGTATCCAATATGAGAAACATCAAACCCTTAGTTTATTATGTTTTGACATCTATGAAGTTGCTACAAAATGTGCTACTATTACATTCAAAACAGCAGGAACCTAGGATTTATAATTTATGCTCAAATTTCAGGTGTGGTTAAGTATAATGACAATCTTCCGCACATCTCATCCTTCTCTTTTATGGTCCTTTTTAGCAAGACTTACAGGTTTTCTATCAAAATTTTGCAGCCTCTGCATCGACAGTTGTACACTATTGATCCTACAACATTCTTTGTCCCAATGTTTCTGAAAGCAATTAGTGATAATACGGATCAAAGCTTTAGGAGTATAATGTCTGAGCCCGCTCCAGGCATTTTTACATTTGAAATGCTTCAGCCACACTTTTGTGAGTTATTGTTATCTGAGGTATTTTATCATTCTAACTATCTTTAGTTGGGGTATGAACAATATCTCATTATTCCTTTAAGTTAGAATTGCAAGTTGATGCCTATTCATACACTTATATTTTGTCAATGTTGAAATTTAATTTTGGTCTACCTAGGTTGAAAATTTTGAGAAGTGGGTTAACGAAGCAAAATTCCAAGTTATGCGTCCCAATACAATGAATAAATATGGTGTTGTACTTGATGACTTTGGCCTTCAAACTATGCTTGACAAGCTTATGGAAAATTTCATTTGTCCGTTGTCTAAAGGTGAATGAAGTCTGCGAGATTAGCCAGCCTAATAAGTTTTTCATTCTGTTGAGATGTATGTTAGCTAATTAATTCTTCATTATACAGTGTTCTTTGCAGAAGTTGGTGGATCAACCCTGGATTCTCATCATGGGTTTATAGTTGAATATGGTAAAGATAGAGATGCTGACTTGGGTAAGAGATATGCTTTTGAATTTCTTTATCTTTGATGTGGATGTATCTTATATTGCAAGCATATTCTAGCATGTCTTAGAATGTGGCATGCATTGCCTCAAGTTTCCTTGTACTAGTTATAGGCACTCTGGTTTTATTATCACCGTGTCTCTCATATTTAAAAAGGCAATGCCACCTATAAGGAAAACGAAATTTTATCATTCAACAGGCCATGTGCATGATATTGGACATTCATGCTAAAGAAGGTTAGGATATTTTCATGTGATCCTTGCAACAACAATGTGTAATAACTGCTACATAGTTTTTTGGTTGCTAACAATTTTGACAACTTTATTTTATGCAACTGTTATAATTTCAACCTGTGCTTCAATAAGGGGCATAAAACCTTCATTATTGGCAAACAAATGTTTCCATGATTTAGGATTCCTACACTATCCAGTACGTGTGTTCCTGATGTTGAACTTGCCTTATCGTTTAACTATGTTGTAAGCAATGAAGTCTAACAAATAGTCTTACATTTGTAGGTTTCCATGTGGATGACTCAGAAGTAACGTTGAATGTTTGCTTGGGTAGGCAATTTTCTGGGGGGGATTTGTTTTTTCGGGGCATGCGATGTGAGAAACATGTACATACAGACAGTCATTCAGAGGTAACCCATGGAGATGGAATAGCATAAGAGTAGATTGGTATTAGGAAATTATATTGCTTAATATTTTTAATTCTCACGGTAACTTTATATTATTCTACTCTCAAAATCAAAATAGACCATATGATCTTTGAGTATTGACGTGGCTGGCAATCATAGTTTTTTTTATGACATCTATTTTATGCAGTTGCTCAAGTGTCCTTATTGTTTTTTTTTTCTTGTTTTCTGAGTAATCATTTAGTTGACTGTGAGAAGATTTGAGCATGTGATGCATGAGAGTACTACTATATCAATAATTTGTACTTTTTGAAATCTTTATATGATTTCATACAAGCTGATATTAAAATTAATAGAAGTAGTAAAATATTGTTATATTGTTCACACATACTTCAACAATCTGCGTAATTTATCATGACTTAAAAAAGTTTCCTATTTAGCAACCAGTTCTTTGTCATCGTTTAATTTCCATGTATGTCTGTGGAAGAGATGAGGTGAGTTGAATGAAGCTTTTCTACCTATGGCCTTGCCTATTTAGTTGTCTGTGTTGGATGAGCTCAATTCTGTTTAGGAACTGAACTTGAGCTTACCTAGTTCTACATTTCTGAAGGTTGAGCTGGACTTATAGTTTCATTTATACTGAAAGGAGCTCGAGTTTTTAGTCTGCCTAAGCTTGAGGTTGAGATTGGTTTTATTTGTCTCTTCAGTTGTCAGTAACATATTTCTAATAATTTGAGAGGAACCCGTATTAAAATAGACTAGAATTGCTGAATGGATGGTAGGGAAAGAAAGAAATCTGAGAGATGGAGAAGGAGAATTATATTATAGAGAGAGAGAGAGAGAGAGTGTACAATGAGAATATCTCCCGTACAAGAAGGGTAACACCCTTATAACTGAAAAAGTCTTAGTCTGCAAACTATTGTGTACAACTCAACTATTTAAACTCTAGCTCTTAACTAACTATTGTTGTAACCAATTGTGTTAACTAGCTAACCAACTAACCTCCAACTGTCTATTCCTCCTGGAATATACTCTCCAAACCTTATGCTCCTTAGTAAGAGTTGGCTCGTGCCAAACATAATTTCTGTCGAAGGAACTATTGTAAAGGGACCGATATATTTTATAACTATTTTAAAATATATGTAGTAAGTACAAATATATTTATGACATACATATGCATAAGAAAAATATTGTCACATTTAGAAGTTTTAGGAGACTGTATTGAGCCTGACAGGGCTTGGTTTGGTTAACAAACACGGCCCTTTCAATAACTACTAGAAAATCATGCAACTTTATGTTGTAGTTTTGATGTGTGTTTTGCAAATAGGGCTAAGAATCAGTGTATCCGCATTTTATTTTTGTTTTTCATTATAGCAATAGCAGCGTATGTTTGCTTAGATATTGAATCCCACTGATTCTATTTACCAGTGCTAAGGATGTTTATGGACCATTGCTTCTTGCAATTCCTCATTGCTAATGGTACACTTTTTTGATGGAGTCCATTATTTGAAAACAGGAGATCTTTGACTATTCCCATGTCCCTGGACGAGCTGTACTTCATCATGGTTGTCATCGCCATGGTGCTAGAGCTACAACATCTGGTCATCGGGTCAACCTACTTCTGTGGTGCAGAAGGTGCTTTCATTTTTTGCGTGTATTCATTACTACTCCTATTTGTCTAATACACCTTGTCATTGTATTTTCACGTGCATAGATAGCTGCATGGATGTGAAATAAAAAGGGGCTGGAGGGGTGTAAGTTAGTTTTGGGTCTGTAATTTCTGAAGCTAGAGGGGAGTTGGGGTAACTCAATATTAAATCTCATCTTTTTACGCAAAATAAATCTGCATTTGATTCTATGCTCACTTATGTATTTATGTGAAGAGTTACCAACCAAGAGGGATAAACATGAAATAATGAAACCTATTGTCTAATTTTCCTCCCTAACTATAATTCTTCCTTTTGGTTTTCTACTTTTTCCTTCTTTATGTATTAAATAATTTTCCTAAATTCAGTTTGTGTGGGAATAACAGTAGAAGTCTCATATTGTGACTGCATAATTGTAGCAGTGACTTGGAATGTTATTTCCCCATATATTTTCACCATGATTTTTTCCCTGGATCGGTTCATTAATTTATATTGTTCTCTGTCATTTTTGTTGTTCCTCCTCATTCAATTAAAGATGAAAGTTGCATTTCATTGATAATCCGCAGTTCTGCTTTTAGAGAGATGAAAAGGTACAAAACAGATTTCTCTAGCTGGTGTGCTGAGTGCAATCAAAAGAAGAAAGAAAAGCTGCACTCGTCAATTGAAGCTACCAAATTGGTAAATAATTATATGATTTGCATTCTTCGTACACATGCATTTCATTGTAGGAAGATGGAACGAGTGTTCTGTATAGCGCAGGCATATATTAGTCACTTGACCTCCAACCCTGTGATCACTATGGGCAGTGTTGGCCCATTGCTGCTTCCTAGGGATATTTATACAACGGGTGTTGGAAGAATCAAATTATTCCAAGATATAACCTATACCAAGTAGCTGATAGCCTGATAAATCTAATGGCATCAATTTATCCATTTATGCTGTTGACCCTACCTAGCGGGATAAAGCTTGGTTGTTATTGTTGTTGGAAATTAAATAATAATTCATATTCATAAATAAAAATTGTATCTTGGTTCCTTTTTTTTGGGAGGGAGGGGGGTTACACAGATATTGTAGTTCAGTTTTGAGTTAAGAAAGTTGTACCATGCAAAGTTTTTTGGTGAAAGGGTAATATTTCCATTATAAATGGTAAAAGTAATATGGAGTGGGAAATTGGTAATGCTAGGGTCCGCTGTCCCATTTACAAGCCATTATCATGTGGCTGTTACGAGGTACATCATGATACACATAATTTCAGAACAGCCCTCAATTCTAGGTTCGAGCTTTGTTTAATTGGCTTCTTTGAATTATAGCTTGTTACCCAGATATTAAGTGATTTCATAGGTTACATAGACCCTGACTTGCATTATATAGCCCTTTGATAGAAGTGCTTGCTGAATTAAGTTCTGTCTTACACGTATGTTTAGAAATGCATGAATGATGTTTTGCAGAATATAACTAATAATTTATTGTATACAGGTACTGTTCAGGAGAGAAGGCGAAACAACTGCATAATATGTTTTGTTCAGTTGAAGTAAAAGAGGATAGTAGAAAAATGTATTACCTGTAATCATTTAGTCCAAACCAATGAGTATGATTCCTTATTTAGGTGTCTGTAGAAGTTAACAACCGGAGTGGAAGCCGTTTCTTTGTGAGTAGTATAAAACAAAACAAAACAATTTCTCCGCAGCTGACTGATTTCAAGTTTCATTATCAGTCATTGTCGGCCGCATGCATGCCAAGTTGCCAACCATGCGATGATACATTATTTTGGCAACTTTTTTTTTTTAAATTACTAAATGATAATATATTTGTATTTTATTTAATTGAAAATATATTTAGATCTTTGTTTATTAAAAAACTAAAGATAAATATAGTTTAATTCATTATAAAAACAAAGTCGCTTTATAATAAATGTTTCTTGGTTGATTATTTAAGTGACCTTAACAAGATTTTTTATCATAAGATACACAAAATTAACTTATATAATTGTGTTAGCGCGATTCTTAAAACAATTGAGCAGTAAGTTTTTTTTTTTTTTTTGCTTTTCTTTGGTGTGTGAACTAATCATGTGACGTGTGCGATGCTGTTGATAAAGTCAATGGTTTCAGGGGTGATCGCTGATCACTATCAATCTATCAGCACGGCACCGACATACTACCCCTTGAATTAACAAAATTGTTAAGCTAGTAGAACCCTCTAAACCAAAAATAAAAATAGAAATGTTAGGGGTAAAAGAAGACCAACATATTTAAAAAAAAGAAAAAAGACCCTTTGCTGTCCAAGGGTGCATGTGCCTTTAATTGGTATCCGATCCGTCTTCAACAGCACCATCACTCGTGTTGTATTCGGTGACAACTGTAGTGTAGCTGTCAGTTGATAACTTGTTCATCTTCACCTTCCTCCCGGTATGGATGTTAACGTAATTTTTAATAATAATAAATTCATAGTACAACTTATTACCTTTGCTTTTCCTTAGCGTTAATCTTAGTCAAAGTATAAATGTTTTTTTTCATCACCCCACCAAGAGCCAAATTAAAAGAATCATTAATAATCACCCCACTTAATCACTAATGCTATTGCCTTGATACTTTATATACTTTTGAGTCCTTTGGGACCTCAAGACATAGAAAAGAGAGAGAGAGAGAGAGAGAGAGAGAGAGATCTGTTCAACAACAACATCGTCTTCATAAATTCATAATCATATTCATATCACAAAACAAGTAGAGAAGTAGAATGCATGCAAAGACAGACTCAGAGGTAACAAGCCTTGATGCATCTTCCACCACACGATCCCCTCGGCGGCCAGCGTACTACGTGCAGAGTCCATCCCACGATGGAGAGAAAACGACGACGTCGTTGCATTCAACCCCAGTTCTCAGCCCTATGGGTTCCCCTCCTCATTCTCACTCTTCCTCAAGCCGGTTCTCCGGTTCACGCAAGATCAACAACCACCGCAACAACAATAACAACAAGACATCATCATGGAAAGACATCGATGTCATCGAAGAAGAAGGTCTTCTCCAATCCGAACACAATCACCACACTCTCTCTCGTCGATGCTATTTCCTCGCTTTTGTTCTTGGCTTCTTCTTTCTCTTCTCTCTCTTCTCTCTCATCCTCTGGGGTGCTAGTAGGCCCATGAAACCCAACATTTTCGTCAAGGTTTGTTTTCCTCCCAAGTTTCATTTTTTACAAGTCTTTCATTTGTTCTCCCAAATGGGTATCCATCAATTTTGCATCTTGATTTTCGCAGAGCATAAGTTTTGATCATCTGAGAGTTCAAGCTGGTTCTGATGCCACGGGAGTGGCCACTGACATGATAACACTGAATTCAACCTTGAAATTCACGTATCGCAACACTGGCACATTCTTTGGGGTTCATGTCACATCAACACCTTTAGATCTATCCTATTCAGAAATCGTAATTGCTACAGGGAATGTAAGACTAAAATTTAACGTTTTTATTGGTGAACTATGCACTTTCATCTCTTTTAATTATGTTTTGTTCAACATGGTGAATTTGAATTGTGGGGGTTGTTGCAGATGAACAAGTTTCATCAGTCAAGGAAGAGTCAAAGATTAGTGAGCGTGACAGTGATGGGGAACAAGATCCCATTGTATGGAAGTGGTGCTAGCTTGAGCAGTTCAACGGGTATGCCCACAGTGCCAGTGCCATTGAAATTGAGCTTTGAGATTCGATCCAGAGCATCCGTGCTTGGCAAATTGGTGAGGCCCAAATACTACAAGACGATTCAATGTTCAATCAATTTGGATCCCAAGAAGATTAATGTTCCAATTTCCCTCAAGAATTCTTGCACATATGGTTGAGTGGAACAAAAGGAAGGAAGAAGAAGAAGCACATGGAAAAGAGTATTAAAAAAATAATTATAATTATATAATACTTTATGATTCATTGGTGTTTTTTGGTTGAGGAAAGAAATGGGATACAGCTCATGGGGCAGCTGTGGAGGCGTTTGGGCAGGATTGGAACAACACGACTTTTTTTTTATTGGACTTTTTGGCTGCCCGAACATGATGACTTTTTAATTTTTTTAATTAATTTTATCATGTCATGTAAAAATATGAAATAAAATATTCAACCTGAATGCTGTTATTTCATTTTTTAGTTAATTTTAGTGTAATTATAGCCGACAAAATTTGACTTTTGCATTCATTATTATGTGATCTGTCTGCCAAGTTCCATAAGCGCGGCGTTACCAATGTGTGTATCTTTATCAATCTTCTGAATGTTTTTTTTTTTGTCCGTTTGTATTAACTTTACAAGCCCTTAATCTTGGTGCACGTGTTAGACATTTACTAGGTTGGACATTGCAATTTTGGTGTTGCACTGTGGAGCCACAGCAAAATGATAGAATTCATTTCAGGTTTACCATTTTGATGCATAATAATGAAAATATATAACCTGTTATCTCCAACTTAGAGTCTGCTGAAGTGATTATTGAGGTACTAGTCAAATTAAAAATGTTGGAGCTGAATGACGATTACTGGTGCAAATCATAACTAGGGACTCTGTTTGCTGTTTGGAACTAATTTAATGGTGCATTAACAAATAGACCTCTATATGACACTATTGCAAAGAAGGAAATTTTTTGAGTTGAGCGCGTGGTGCTCCAATCCATTGCAGGACTGATCTAACAAATGTAATTCAGATTGTTCGGTTCACCGTGTAACAGTAGTGGTCTCCACAAGCTTCATCCGTTATCTTCACAAGCTTAAATTCTTTGAGCCAGCTATAAACATAATTCGAAGTGGAGAACGGGTTATGGATGAAGATATTTAAACTCCTCCGAAAAGTGATACACTTTCTTAGATTTTATAATATACAAGTCACTTGGAAATCCTACATTGTCCTGAAATTAAGTCTTTGTTCCGTTAAGTAAAGCAATCTATTCAGAAGAAAAAAAATGATATGCTTAAAAATAAAAAAATAGCTGATCTCTAATAACACATGGTTTTGTAGATGGTTTTCCTTTAGCTTTTGGTCTAGCTGTTTATTTTCCTTTTAATAGTGACACATTCACATGGTGGTTAACTGGTTTGTTTGAAAGTATGGTGCTGATCTCACTCGCGGACTTAGGTTAGTTTTATTGTCTGCAGTTGCAGACATAAAGTTGAGGAGGAAATTTTTTTTATGTGATTCAAGTCAACAAAAAAAATAAAAAAAAATAGGAAGATTAAAAGAAAAAAGGTAAAGAGTGGACCGGAGGAGAATCACACAGGATTTTTCATATTTTTCAATGAAACAAAACTGGTCAACTTTGGATCAAATAGACATCGACAAATGTGGGTTTTTGATCGATTAACCCCTACAATTATACTGTATTTTACAAATGTCTTTTTGTGGTGTTTATTTATTTTTTAATTATCATTATCAATTATTTTCTTAAATCTTTGGTTGATTCACCAAAACTTTACTTTTGAAGTGGAAGCAAAAATTGGATCATGATTATGATCTTTATAAAAAAAAAAGGGGGTGGCACCCCCAAACCCCCACCCTGAGTGTGCAAACATAAAGAAAATTTCTTGAGTCCACTAGTGTATGAAGTTATAGCTGGGAATATGTCAATCAATTTTGCTGGCCATGAGTTAAGATGAAACCAAATTAAACTCACAATTATCATTGATCGATAATAAACATAACATACAAAAATGCCCTAAACGGAGAATAAACCTGGTTCTTTTGGATCTTCAAGGCAATACATTTCAAAAATTACATGGTACTTAATACGAGCTATGTATGTTAACAGATTGATTCATATTAATTTTGGTGAAATAAAACTGTTATTTTTCTTTTCTATAAACACCAAAATGTATCAGACTTTTTAAAATTATCGAAAGAAGCTATTCTTAGAAGTTCATTTTCTATGGTAGTTTCAAATTAGGGTTCTATTAATATCATGTTAAAGAAGATAAGTTATCTCATGTCATAGAGATAAACTCGTGGACTCCATCACCTGAAAAAAAAAAAAAGAAAAAAAGGAAAAAGGTGGCATAGTTATAAAAGAATGTGTAGAAAAGAAATTTATCACATGTAGCATAAGAGTAGTTTTTCCCTTCAAATTAATACTTACAAAGTATGACAAGAGATTGAGCCAAAAAATTACGAGAAGAGAAAACTTATTATTTTTGACAAATTGAGCATGAATCCACAAGAACATTATTGCTATTAAGCCAGAAATTAACAAAAATATATGGTGTGCATAACAATGATTCCGTTAAAAAAATTTATTATTTGTTAGTTAATTGTTTTTGGACAAAAAACTATGATTGATGACCCAATTTATTTCTATACCCAAAGAGAGAATGTATTTAACATATAGTATTATTAATAAATAGTATATACTTGATATTGATAAAATATTCTATTGTATTTAATAAATAGTGTGTTAGCAAACAACAAAATAAAAAAAAATTATTTCTTATTTATGTCAATTTATGTTCCTAAGCAAACGGTTTATTTTTCGGAACATAAAAATAAATTAATTTAGTTACCAAAAATAAATAAATAAATTTTATCACATGCTATTTAACCATTTATATTTTCGAAATTAAAAAAAAAATCTTGAAGTATTGTCATAGAAACCCCTCCCTAAATTGTTTTGAAATATATTATTTCTGATTTTTTGAGAAAATTTTATTTGTCATACTCACTTAAACGTGAATGAATCTCACTAATTTATTTTCTTTTTTTTCACAATAAAATCCACTCACTTTTATTTGAATATGGAAAAATAATTAAATAATGGAAAAAAATATTTTTTTCCATTATTTAATTATTTGATTGTCAAGTAAAATTTCCTTCCTCTTTGGCCCCTCATCCAAATTCAAGAAGATATTGTTGGTTAGCTATGATGAATTCAATGCAGGGATTATATTGTAGATGTACAAGAATCCAATGATGCGGGAGTCCTTGTCCTAGTCGCTATGTTTATGACAATGAAAAACATGAAATGTGTCTCCGAAAAAAAATGAAGTGGAAATTTAGACAATATTTATTACTCATGTCTCATGATACGCTTCTATTCTTTCAATTGCAACTTTATGTAATCCTTTCCCTTGGCGGTGATTATGTCTATGACCAATGTTATTAAAATCGAGATTATGAGATTAAAAAATCGTAAATCGTAAAATTATAATATAAAAAAATCATAAAAAACTATAAAAACATGAAAGTGTTTGAAATATTAGTAAAATTATTTTGATAAAAAAAACATAAAAACGTAAAATCATAATAATAAATCGAGATTTTAACAATAATATTTATCACATTAAAAAAGCACCATGAAGTGAAAACTCAAACAAAAGTTTGCATCTTAGGACAGGCTTCTTTGCTTTTGTCCATGTCCTAATGAAAATGGAAAACTAGGGGTCTACTATGTGGTGCATTTATGTAACTTCTCACCATCATAATAAAATATTTAAATATCATGCAATGTTAAAATTAGCAACTTAGTATAGTTCAATTTATATCTTTATTAAACTATGACAAGAAGTTAAGCAACTACACTTCGATGTTCACATTCTCATTTTTTTGTTTTCCATCCAAGAGCCCTCTTATTAAAACAAAACAAAACATAGTTTAAAGAGAAAAGAAAATCATAAAATCACATTCATTGTATGTAAATAAAAATCTGCTTCTCATTGTATTAAAAAAAAGAAAAGTGTTAATCTTTTAAATGACACAACTTATATCCTTTCACTCTCATAAAGAGGTGAGACTCATACCTTTATTTTTTTTTGTCAACTCTCTCTCCTCCTTTATCTATCTCTTTCTCTCTCTTAAAATGACACAACTTTACATCCTTTAAAATGACACACATTTTCTCCTAAAAAAAAATACTTTTCTTATGTTATGGGAAAAAAATTATCTTATATTGTAGAAATAAAATTATAAGTGAGACCACAGATGAGAGGAGGAAAAAAAAAAAGCGGTGAAACCCATTGTGTTTAAAAAAATTATTTATCTGATGTCAAATGAGATAAACATCACCTTTTAAAAAAAAAAAAAATCTGCAATTCATTCTATTTTTTTCATTATTATTTGGTGGTTCACCTTCGTCACTCTTCCGGAGCGTTGCACCAAACTGTTTATCCAAAATCCCATTTTCTCTCTCCTCTCTTTCTCTCTCTGTAAGCATTTTTGTTTTCGCTCTCTTTCCATCGATTCCGTGCTACATCATTCTGCACTTTCTCTCTTTATCTTCTAACTCCGTCCTCGCTATTTTCACAGGGTTTTCTTCATTTATTTATTCATATATTTATACTCTTGTTTGGGGGTGCAACCATCAGCGATGGCTCAACTGCTGCAACCGCTGCAATTCACCGTGCCGCTTCTAATCGCATGCCATAATTTGTTTATGGGTTTCATCATCACTTTCCACTGATTTAGTTGTTTAGGGTTTCGGTTTGAGAACCCCATAGTAGCTTTGTACTCATGTTTATTTTTTAAGGAACTTATTCTGGGTGCCTTTGTAATTGTTCACCTTTACTTTTTTATGATCAAAGTTCATAGCTTTGAATTGTTCTCCCCCATTACTGTACCATCAACAATTAACATCACATTGTTATAGTTTTTTTTATTTTTTATTTTGGTTATTCATCTTGTTTTGTATGATTTTGTCGGGAAAAGACTGTAAATTATCATAAATAACTTTTAATTCTCACAGCTCCCCTTTCATTGGAAGAAAAAAAAAAAAAAATTCTGTAATAATAATTCAAAAAAAAAAAAGAAAGAGGAAAAACTGTATCAATTTATTGATGGGGAGTCCCGGATTGAGCAATCGTAATAATGGGCAGCAGCAACGCTTAGGCATAACGGAACCCATCTCATTGGGTGGACCAACTGAATATGATGTGATCAAGACCTGTGAACTTGAGAAGGTTCTGCTTTTGTAGCCTATAGTGAAATCTTCTTAGTTTTTGAGCTTTTCCAAGTGTTATTATAATATGCTGAATTTGGATTCTGGATTTTCAGTACTTGCAAGATGCCGGTTTGTATGAGAATCAGCAGGAGGCAGTTAGTAGGGAGGAAGTGCTAGGCAGGCTAGACCAGGTTGAATTTATTTTGTTGATTGAACATATTCATAATGTGATTCATGCATGTGAATTTTTTATTTCTTGCATTTCATTTCATACGATCTTGGAAATGTAGTGGAGCTCCTAATGAATTCATTTATTTTGGATGTGCTGTTGTAATATTGATTAGATTGTGAAGATTTGGGTCAGAACCATTAGCCGAGCAAAGGGACTTAACGAACAACTGGTGCATGAAGCAAATGCCAAGATTTTCACTTTTGGCTCCTATCGGCTAGGGGTATGTAGCTGTTTTATCTTCCAAATCTTTCTCATTTGCAAGTGCGTTCACACATACATAAATACTTTTATCTTTGCATTGGACTTTAAGTTTGGACTCTTTTGTGGAGAAAGGATTGCGGAGGGAGAGAATTAGGATAACACTGTCATATGGCATGCTGTTGTCAAATCTCATGAAATGTTCAAAATTGTGGACCAAAAACTGATAATATTAGTTGTAGTTCTAATATATTTTACTGCAATCTATTCTCTCTCTCTTTTTTTTGTTGGTTCTATTATTTTACCTTTATTCATTCAAATCTTGTAGGTGCATGGCCCTGGAGCAGATATAGACACTCTTTGTGTTGGACCGAGACATGCATCCAGAGAAGTATGATAAATTTTACCATTCTTTAATGCAAATATAGGTTTTTGAGGTCATATATTCCACCAACGAAAATTGTTTTTTGGATTGGCATTAGGAAGATTTCTTTGGTGAGCTACATAAGATGCTATCTGAGATGCCAGAAGTAACAGAGTTGCACCCTGTGCCTGATGCTCATGTTCCAGTGATGAAGTTCAAGTTCAATGGTGTTTCTATAGATCTCCTTTATGCAAAATTATCTTTGTGGGTTATTCCCGAAGTAAGTGATTTATGCAAGATTGGTTGAAGTTGTTCTATTTAGTCCTTCTGAAAACAAACCTTGATGTGTGAAATATACCTCTCTTCCCCCCATGTGTTTTGTCTTCATTTTGCTTGAATCTAATTTAAAGTATAAATTATATTTTACCTTTTATGCTTAATAATGCGGGTTTTTGTGGGACAGGACTTGGATATATCACAGGAGTCAATATTACAAAATGCAGATGAGCAAACAGTTCGAAGTCTTAATGGTTGTAGAGTGACCGATCAAATCCTGCGTTTGGTTCCAAATATTCAGGTAGTGGATATAAATTTTATTGGCAGATAGAGAATTTAATGTGTAGCTTTTTTGTGACTTCCCTATCATTGATTGTATTTCCGTTTCTGAAGTGCAGAGTTTTCGCACGACATTGAGATGCATGAGGTTATGGGCAAAGTGCCGTGGCGTTTATTCAAATGTACGGCAAAGTCCTGCTCTAGATGACTTGTTCAGTGTTCTTTTTCTATTTTGGCCTGAACTTCTTCACTGTTGTTTGTTATGTTCTGATTTACCTAAACCTAATGCTTCTTTATGATATGTCATGGGCAGGTTGCAGGTTTTCTTGGTGGTATAAACTGGGCATTGCTTGTTGCTCGAATATGCCAGCTATTTCCGAATGCACTGCCTAATATGTTAGTGTCTCGATTCTTTAGGGTATATACTCAGTGGCGTTGGCCAAATCCAGTAATGCTTTGTGCTATTGAAGAAGGATCTCTTGGACTTCAAGTTTGGGATCCTAGAAGATATCCCAAGGATAGGTTCCATCTGATGCCAATAATTACTCCTGCTTATCCTTGCATGAATTCTAGCTACAATGTGTCATCGAGTACGTTGCGTATTATGTTGGAGGAGTTTCAGAGGGGAAATGAAATATGTGAGGTATGATTCTCTCTATAAAAAAGGTCAGGTATGATGTTTGGTTCCAGAAATATTTGTTTTTTGGAAAATTCAAGGACATAGCCCCCTTTTTCTTGGGGGTGGGGGGTTTACAATGGAGGACTGAGGCCCAAAAAGGGAGAAAAAACAAGACGGGGCAAAGCAACCCTCACAACATTTGTAATAATCAATTGAGATAACTCCCTTGGAGGCGAGTCCCAAATTTTCAGTCCATAACCATGGTTGAAGCTCCATTTAGCAAGTTAACAAACTTTTGGGATAGTTGGTTCATGACATGGTATTCGAGCCTCTATGACCAACTGGTCTAGAGTTTGATATCTCTCCATGTATAATAATCTTATCAAGGTTACTTATATCCCCTGATTCAACAGGAAGGAAAAGTGCACTGCTTTATAATTCTGTCCTGCTCCATGTTTTCTTCCTTAATTAAGTTTTGATAGAATTCCATGGTCATATGCTTTAAAATATGATGGTCCTCAACCCAATCAGCTCCATGATATCTCAACATGAGAATTTTGTTTTTCCTTCTCCTAATTATGGTCATGGTATTTAGTATTTTGTTTTTCTCTCTCCATCTCTAATCTGACTGTCCTCTATTATTCAGTCTACATGAAATCTGAGCAAAAAGGGCGATTTGTGAGGGTAGGCGTAAGGTTAATTGTACGTGGTCTTACCCTTGCATTTTTGCAAAAAGGCTATTTCCCTGACTCGAACCTGTGATCAGCAACCTTACCGTTGCTCCAAGGCTCTTCCTCACGTGAAGTCTGAATATTGAAACAAATTTTAGTTTGAGGTTCCCTTTTTTTTGTTTCATCCCGATAACTGCAGTGCTTTGCCCCCAAGATGATTTGGCATGGGTCTTCAAGTTAAAGTTCCCTTGTTCAAATATGGAATTGGGACAGTTTACTAGTTTCTGCCCCTCTCTTGACAATATGATAATTTTATAGTAGATGCTTCTGTGATTTGCACTACTTTAGTTTCTCCTCTGATTTGGTGAATTTCAATACAAGAAAAGCAAATTATTGTGTGTTGGACGAAAGCAAGTCTGGGTAGTTCTAGGTACTAGTTGGCTTTATCATTTTACCAAAATGTTATACTTTTAATTGTATTAAAGTTTTCGAAATGGGACTTAATGCCGTTATCAGGGAAGCGACATTTTCTTGTAGGGTTGTTCAATTTTTAAGGTTCCAGCTATATTTTTGTTAATAATGGTTATATTTATTCTTCTTGTTGCAATATTTGAATTGCTGATTTTGATGTTTGTAGGCTATGGAGGCTAACAAGGCTGATTGGGATACTCTTTTTGAGCCTTATCCTTTTTTCGAAGCATATAAGAATTATTTGCAGATTGACATTTCAGCTGAAAATGCTGATGATCTTAGAAAATGGAAAGGCTGGGTTGAGTCTCGCCTGCGCCAGTTGACATTGAAGGTATAAGACTGTTTTAGTGTTTATTGTTTCATTAATTTTCTTTCTCACCTCTTGTTTTTATTTTCTTATTTTCTGGAAAACGGGGGATGCAATTTTTTTTTCCCCTTCTTTATTTATATATAACCTAATTTGTTAGTCCTTTAAACATCTAGATCGAGAGGCACACTTATGGCATGCTTCAGTGCCATCCACATCCTGGTGACTTTTCAGACAAATCTAGACCTTTCCACTGCTCTTATTTCATGGGTCTGCAACGTAAGCAAGGAGTTCCTGTCAATGAAGGTGGACAATTTGATATAAGAATAACTGTTGAAGAATTTAAGCATTCTGTCAACATTTACACTTCATGGAAACCTGGAATGGATATCCATGTCTCCCATGTGAAACGCCGTAGTATACCTAACTTTGTATTTCCTGGTGGTGTTCGACCCTCTCGCCCGTCTAAAGTAACTTGGGATAGTAAGCGTAGTTCAGAATTAAGGATCTCTGGCCATGGTCAAGCAGAAAAGTCTCAAGAAGGTAAAGTGGTTGTATTAGGAGCAAGTGATGACAGGAAGAGAAAGCAAGCAGAGGATAGCGTGGATAGCTTGAGAAGTTCCAAGTCCTTGGCATCTTTGCCTCCTTCCAGCAGTGAAGTTCATGAAGATAGAAATCCTATTAGCACTGCTAATACTTGTTCTATGAAATGCGGTGACTTAGAAGTCAACAGCATGACTGAACAAAAGAGTGAGAAACCTGATTTGAAATCTTCAGGGGAGAGTCCTTCTAGTGATAGAGAGACCAATGGATCACTGAGAAGCACACAAGTCAACCCTATACTTACTGCTACTGGTACATCTAGTTCTAAAGAAGCAGAAAAGCTAGCCATTGAGAAGATTATGCATGGTCCATATAATGCACATCAAGCTTTTTCAGAAGAACCTGATGAGCTTGAAGATGATCTTGAGTATAGAAATCAAGTCAAAGATTTTGGTGGGAACATGAAAAACAGCAACTTGGACTCTTCAAACTCAGAGTCTGCAGTCGCGGCAGAACCAGTTATTTTTAAGAAGGAAACCACTTGTTCAACTCATTTATATTCTAATGGGGGCTTGGAGGAGCTTGAGGTTAACCTCTTAATATATTCAAAATTTGGAACACTTTCAATCATTCTGCAACAATCGTAGATCATAGATACCATCTTTTCCTAATTGCTTGCGATTGTCTAAACTGTCTGCTAAATTTGCTCAAATATCAGTCTCTGTCTGGCTGCTTCTTTCTGTTGATGTTATTTTAATTATATTTTAGATAGAATTTGGATGATATAATTTTCTCTAATGATGTGTGGTCCAAAAATGATAAGAAATTGGCAACATGTTAGTGCAGTAAACGATAGGCTTATTTATGAATTTTTTGATAAGAATTTTGAATTTGCATTTGTTTCTATTATTTCATAATCTGAGCTGATATAATAGGTTGGATTATGTTTCTCTGCTTTTGTTTTATGGGGAATCCATATTAAATTCCATTTTCTGTTAAGCAATGGCATTATGTGAAAATTACATTTTCTTTACCTTGTAATAGCATCAAGTTGAAGCGTTTCTGACTATTTCTATCCTTTCCCCCCCCTTCCATTGTCTCTCTTTTTTTTTATCTTTATATTTTTCGGAAAGCCTGCTGAGCTGACGGCGCCGTTGTTAAGTGGGACTCCTGCACTTGTGCCACAGCGGAAGCCCCTTATCAGGTACACTATAATCAATTGTTGAACAATGTGTACTTGTTATGATTTGTTTGATTTCCATATTCTTGGAATTGACCTGAGAGTTGTTTTGGAGTTTTTGATATGGTTAAGCTGTGTCGAATTTGGTTGGTTGACCATTCATTTTCCTTCATATATATTCAGGTTGAATTTCACCTCCTTAGGGAAAGCTGTTGACAAAAGTTCTTAGACACTTCAAAGCTTTAGCTGCAGATAAGCTGGGATGGAAAAGTCTTTTCTAGTTTTCTTTCGTTTTGTAATAATGTTGATATAGTAAATAAACCCCGAGCTAGAAAAGCCAACAATTTTCTCTTATTTGTAGCATGAGAAGCTGTTGAATATTTATCACCGGCAAAATCAGATTTTGATAACTTATAAGTCTATTTTATACTGCGTAACATGTTTGGGGTCCTTTTTAATTTCAGGTTTACGCATTCTTCTCATGCTTTGATTCTTTTAGCACAATTTAGCTTTATGTAAAAATTTACAAGAAAAACTAATTCATGCATTTTCGCCCTTAATTGTAAAGGGATACCAAAAAAAAAACCCACTTACCCCTTTTCACCCTCTAACTGAACGAGAATGGGGTCTTTCAAAGATGTGACGAAAATGATAACATTCATTATTATTAAGAATTGATTTAATGCTGCTAATAAATGGAAGACTAGTGGCGTATTTGGTTTTTTGAAAAGTTTTGTAAATTTTTGTTTAAATTAAGGGATGTATTTATCTTATGTTGCATAGATAATTATCTCATGCAAAAGAGACAAAATAATGAGGTTTACTATTATTATTTTTAAAATAGTGGATCTCATTATCTTGTCTCTTTTATGTTTTTGTAATTTTATTTTATTTCAAGGTTATAATAGTCTTTATATTTATAATTTTTTAAAATTTTAATTCCAAAACAACGTCGTTTTAACTTATATGTAGTAATTGCAGAAATATTTTTTCTATTAAGAGATGTATTTATCTTATGTTGCATCAGATAATTATCTCATGCAACAGAGATAAAATAATGAGATTCATTATTATTATTTTTAAATAGTGGATCTCACTATCTTGTCATGTCTCTGTTACATATGTCTATGTTACATAAGATAATTATATTATGCAATATGAGATAAATATATACCTTAAATTTAATTTTGAATTTCGTAGCAAACCGAACACTCCCTAATATGCAGTTTTATATATATATATATATATATATATATATATATATATATATAAAGGTTTGTAACTAGTAAACCTTAAAATGCTATTATCGAAGATTTGCATTATTGAGTTTAAAATAAGAAATACGTCGGAATCGTCCTAGGTGTGAAATGGTTGGAAATGCCTAGGTGTGCAGTGCAGTGCAGCTGTATAATAAGAAAAAACAAATATGAGAGACAAGAAAGCGCGGCCAAAGAAGAAGGGATAAAGACAGAACCATTTCATTCACATGGGAAAAATGAAGAAAGACTATAGTATCTTGGTTTGCTCGTAATATAATAACAACAGTGTGGCCATAGTGAGCATCTGTGACTGTGAGTGTAGCATTGTTCATTATTTGAATTTGAAGGGATGTGAAGACAAGCAGTGACAAATAGCATAGCATGATGTTTCAGTTACCCAATTATTTACATAGTCAAATGCTTGAGGATACGTGGAAGAGCTTGTATAGGAGTGCCCCTTGAAAGCTATTAAAAGTTAATTAGTAATGAGGAATTAAATAATTTATAAAATATCATATTTTAAAGTTATCACGCAATCATTGTGTTAAAAAAGGAAAAAATGTTTAACCAGCCAGCTAAAGCAAACTGAGCAAGTGTTGAGCCGATAAGGGTACCCATCAGATAACGTGGGGTGATAAGGCATATTTGGTCACTGATCAAGTGCACGTTGATGCAGTATCGATATTTTAAAAATTTTGACGTATCATGTTTGATGTTATCTGACACTTCGATATTTTTCGACATTTCAATACTTAATGAAAAGAGTTAAAAAAGGTTCAAAGATTACGTTGTGTTGTATTTTGAGTTTCAACTATTAGATTTATTTGATTACGATTACTATTTTATTGAATTTAATATAAATATTTGGGATATTTTATATTTTTTTACAAAATTGATAAGTATTATAAATTTAGCTTTATTTTTTTGTTAAATTATTGAATATTAAATATAATATATACTAATAAATTAAAAATATTATATAATATTAAAATGTGTCATAACGTGTCAAAATTTAATATTTTTTAAAATTAACATATCGAAGTGTCATGTCATGTCGTATCCCATATTATGTGTTGGTGTCTTGCAACATAGGTCAACACAGTCCAATCAACTAAGGTTTTTTTATTTTTTCTCCTCCCACTATCAACGGAAAAGTGATCAAACTGTCACTGTTCACTAACTTTTTTACTTAAATGCCACGCGAACAGTCTTATTTCTCACAGGGGCAAGTTCGCTACCCGGTGTAGTGAACTCTGTTCGCTGATGTGTCACATTTCTAGTGGATAACAAGTACCAAATTAAAAAAAAAAAAAGATTTGAAGGTCGCTACGTAGGAGAGCGAACTTGGTTAAAACCAAGTTCGCTGTCAGCAAACCGAGTTAGCGAACAGCGAACTCGCTCCCGTGACAGATTGAGAAATAAGACTGTTCGCGGGACATTTAGCTAAAAAAGTTGATGAAGAGTAACATTTTGATCACTGTTCCACTGTCAACTTAATAAAAAAATGGGTAGATGCCACAATCAACTTATCAACAAGTGGCAATCTTATCATCATCATCGTCATCATGTGTCCTTATTTCAAACTTTCTGTCACATCTGAATTATTAGATTCATATCCATTAGTAACTCGGAAACCAATGATGCGTTTTTAGAAACCGGTGTTTGACAGTCACCTTTCACTTCACCCTTATGTTTGGTAAAATGAGTTTGATGGAATGATCATCATGTACTTGAATTTGGCTCAGGAACACATAGCTTTTTCACTTTCCAAATTCATTGTAGCAAACATAGGCATAGATAGCTAAGTATTGGTGCCATGGGGGAAATTCAGAAGGAGCACATGGATTATGTGTTGGTGGCATTGGGACTGTTGGTGTTCCTGATATACCATGTCTGGCTTCTCTACACTATACTCCGCAACCCTCTTCGAACTGTTATTGGCCTAAATGCCGAGTCTCGTCATCAGTGGGTTCATTCCATGATGAGTGTAAGTGCTTGACACCATCATCTCCTATCTCTTTACAAGTTTATATTTTTTTGATTATGCATAACAATTATACATAGAAAATTATATTTAGAAAAGGGTGGCTGCAAATAACTCATTCTGGTTTAAAAATCTCACCATCTAATTGGTGGCCCCCAGCTGGGTCATTTATGGTTTTCAGAAAAAGTGCTTCGTTTAGATAAAGTTAGTGATATCCTAACTGTTATCATTATCCCAAGTTGAGACTGCTAGTGCTTGGTTTGCTCTCACTATTTGATTTTATGAAATGTTGCGTGCTCAATTCAGGATAACAGTGTGTTGTGTCTACATTAGCGTCCACATTTCTAATGAATATAGGTTATGCTTTTGTTATTTGATATGAAATTGGTAGCAGAAATACTTATCATTTTCATTGGTTCCTTATTTGGCAATCATTCTGGAAACTTAATGATTACTTGGTATCACTGGGGAATGGAGGAGCCTATATAGTTTATGATGATGATTCTTATTATTGGGGAAAAAAATAATAAAGGCAGAGATTTTCCCCTTCATTCTTGAGCTCAAGTGCAATATCATGTTCCCATTTCCCCTTCTTTCATTATCTAACTAAAGCAAGTGCATGCCTTTTGAATGTGAATTAATTTCAACCTGTTGAAACTGTATGGTTGGATGAATCACACATGTGATGTTGTTTATCAGTATCTAAAACTAACACTAAAGTTGTTAAAGCTTCCATTTTTTTATTATCCACTTAGGCTGGACCCTGTCTCAAATGACTATTAGGGTGATTTACATCAAAACTGGGTATTTTGACTGAACGATACCATTATCCCCGGCTGGTTGAGAACCTGTAGAAATTGATAACCTAGAGTAATAACAGGCGGTCTATATGTTTAATTCTCTTAGGAAAGACACTTTCTTTTAGCTAACACAGAATCTTAAATGTAGTGCTTCTATAATTCAAGTTTTTAAAGTTAAATAAGTGTTGTAAATTTAAATGTGAGTGATGAGTAATGATATTCCACATTGGTTAGGAATTTCCAAAGTAAGGACAATTAAACACCTTAAAATTTTGGGTTAAGACGAGGTGTTGAGCCAAATTATTAGAGTGAGTTTTTGACTTAGCCCATTGATGATATCTTTCCCTGTTTGAGCTCCCCTTGTCTGTCATAACAATTGGTGTAATGAATTTCATGGCTCTACTATTTGATATGATACAGTATATAAAACTTGTTCATTAGATTGAACTGTATGATTTTGTATTTCAAGTCACTCAAAACTTGGTGTTAGACTGAGATGTATGTGCTAGTTCAAGTCCCCTGGTGTTTGAGTCAGTAGAAATTGCTGTTTTAATAAAATGTGGTGGATAAACATATGGAGGGAAACCTCGGTGTATTATTGTACTGATTGAGGACAGGATCCATTTGAGTAATTTTTTTTTCAGATGCTTTCTGCTGTCTATCTCAAACGAGGACATTTAAATATATCCCTTTTAGGAGTTTAGTTTGTTGAAACTTTTTATTATACTCCTTTATAGCTGTTACATAAGATTTATATTATTAGAGAGAACTCAACTTGTAAACAACCCAAAATCTTAAAGCGTTGGGTGATGATCTTTTTTAATGGTTTATATGTTATTCTCTAACACACTCCCTCTCGCAAGAGCCCTTTGGGCTTAAAGCGTGGATATTGCATAGGCCCAAATTTTTTTGGTTTTACCTTGTGCTTATTTAATTCCACTTGAAAGTAGGGGGCAATGAGTATTGAATTCGTGACCTTATGGTCACTGAAACTCTTTACCATACCATGTAAAGAACCACTCCAACCCAAAACCTTAAGACCTTGGGTGATACCTTTTTTAATGCTTTATATTACTCTCTAACACAACTTGCTGGTAGGGGTGTTAATGGGCCGAGTCGGGTCGGACTTTGGTCTTAAAAGGATAAGTCTGTGTTTAAATATGTCAGACTGACCTTGCCTGTAAACTGTTATGAATATAATTATCGGCACGTGGCTTCGCTTATTTACAAAAAATAAAAGCCTGACTTAGCCTGTTAAAAAAAATAAGATAACAAAAATTCAAATAGAATATACGATCAACAACACTAATAATTCCACAAAGATTCATAAATTCAATATTTATTCAAATAGCATAATATTGAACAAAATCATTAAAAATTAAGTTAAAATGACGGAGAACGGTTGCTTGATGGCTTGAGTAGGCTGGACGTAGAGCTGTCAAAATGGGTCAGCCCGTCCCATTAGGCCCTAGCCCGTTTGGGTTAGGGTCAAAAAGCTCACATGGCCAAATGAACCTCAATAATAAAGGCCTGCACCGGCAAAAAGCTCTATGGGTTAGGGCCAATCCGCGGGCCATCCAAAATTATAATTTCATAATTTTTTTTATCATATTCAATACATTAAAAAATATTTTAACAAATAAATATTGAACACTTTCTTAACATATTATATACAAATTATAAATTTTTTATAATTTAATTTTATTAATAAAATAATATTTGTACACAAATATACAAGTGAAATGTAAACTAAATTTTAATATAAGTGAAAATTTAGTTATTACTATTACTAAATTCATTATTAAATGATGCTATCAAATAAAGATTTTCTCACTGGGAGTCATAACAGAATACAACAACTGTAGTGGAAAACTATAAGTAATGATGGAAAAATGATCTTAATATCAGTATTGAATAATTGCTCTTAGTATGCTATATATTTGAAAGTAAAACCATTGATTTTCTTCAACTACTACTGTTACAAAAAACTTTTTAATGTAGTATTATCCACAAAATTACTAAGGTGCATTTTATACAATATGTTTCAATACAAATTTAGATATATAACATGTTTAGATGTCAATAGAAAATTTTATTTTTAGTAATGCGCAGATGAAAATCTCTATTGAAACATTTCACTGCTGAAAAATTCATTTTTGTTGTAAAATATTATGGATGAACTTTCACATGGTTCATAACATATGACTCTTTGTTATTAATAAATTTTCATGTATTCTATAAGCTTCACATTAATGGTGTGTTGAATTGTAGAATACATCCAAGGGGATATTGTAAAATATTATGCATGACCTTTCACATGAATTATGGATGACCTTTCACATGGTTCATAACACGTGACTCTCTGCTTTTCATGATCTTTGATGTATTCTATAACCATCACACTAATGGTGTGTTGAATCGTAGAATACATCCAAGGGTGAGTGTTGTAAAATATTATGGATGACCTTTCAGATGGTTCATAACATGTGACTTTTTATTTTTCATGACCTTTGATGTATTCTATAATCATCATACTAATGGTGTGTTGAATTGTAGAATACATCCAAGGGGAATGTTGTAAAATATTGTGAATGGCCTTTTATATGGTTCATAACATGTGACTCTTTGTTTGTCATGACTTTTGATATATTCTACAACCATCACACAAATGGTGTGTTGAATTATAATTATTCCCCTAATTATATTTAGAGTCCTATATAAGGACATATCTTAAATGGAAAAAGTGGTACTTGGTAAATTCAGAATATAATAATATTTCATACTTGTTCTTATCTTATTCTTCCTTTTATTTGACTCGTGGGTTAGCCCTAATCCAGCCCGCTAAATCATATGACTTTGAGGGTTAGGGGTAAAAAGAGCCCTACTAAAAAAAGGCCCTAATGGGTTAGAGGCAAATATAGTGCTTTACGGGTTGGCTTGAGGGCTTCAGCTCATTTTGACATCTCTAGCGGGGCATGATGATGGGAGCGAAAATTAAGTTAGTATAAAAAAAAGTTATTAAGTCAGTTTGACGGGCTTTAAGGCCGAGCTTTTGAATATGAGTCTTGAGGCTTTTTTATTAAGTAAAGTTTTATACAAGTCTAAGTCTGGATCCAATAATCAAAACACATAGACCATGCCATGCCTAAACGAACCGGACCAAATACACCTAACTCTTTTAACACCTCTACTTGGTGTATGTTTGCAAATCTTTAGACTTACATAAGTATTTGCAGCATGTGCCTAATTCTAATTCCCTAAATCCAATCATATTACGTAATTGAGAATATGATTGGTTGGATTAATATTAAATGACGAAGTATTTAGACAAATAAAGCCTAAATACAATTTTTTTTAACCTTCTCAATTTCCCCTGTTCTATTTTTCACTCCAACCAAACTTATACTGAGTTTATTCTCATTTGGTTCTTTTTTTTCCTCCTTTTATCTTTATGGTCCTCTCTTCTTCTCCTTCAAGGTTAGAAAACTATCTTGTTTGAATCTACTCATAATTTGAAATGATCAAACACCCACTTATGAATCTGGCAAGAGATGACTAAGAGTTGATAATGAAATAAAATTTTCTAAAAAAAACTAATACCACATGTTTTTATATGAACTCTTAAGAAAAATAATGAGGACATGTTTTTTATCTTACATTTCATTATACTGAAAGATTAAAGTGTACAATAAAAAAATAAAGGGAGAAAAGTTTGTGCTTGTCAAAGACACAAGCTTTGTCCTATTAGTGTTTAAGATTGTCTACCGGTAAGAAATAATTATAATATGAAAAATTGCTCTTTTTCTCTCTCCTCATCCTTTAAAAGGACATCCACTGAACCAAAAAATAAAACTATGAAGAGGAAGATTTTAAAAAAGGAACACATTCTCAACTTCAGTAACAAATGCTAGTATCACACACTAATGAAAATGATAGTGCAGTAACTCAAAGCTCCCAAAGTTTACACACGTGATATCTTGATCAACTGTAACTAATTCAGTTATGTTAGTTATTAGTTATAGCTTTTCAAGTATTAATTAAACTGTATATATAGTTAGAATGTAGAATAGTAAAGACAATTTGTAATCTTTTCTTTTCATTTCTGCTGATGAAAGAGATTTCTTTTCTCAAATAAGAATACCAGAAAATCAACACTTTTCCCTCTCCTCACCGACATCCTTTAAAAGAACATCAACTTAACCCAAAAATAAAACTATGAAGAGGAATATGAAGAGGAAGATTTTAAAAAAGGAACACATTCTCAACTTCAAGTAACAAATGCCTCATAAATCTTAGTATTTTTTCTGCGCACTAGTATGTGTTGGGAACACGGTTCCCTCAAGCTCGGTAAGCAGCCTTTGTGCGAAAGTCAATCAACAAGATTCTGATCTCGGATCTCGGCAATACCTCGGCCTGAACTTCACCAGGTCGGGTAGCGCAGCGGAAAAATCAAAACGAAAAACAGGAGAGAGAGGAGAAGAAGAGAGAGAGAACACAAGCAATTTTCAACGTGGGAAAACCTTCTCCAATGAAGAAGTAAAAAACCCACATGACCTAGTCCAGATAAAAAATCCACTATAAAGATAATGGTTACAAATAAAACTTACCAATGTGGTGGTTAACTCAACCTTTCCAACAATGGTGATAATCAAACCTCCCTAGAGATGTTTCACTCAAACTCTCTAGAGATCTCTCAAATACAAAGCATAAAGCTTTGCTCAAATCTCTCAAATAATTCTCTCAAATTTTCTCTCTTATCTCTTAATCTAGCCTCCACCCACAACTAATGAATATATAGAGGAGGTGAGATCTAGGGTTAGGATTTTTAGGAAACCCCTCGATGGGCTTGAGCTTAGCATTGAAGGAGGAAGCCCAACAAATCTCCCCCTCCGACTTCAATGCTTCGGCTTCAGCATCAGCCCGGCTCCTTCACAGCAGTCTTCAAATTTTCTTGTTGGAACCGGCTTCGTCATCATGTCGGACCAATTTTGGTCAGTGTGCACTTTGACGAGTTCGAGCTCTCCACCCTCCACCACATCCCGGATCCAGTGATACCTCACATCAATATGCTTAGTGCGGGAGTGATAGGTCGAATTTTTCGCAAGATGGATTGCGCTTTGATTGTCACAACCCAGCTCGTACTTATCTTGATCATGGCCGAGTTCCATGAGGAACTTCTTCATCCACAGCATCTCTTTGCTTGCCTCAGTAGCGGCAATGTACTCAGCCTCAGTTGTTGATAGTGCAACACATTTCTGTAGTCTTGATTGCCAAGAGACAGCTCCTCCGGAAAATCTCATCATATATCGCGTCGTCGATTTCCTCGAGTCGGAATCTCCCCATAAATCAGAATCCGAGTAGCCTTGCAACTCGGCTCTGCCTTCTCCAAATCGGAGGCATAAGTTGGTCGTACATCAGAGTTACTTGATTGCGAAGGACGAGCTCAACGCCTTTTTCAGGGCGGCTATCCTCAATTTGTCTTTCCCTACAATAAGCATGTCGTCAACATATAACAACAAAATCAAAAAATCTCCGGTCTCATACCTCTTCACAAATGCACATTGGTCGGCTTCTGTCTTCTCAAACTTGTGATCAGTCATGAATGATTCAAATTTCTTGTACCACTGCCGAGGGGCTTGCTTCAAGCCATAGAGGCTCTTCTTCAACCGACATACCAAGTCTTCTTGGTCTGGAGCTCGGAACGCTTCAGGTTGCTCCATATAAATTTCTTCTTCTAAATCACCGTGAAGAAATGCTGTCTTCACGTCCATTTGTTCTACCTCGAGGTCCATCGAAGCCGCCATGGCTAACACGGTTCGGACCAAGGTCATTTTCACCACAGGAGAAAAAATATCCTCAAAGTCTACTCTTTTCCTCTGATTGTAGCCTTTCACCACAATCCGGGCTTTGTATCTCGGCTTCTGCTCGTTCTCTTCATTCTTAATCTTGTAGATCCATTTGTTTTTCAAAGCTCATCTTCCTTCAGGCAGCTTGGTCAGCTCATAAGTCTGATTCTCGTGCAGAGACTTCATCTCGTCTTGCATTGCCTTTTCCCATTCTTCTTTCTCTGAGCTCATCACAACCTCATCATAACTCTGAGGCTCACCGTCTTCAGCAACAACGGTGTATTCATCAGATGTGTATCTTGTAGAGGGTCTTCTTTCTCGAGTTGGATATCTCAGTTGTTCTTCAGCAAGAGAACCCGGTTCATCATTCTCATCTCGGATCTCATCATCAACTCGGACCTCAGTGTCTTGGTTATCCTCAGCTGGTTGCTGGTCATCAATTTCTTCATTTTCATGATTTTCTCCCCCTGCTTCAGCTCGGACAGGAGGGATGGGTTCTTCTCTTCTGACAGTAACTCGGACTTTGGGCTTCGAGGTGTCATGAATGTTCTTATCTTCATGAAAGATCACATCTCGACTTCTCACTATCTTTTTATTGATTGGATCCCAAAGTCGGAACCTGAACTCACATCTCGGCGAACCAAGATAGATGCATTCTTTTGTCTTTGCATCAAGTTTAGCCCTTTCATCTTTAGGGATATGCACGAAGGCTCGGCATCCAAACACCTTTAATTGATTATAGGTCTCTTTCCGACCTGTCCAGACTTCTTCTGGAATTTCTCCTTCAAGTGGTCGTGATGGTGAGAGGTTGATTAAGTCAACAGCAGTTCTGACGGTCTCCCCAGAATGATTTCGGTAACCCGACATTGGATAACATGCTTCGTACCTTCTCTTCAATAGTTCTGTTCATTCGCTCAACCAGTCCATTCAACTGTGGAGTCTTGGGGGGCGTCTTCTCAAGTCGAATCTCGGCCGCTCTGCAATATGCATCAAATGGACCACAATACTCACCAGCATTTTCAGATCGGACCACCTTCAATTTCTTTCCAGTCTCCCTTTCAACCATTGCATGGAATTCTTTAAAGGATTGGAGTACCTGGTCTTTAGACTTCAACAAATATACTCACACTTTGCAGGAATGGTCATCAATAAATGAAACAAAGTACTGAGCTCCTCCAAGGGATCTTTCCAATATGGAGCAAACATCAGTATGGACGAGGTCAAGAATATACCTGCGTCGTCTGGGTTGATCCGGTCTCACAAAAGAAACCCGGTGCTGCTTTCCAGCTAGGCAGTGCGTGCAACTCTCCAACGCTTGGCCTTTCAACCCGGTCAATGATCCTTTCTTGTTCAGGATTTGTAGCCCTTTCTCGCTCATGTGGCCGAGGCGCTTGTGCCATAGCTCCAAGCTAGACTCATCTCGGACAGAATTGGCTTCTCCGCCATTGATCTTTCCTTGCATCACGTACAAGGAGCCTTCCTTCTTACCTCGGGCCACGACCAAGTTTCCCTTGGCCAGTTTCCATCTAACACTACCGAAGTAGTTCACTAATCCGACATCATCAAGTTTGCCTACCGAGATTAGGTTCAAACGCATGTCAGGTACATGCCTCACATCCTTCAACACAAGTCGGCATCCGACATCTGTGGTCAGGGTTACATCACCGACACCAACAATCTTGCTGGTCACTTGATTTCCCATCTTCACTACCCCAAAATCACCATCTCGGTAAGAGGAGAAAAAACCTTTGTGTGGAGTAACGTGGAAGGAGGCACCAGAGTCAACAATCCAGGTGCAGTCATCATATGCAACATTCAGATAATTATCCTCACCTAGGAGGAATATCTCGGCATCAGGATTGGCAACCACCGCAGTGGTGCTCTTGTCTTCCCTCTTCTTGGGAATAATATGATCCGGCTTCACAGAGTCATTCTTCTCGTCATTCTGTAGGGTCCAGCAGTCCGGCTTCTTATGACCTGTCTTTCCACAGTAAAAGCACTCCAACTCATATTTCGGCTTTGACCGACCTCTGGACTTTTCTCGCCTGTCACGACCTCGACCCCGACTTTTGCTTCTACCCCGGGAGTCAGATTTTCCTCTGTTCTCAGCAACGTTGGCCTCAGACGTGCTCGAAATACCTTGTTCTCTTCTCCTGGCTTCTTCACCCAAGAGGTTGTTTGTCAGGACATCCATCTTCAATTTTTCATCTGGAGTCGAATTATTCAAGGTCACCACCAGAGTATCCCAGCTTTCTGGCAGCGAGCTCAATAGCAGCAAGGCCTGCATCTCGTCATCAATTTTCATATCAGCCTTTGACAGCTGATTCCCAATACCTTTGTAGGTGTTGAGGTGTTCAATCATACTCATGTCGTCCTTGTATTCCAACTTCACAAGTCGGCGAACCAGGTGTGCTTTGTTCCTAGGAGTCTTCTTTTGAATCAAGGACTCTAATTTCGTCCACAACTCGTACGCGTTCGTAAACTCGGACACGTTCTCAAAGAGGCTCTTGTCAATACATTTTCTTATTGTAGCTACCGCCTTACGACTCTGAATCTCCCACTCCTTATCGGTCTTGCCTGCCGGTTTCTCATCAAGGATAATGGGCTCATGTAGATCTTTGCAGTAGAGATAATCTTCCATCATCGGTCTCTAATAGGTGAAATTGTCTGCGGTCAGCTTGAACATGTCTCCATCATTGGTTATGCCACTGGTCTCCATCTCGTCTCCCTCAGAGCCTGTCGAACTCGAGCTCTGATACCACTGTTGGGAACACGGTTCCCTCAAGCTCGGCTAAGCAACCTTTGTGCGGAAGTCAATCAACAAGATTCTGATCTCGGATCTCGGAAATACCTCGGCCTGAACTTCACCAGGTCGGGTAGCGCAGCGGAAAAATCAAAACGAAAAACATGAGAGAGAGAAGAAGAAGAGAGAGAGAGAACACAAGCAATTTTTAACGTTGGAAAAACTTCTCCAATGAAGAAGTAAAAAACCCACGGGACCTAGTCCAGATCAAAAATCCACTATAAAGATAATGGTTACAAATAAAACTCACCAATGTGGTGGTTAACTCAACCTTTCCAACAATGGTGATAATCAAACCTCCCTAGATATGTTTCACTCAAACTCTCTAGAGATCTCTCAAATACAAAACATAAAACTTTGCTCAAATCTCTCAAATTTTCTCTCTAATCTCTTAACCTAGTCTCCACCCACAACTAATGAATATATAGAGGAGGTGAGATCTAGGGTTAGGGTTTTTAGAAAATCCCTCAATGGGCTTGGGCTTAGCATTGAAAGAGGAAGCCCAACAGTATGAGTGTGTGATACAGGGCTTGTCTTGATTGATTGTTTATTTGGCAGAGATATTTGGCCTTTTGAGGTCAGATTTCGTGCAACATTGTCTCTGTTGTTTTTTTTTTTTCCCTTGTATTCCTTCTTCCATCAAACCTCTCACCTTCTAAAATCATTTTGACAAGCTGTGAAGATAATTTCAAGAATTAATTTCATTGATATATTTTCAGGATCCCTTGAAGAATGGGGTTTTGGCGGTTCAAACTATTCGCAACAACATCATGGCATCTACTCTTCTTGCTACAACTGCAATCACACTCAGTTCACTTATTGGTATTTTTGCTAACAGTCCATGGTTTTCTGATGACATGGCTTCCATACCTTACAGTAGTTCTTCAATCAAACGCATTTCTATCACCATTTGCTTCCTTGTTGCATTTCTATGCAATGTGCAGTCTATAAGATACTATGCCCATGTCAGCTTTTTAATCACTGCACCTACACTAAGAGACAAAAGGGAGTATATGGAATATATTGCTAAGACCTTGAATCGTGGAAGTCATTCTTGGTCCCTTGGATTGCGAGCATTTTACTTTTCATTTCCACTCTTCCTATGGATTTATGGGCCCATACCCATGTTTGCTTGTTGCTGCTTGACTTCATTTATTTTGTACTTCTTGGATACAACAGCTAAAATCACAAGGGATCTTCACAGTGACTCATTCAAGAAGGAGAGAATAACTCATGATGTAGAATCTGCAGTAGTGGAACCTGATTATTATCCTTTAGCTGGTAGTAATAATTTGTCTCCAGACTCAGGCGTGAATCGTGTATAACTAATTATACATGTAACAATTTTGGTGAGCTTTTGTATGTTTCTATTGAAAAAGTATGAACATGAGCCTTGGGAAGGATTCATTTAGAGTACTAGGTAGTATTTTTTTGTTTCTTGTATAATGGTCGTATAATTCATTTACAACGTCTTTGCATTAGATACTTCTCATAATTTGCACTTCCTTGGCATGATGTTACCCATGTGCTTGCTTACAATTTACTCAATCATTTTTGCTAAAGCAGAGGTTACAGGTTCGATTCATTTAATCAGCCTTTTGCAAATGTAAGTACTCACTTGCAAATATATGATAAGACTACCTACTATAATGTCACAAAATGAGTCTTACCCTACCCTGCACATAAATAGAGCTTTGTAGCACTAATTGCCTTTCCTTTTTCCTGTACCTTTGCAGTTGGAGATTTAAACATTCTCCACTCTGCTAGCATAAACTTTACTTTGAAAAAAGCCAGATACAATTTGGTTAGTCATGATTCATGTAGGGGCTTGCACCGTTGTGTTTGGATAGCTACATAAACAAGACCATTGTTTTATTCTGTCAAGGTGTCTAGGTTCCACATTGTATTTGCAAAGGCAAGCATAAGTACTCATACTAAAATATGCTTGTCCTTTTCCTTGCAACATGGTAGTTGTGTAAATTGTAATATTATATCCAAAATGGTTCATGCATCATTTCGTGCTCACATCATTTTCTCCCATCAAAATCCTCCTTAGGGACTGGTTCCTATGTTAAATCAGACTAATACTTTCTCTTGAATGAGAATTAAAGTGGAGAGTAAAGGGAACGCTAAGAAAGAAGCACGTGTAAACATTAAGCGGCACCCATTCTATAAGGCTATTCTGTGTCGGTGCTGCTTAATTTTTTATGTCGTGCTCCATATATAAGGCCTATGTGTTAATAAGATATTTATGATTATATGAGAAATTTAAGCAATCTTTCTTCATAAACTCTGGATAAAAATGGGTTCACTTAAATTTAAACCAGTTTCTATATAGTTTATAAGAAAAGATTTAGTAAGCAACATAGCTTCATAATTGTAAATAAGGAACTTTGATAAAATTGAAATGTTTTTGATCGTCGGATACTCATAGATTATGGCCATTAGTTAGTATTACTCTCTTGAAAATGATGCCAACAACATTCTGATTAGGGCCACCACTAGACATGGTTATGGACACTTGATTCGATGCTGGTGGCATCATTGTTCTATGAGAATATCGAATTGGACCTGACAAGTATGAAGAGAATTAACATGTCAAGTATAAGGCATGATAGTATAAGTTTATACTATACGTTATGACATTTTCAGTTGTTTGGTGTAACCATCGTATAGTATAAGCTTATACAACATAATCCCTTAATACATCAAAATGATGTATAACTTAATCCGGCCTAAGGGTGAGAGATAAGGCATGATAAGAGATTGATGTATTAACATCGTTAACTAATGTAATTCTCAAAAATTAATATATTATTTTAATATTAATCTATTAAAATAAAAAATAATTTTTCAATTTTTTTATTTTTTAAAATATTAAATATTTTTATTTTTATAAAAAATTTATATTTTGGACACATTGATCAATAAATTTTTATAAAAATTAATATTATATGATATTTTTTGAATAATTATATAAATTCTTTATTAAAGGATATTTTTATTAAAAATATTTATTTTTATCATATATAGTATTATACAGTGCATTACCCAATACTAGATGATATTATCTTATATAATATATTATTTTATACAATACCGTGCCAAACGCTGAATAGTATTAAAATTCAATCAGGCCTTATACTATCAGATCTTATACTATCATGCCTTATCATATACTATGCACCAAACATGTCCAAACATGCCCTTGATTCGATGCTGGTGGCATCATTGTTCTATGACAATATCGAATTGGACCTGACAAGTATGAAGAGAATGACCATGTGAAATCTGTAATTCAAGTTCAAATCTTTATATCTTTTAGTCAAATATAAACACAACCGCATCATAATTGGGCAACGTGGGGATAAGTGGAAATGTGAAATAACTCTTTAACTTTTTTTCTTTTCTTTTTTTGGTTTTGAGAGTTAATTATACGATTAATATTAGTAACAATTTTTTTTTTTTTTTAAATATTCCAATCGGTTCATTGCTTCCCAACTAATCCGATTCGGGGCGGGTTCAGGATTAAGGCTTTAAACCCCTCCCAAAGATGATACTGGAAAGATTCGAACATATACTCTTACTCCTATACGCCAACTGAGTTGGTTATTAGTAACAACTCTATCCCACTTTTTCTTTCCTCTCAATAAAGATGGATTTAATTTCAGTTTTTGTGTAAAATACAAAAAAAATTACTAGTTGAAAGAACAAACAAGACCCTCTTTTACTTGTTTGTATGTACGCTAAACACATTAATTAGTCTTGAAGAAAAAAAGACAAGTTTTTTTGGTGTGACTCAGGGGGCGTTTGATTGACGAATTTTTTTTGAAATAGTAAGGAAATGTAATAGATAGAGAAATGATTAGAAAAATAGATAAAATGAGATAGGTAGAAAAATATAAAAAAAATTGTTTGGTGAGGAAAAACTTTACTGGAAAAATTAGGTAACTTTATGAAATTAACGATGCATTAAAAACTAGATAACTGGTTTTCTGAAAAATCTCACCTTCAAATTGGGTTTCTAAACAGTGCGTATACAAATTAGATAGAAAGGTTTTTAGTGAAAATACGTTGAAACAAACATGGTATTTTTAAAAGTCATACCTGAGAAACATAGATATCCGCTGAAAAGCTCACAAACAAACACCAGTAAGTGGGAAAGGTGGGTTGGGTGAAGCGTTAAAAGACAAAACTTTACGTGTGAAAAGTGAGAGAAAGGTGGAACTTATTTGAATTTCAATATCCCATCAGAGTGGAGACTCGGTGAAATGCAACAAAGTTAGAAGTTTGAGGAAGCATCATGAAAGTACAGGACTTGGATTACGTATTGGTTCCTCTGGGTTTGTTGGTGTTGGGAGTATATCATGTTTGGCTTCTTTATACAATAATCCGCTACCCTTCTCGCACTGTTATTGGTTTGAATGCTCAGTCTCGTTATCAATGGGTTCTTTTCATGATGACTGTCAGTACTCTCTCTCTCTCTCTTTCCTGTTTTTATCAGTTGAGACTTGGCACTTGTTGTTTCTCACATAAGACCTCTTTGCTTTGGGGGGATGGGGGTTAAATTAGTCATCATAAAATAGTGGAAATCACTGGCTTTCTGTCTTGTAATTTGTGCCATCAGAAAGAGTATTTTTGTTTCTTGGGCTGACTGTTGTTTTGTTTTGTTTTGCTCTGAGAGGGAAAGTGGACAAAGTGTTGTTCTTATTCATAAGGAAGTGAATATTATACTTGTTGGTAGAATTTCTATTTAATACTTGTTTGTCACTCTCTAGTTTGGCCTTTTCACATGGCATGGACCTTGTCCTGTGTCTTTCTCTCGCAATATTATCTGTGTGCTTTATGCTGACTAACTTGATTGATAGATATTGCTACGGGCTTAATTAGTTTGTTAAGCCTCGATGTGGTTAACAAATGCATTGAATTCACAATTGCCTGCTTTGAATGTATATACTGCATATTCATGTCAGAATAAAATGTATTCTGTTGTTAGTTTATGGTATAAAAGAGCAGGCAACATGGTTGCTCGTTTCTATCTTGTGCATGCTTGAATCTGGAAAACCTGAAAGGCCTTGAAGGGAAATGGTCTAATCTTATTCTTGAAATGAAGGGACAAACTTCTAGAATCATAATTTATATGAACTAAGAAGCCATAATAAGTCTATTACTAAATATACAGTGCTTTATTTTGAGAATAATGGTTAATTGATGAAGACATGTAGGGTTTTTCTAAGTTATGTTATATATAACTTTTTCCCTGAACTTCAGTTCTTTCAATATATATGATTGAATTTCTCATAAAATTGTTGGTTCCCAAGGGAACTGGGTAAACAAACAAATTTGGAAGCCAATGAGTCAGAATGGAAGAACTAATCAGTCTGTATTGTTAAAATTGGCTGAAATCATTGTTAGAGGAACAGATCTAAACACCTCCGGGCAGTGAACGGCACAAAGCAAAAAAAAAAAAACAGTCCTATGACATAAATTAAAGAAATTTTAAAAGCGAGTCACTTTAAGCAATTTCAAGCCAGTGTGAAAATACAAATAAAGTGTGCATAAAAATCATACTGTCTGTTTCCTTTTTCTTTCTTTCTGTCTTGCATCATCATAGTGTTCAAACGGCTTCGCCTTTGTTAGTTTGAGAAATGGTTTTTACTTATCTTTTCATTTTGGTGGGCTTGATTTAATATTTTATGATGGCATCAAGAACTATTGCCTACGTGCTATTAGGACACTTGCTACAGTGTCCGGTAGGACTTGGGTTTTATGCCATTACATTTGTCAAGGTTCATATTTTGTGTCACTAGAAAACCTTGATCACTAATAAATGTTTATGAAAGGAATTTGACAAATTCTCTACCTGAGAGGTATTAAGAATTGAAGATACTTGCTACAGTATCCCATAGGACTTGAGTTCTCTGCAATTGCGTTTGTCAATGTTCATATTTTGTTTGTGTCACTAGAAGGTAGACATTAATCACTGATACATTTTTATGAAAGGAATTTGACAAGTGCCTTTACCTGAACTTCAAGAACAACTATAGATTGCTTCATTAGTTGATATTCTAAAGTAGATATTCATTCATCTTAGAGTCTTACTCTCACTTTTATAGGTTCATTTATCCCCTGCTTCAGTCCGTGTATGGTTATTATATATCTGGTTTTGACATGTATTTTACCTGTAATGTTTAGAAACAATTTTGGATTGCTTCAGTTGTATATTTCAAAGTTATTTGCTGAAGTAGATACTGAACCATACACTACTATAGGCTCATAGATCAGATGCACTAGTCTCCATGCATATATGTAGTCATTATATGTATGTTGAAAAAGTTGCATATGTTTTGATTGCCATCCTTTGCCCTCTTTCAACATCCATGTTGATTGGTAACACATTCGAAGTTGATGCTAGTCTTGCCATGACATACCTACACTAACATCTCAATCAGGATTTCTCGAGCTTACTCTGGTCATAGAAGTGGTAAAGCTGTTTTTTGATGACTGAAAGATTATGGGTTCGAATCTAAGAAATAGTCTCTTTGCAATTATGCAAGAGTAAAGCTACGTACAAGGATTACCTCCACCCCACACTCGCTAGTCGGGTTTAACGGGGAGTGATTTTTTTATTCTGGTCATAGAAGTCAGGTGAAATTGCTGTAGGGAGCTGATTTGAGCAATGAAAAAGATAACAAGGTGTTGCTTTGTACAATGTTTTATGGGGCAGGGAAAAAATACGGTGCAGGTTGATATGAACTTTAATCTTTAATAGTTCAGTGAGGTAGAAGGGGCTTCCCATGTAAAGAATTGTATAATGACCCATTAAGGTTGCAAGCATGCCTTTGTGGAATGTCAACGAAGCAAATCTCATTAGCAACCTAGTAACATTCAAATAGAATTTGGATTAGACATGAGCTATGTGAACTTCTCAATAAATGTTCCGTTAATCGGGCAATGAACTGCTACAAAACTATTGGAAGAAATATTGGTGAATTACAGTACAGGTGCCAGTTATTCTGTAATTCAATTTACGAAAAAAATTTCTGCTGCTTACCTTAGTAGAGGTAACTAAATGCATCTCCATTAAGAGTTTAGCTTGTTGAAAGTTGTTTGGGTTTATTCTCTATGAAGGCTCTTCTGTAAATTTTGGATCTCATAGGGAACTCAACCTGTTTTTGTATATCTGCAAATATATACTAAATACTTTATGTTACATTTTCAAAAGACTGGTCCTGACTAAGACATACTAATTCTCATTAAGGAGGCTTTACTTACTGTAAACCTATCAAGTACTGGTGTGATTCTGGGGTTTACTTAGATCGAATATCCTAGCTGTTCATGTTATTATATATAGCTCGAGCTGGTGCCATCTAAGGTTAGATTTAGTATATTGTCTGTGAATTGGATTACTCATAATAATGCCCTCGCCACACCCCATAATTTTAGAAGCCATTTTTGACATTTTCGTAAGTGTTGTTTGATTTTATTTACTAAAGTAGTTGTTTCCATAATAAACTCCCTTGCATTGTTTTCAGGATCCCTTGAAAAATGGGGTTTTGGCCGTTCAAACAATCCGCAACAATATCATGGCATCAACTCTTCTTGCTACAACAGCAATCACACTTAGCTCACTCATTGGCGTTTTTGCGAGCAATGACACAGAAACCAAATTAGTTTATGGCAATAAAACCTCCCTTAATTCTTCAATCAAACGCCTTTCTATCTCGTTATGTTTCCTTGTTGCATTTCTATGTAATATGCAGTCTATCAGATACTATGCACATGTGAGCTTCTTAATCACCTCACCTGCACTGAAAGGCAAAAAGGATTTTATTGAATATGTTGCAAAAACCTTGAACCGTGGAAGTTATTCTTGGTCTCTTGGCTTGCGGGCATTCTACTTGTCATTTTCTCTTGTCCTTTGGATTTATGGGCCCATACCCATGTTTGCTTGTTGCTGCTTCACATCATTTATTTTGTACTTCTTGGATACAACCACTCAAATCACACGGGATCTTCATATCAAGTCATTCAAGGAGAGGGAAACTGAGGATATGGAAGCAGCATAGGTCCATCATTGTAACTATTGTTGAACTTGGTTACAATTATCTTTTAGCACATGGTAATTTTTCTCAAAGTTCAGTTGCAGATTTTCTGTAATTATCTCTGTAATGATAATGATATTGATAACAAGCCTTGAAGCAGTGGTAAGATTGTTTCTCTGAGACCGGAAGGTCAGTGGTTCAAGTTTAAGAAATATTAATATTTATTGAAAAGTATGAGTGCAATCTGGGGTGTCTTCTCTCTATTGTTTTGTAATGGAAAGTTTTTTTTTTCCTTGTGTTTGGGGTTGATTGTTCGTCTCATGCTTAATTGGTGAATAAAGAACATGAGCTTTACTAAGGCCACTTGCTTGTATATGGTGCTCATTCCCATATATTGCAGTTATTGTGTTGAATATGATTCCAAAAATATCATTTCATTGCAAGCCTAAATAGATATGAATGGCATATTTGAAAAAGCATATTATCAGATTTAATTATTCGTTTGGTTTATATCAGATGAAGGCATGCTAAGTCATGTCAGGAGGCATGGATTGAGCATAATTGAGCTTTCCAATACTACTAGTTGGCTTCTATATGAATCACTTAATATGTCAGTACGATGGGGCCATGGGAGATAACAGAGGCAGCAGAATCCCGTACTATTATTGGCAATTTCCATGAACATTATGACAATGAGGAAGATGGCAAAATTATCTGCTATACATATTGGTAGTGGGAATTTCAACATAAAGCTAAATGCTTGCTAATCTATCAGATATACTTTATTCAACGGTATAGCCTGCCATATATTAGCATAACACCTCTCTGACCTGCTTTAGAAAGACAACAATATGAGATTTAAGATCAAGAATGAGAGAAAGAAAGGTTGATACGATTGAATGACAAGTTGGTAAGAACAAGAGCATGGTGGAGGTGATTATGATATTGACATCATCAAGTTGGCCACATGCACATACACATGATCATGATCATGCTGGCCGCGCAGCCAATCCGCCTATGATGCACCGACACTTAAAAAACAAAAATGACGTGTCGTGTCCGACACTTCCCGACACTCCAACACGCGTTGCAGAGACTCAAAAGAAGTTCAAAGGTTGCATTATATTGCATTTTTAATTCCAGCTATTAGACTTGTTGGATTACGACTATCATTTTATTTAGTTTAATATAAATATTTATAATATCTTATGTTTCTTTGCAAAATTGATGAATATTATAAGTTTAATTTTATTTTTTGTTAAATTATTGAATATTAAATATAATATACACTACATAAATTAAAAATATTATTTAATATTAAAATATGTCCTAACGAGTCAAGATCTAACAATTTTTAAAATTAACGTGTCGAAGTGTCATATCGTATCTGTATCTTATGTCCCGTGTCGGGTTCAGAGTGCAATATAGCAATCCGCAGCAGAAAAGTTACAAATTCCAGTGAAATGCATGCTTGTAGTAACCGTCTACTCATAGTATTGCAAGATTACAAAGAAAGGACGCTGTTTTGTTCTTGTGCCAATTTCTCAAACGAATATTTAAAGCTTGACAAAATTAAGCTTCACGCTGATGAATCTACTTTTGTAGAAATCACCACCTCCCCGCAAAGAAGATAAGAGAAGAGAAGCGTAATTATAAGAATCAATTTGAGTAAATATTTACCCATAGTAAAAGTCTTTTCAAATAATCGATTATCTAGATAAGTGGAACCTTATATACCACTCTTCCCAAAAAAAAAGAAATCAGCACATAGTTGTTTCTGTTGAAAATATTCAAGGAATGATGAAACCCCATACTGATTAGAAATGTTTCAAATGAATATTATATAAGTACAAAAAAAATCCATATAACTTGAGATTTTAAGGTTTTGGGTTCATATGTATGTAAATGTGAGTAGTGATAAAATCTCACGTCAATTAAAAACGTTCCAAATGAATATTATATAAGTATAAAAAAAAAACCTATACAATTTGAAACTAAGAATTTTGGGCTACCCCTGTGTTACTAAAACATATGTTTTATTTAAATTTTTTACCTACAGAAAAAAAGTGAATCAATTAATATAAGAAAATAAATAAACAAAACGACGTAGTTTTAAAGTAGACGGAGATAAATATATCTAAAACTGCTTGAGAAATATTTTTCTCATATATATATACGTGGAAAAAGTATTTGTTCTTTTAAATGACATAATTTATATCATTTCACCCTCACAAACACGTGATACCTACACTTTTATTTTTTTGTCTACACTCTCTTCTTCATGATTTATCTCTTTCTCTCACTTAAAATGACACAACTTTACATCCTTTAAAATGACACACATTTTTTTCTATATATAAATTAAAATAAAACTAAACTAAATGACAAATAAAAAAGAAATAGATGAATTTGATCAATATACGAACCTTATTCTATTGTATATAGATAAATCAAAATAAAACATATATGGGTTTATCAGTTCTCAAGCTGTTTGAGATAATTTTATCTCCGGCTAGTAAATCATAACCGTACAAAAATAGATCAATAGTGATAAAGGAAGAGAAAGAAAAAGGGAATCATAATCAAAAAAAGGTGAATCAATTAATATAAGAAAATAAATAAACAAAACGACGTAGTTTTGAAGTGGCCGGAGATTAATTTATTTCGAGTTGCCGGAGAAATGTTTTTTCATATATATATATATATATATATATATATATATATATATATATATTAATTAGTGGACAGTCATCATCCAATAAGATCAAACCACCTACGAAGTTACGTATAATCTCACTTTCAATTTTTAATCATAATTTTAAGTTCTCTTTCCTCTGTTTTCACACTCATCTTTCTCTATCTAGCTACGTTTGGTCTCTCTAAGTTGGTCAGCGATGGTGTAATTGTATTTGGAACAATGCCAAAAAGAATCTTCCTTCTTTCTGTTATTCTTGATCTTTTCAAAGGGATAAGCATTTATCAGCCATTCAAAACTAAATGTTAACATTAATTCTTGATTCTTTAAAGCTAAAACAAGCTAGGCAAAGCATATTACACAACTAGCGAGATCTGCTGATTACACGCATGAAATATAAGTCATTTCGTTACGGCGTGATTGATATGAACATATATTAATAAAGTGAAAAAGAAAATATTTGACTAATCATCAAATAGACAAAGCATATTACAATACTATATTCGCACATTACACACATGCAATATAACACTCCCTCCCCCCTTTTCGTTAGGGTGTGATTTGATATGAATAATATTAATAAAGTGAAAAAGAAGATACTGGTATATATACAGGACACGAGAAAGAAAATATACTAAAGAAATACAAGATCAAACCACATTTAACCTAAACACACTATATAGAGTCTCATGTATTATATTATACTTCTTCCTTTAATTAATTATCATATTACATTTTAACATTTGTTGTCTTTGATTTTAAGCCAATATTACTATATGGGAGTACAATATAATTAAAAAATAAAAACAATGTCTGAGTTAAATAATTTATGTTAATAATTTTATATATTCCTAAGTTTTTGTTAAACTGATTATGTTCTTTAAATGATAATTAAAAAAGAATGTGATCAATTAATCAGAAAATAACCATTTACATCACTTATGTGATTATTTTTTGAAATTCATTTTCCTTGTCCTGTATAATATATTCTTTTGTTAATAAGTACAGCTTTCCCCACCCTTTTTCTTAAAGAAAACAATGTCGAACCAAGACCACCTGTTGGCTGTTGCTACGGATGTTAAATAATCACCAAAAAATTTTAGGCAAAAGCTTTTTATCATACTCATTTAAATTAACAGTTATATGTAAAAAGTTATATGAGTCATATTAGAAATATATTTATTTCTTAAGAAAATATTTTTACACATGTTTACTGTTAAATGTTTAAGTAAAAAGTTTTTATCTACCAAAAAAAAAAGTTTTTACATGAGAATTTAAGAGTGAAATTTAAAGTGGGAACTTCCGACTTTAGGTATACAAAAAAACTTGTGACATAATGTTTATACAGATATGTGTATTTTTAAGTTGATTTACGTTCATAAGGTAGGAAGTTTTGAGTCAAGAAATTATCATTTTAATGTATACAAAAAAAAAAGAAATTATCATTTAATTTATTTTTACCTAGGTAATTACATTGAGTCAAGCGTTATATTTGAAAATATATTATAAATTTTTACCTTTTCGATCCTTTTCAATTCACTGGTTTTATATTCTATCGTATCAAGATTATCATAAAATAATAGGGAGAGGTCATAGTTACAACCTTTTTTATTTACAATCTCTTACAACCATATATCATAACCGTTGATTTCCGTCAATCAACGGTTGTCATTTATTATGAATTAATAATTAATTAATAAGTTTAATTTGCGAAAATCACAACCGTTGATTGACAGAAATCAACGATTATGATATATGATTGTAAGAGGTTGTAAATAAAAAAGGTTGTAACTCTAACCTCTCCCAAAATAGTATTAGCCAATTGGAAGTTGCATCTCAATTGGTATCTGGAAAAAGGGGTCTTTTTCATCAGAAAATAATATATTATTTCTTGCTGATAACTAGCTTTAAGGCTGGTAGGTCAAGGAAATTAAATGAGAGAGCATTTTCACTATTTTTAGGTTCCTTACGGGCAAGACAAGTGATATTTCATTGTTTGTGCGCCTCACATTGTTTACCGGAGATGGTTTCTATGTTGGATTGCAATACAGAAAATGAAACCTCTAATGGAATACATCAATTAATTGGCTAACTCCACTGCTCTGTCACTTGCAATACGTCACATTAATAGTAACCAGGTCATCACACACTGAATTTTCAAAATATACATAAAAATGTCAAAGGTCATGTAATTATCGATAGAGACCACCCATTTGTCCCTTGTAAGTGTTCCCTTGTGTTCTTTCACCAGCTATATGTTCTGGATGGGCCGGATGGCTTTCATGGCTGTCTCAAATCGGTCCGACAAGGTCATGAACACTTAGAACCTAAGGGGGCGTTTGGTTAGGAGAATTTTTATGAATAATAGGAAAATGTTATACATAAAGAAATGGTTGAAAAGTGAGAAAGATAAAAAAATGTAAAAAAAAGTTGTTTGGTTGGAAAAAAATTTATCGGGAAAATTAAGTAACTTTTATGAAATCTCTGTTTGGTTGTAGGTAAAATATAGATAGGAAAACAAGTTGGTTTTACGAAAATAACCCTGTATTTAAATTTTTTTGACGGTGGCAAATTAACAGGGTTGGCAAACCAAGAAAACTTTTTATTTTTTTTGGTTCTTTGCTTTATCCTGGCACTCAACAGACAAAAGAATGCACAATCTTCGCATGCAAAATAGTGCTCTCAAGAATACAGTGCCATTTTAGTTTTGTTTTGTGTTTTCAATATCTTTCCTGGTCACTGTACAATTGTTCATATAGCATATTGTTCCCCGTCATCTGCTTATATTACAGAACAATCAAAACAAATCATGCTCTATTACATCCTAGGTCATTGATCTTTTCACTTCACACAAAGCATCTGGAATAAATATCAGCTTCACACTCTTCTTCCATGCTCAGTTATCACTGTTTTTGGACCCAACAGTACGAATTGGAGGGTACGCTCGTCATTAGCGCTCTTGCCCAAGGTCACTATTTAGCTAGCTAACATGCAATACCATATATCAAGAGGGATTATTTGGCCTGCTTTCTTATTCAGATAGACATCCAAATTGTTTCGGTGGCAATCTGATTTAGGTAGCAATATATTCAGAATGTTTAAACCAAACAAAGGCACCCAATTATCCCACTTCTCACTTACCCATCTATCTCAACATTTTCCCCCAACCAAACACACCCTAAGGGTTCTTTACCCCTCATGACACGTGTTCATCTCACGTATCTCAAGCATGCATGATCTTTTTCACATCAAAGGTCACGTAGTCTCATACTATCGTGGACCCACGTGACTGAAATGATTATGGCATCACACTTTACTAGTTGAAAGGCTATAAAGAAAGGACCTCACCTCCTAAAACTGGATTATTTTTTCCATTGCTGACTTTCTAGAAATTCTATTGAATTCACTTCTTACTGGCCATAATCGTGCCCTAATGATCACCTTTCCCTTGATTCCCAACTTGCCTTGGACCGGTATGTTGACTTCATTGAGCCTTGGTCTGTACCATTACCTTTTCAATCATCGTCAGATTGACATACTTCATCCATTTTGAGATACAGAGCATCGTTGCTATGTTTTATGCTATACATTTGCATTGAACTTTGATTTATCAACCATGTCTAATTTAACCATATACAGGCAAAGATTATTTAACTAGTAGATCAGCTTGGTTTTGTTCGTAAATAGTATGACTGGTCATACACTCTTGATTGAAGTATGACTGATCAAGCATAATGTAATTTGTAAAAGTTTGTAAAAAAAAAATTTGTAAATATAACCTTCCCCATATATATATATATATATATATATATATGAGGTAGGATCATTTGACACCGGTGTCAAATTTGAAGTTTGACACCTTATCTGAGAGCCGTTAGATCAAAAAAGATCAACGACTCTGATTTGTAAGCATGTGACACCATTGATCTTTTTTGATCTAACGGCTCTCAGATGAGGTGTCAAACTTTAAAATTGACGCCGGTGTCAAATGATCCTATATATATATATATATATATATATATATATATATATATATATATATATATGTATATATATATATATATATATATAGGGGCAGGATATTCTTAGACCGATATAAGAGTTAGAAGTCTTACACTCAATCTTGACTATTGATCCACTTGTATCCAATGGCTCACATTACTAAAAAATTTGAGCCCTTAGATATAAGTGGGATTAACGGACAAAATTAAGAGTGTAACTTACACTGGTGTAAAATGATCCTGACCCATATATATATATATATATATATATATATATATATATATAGAGAGAGAGAGAGAGAGAGAGAGAGAGATAGGATTCTTTGACACCAGTGTCAAATTTAAAGTTTGACACTGATAACTCTCCCAAATGAGAGTTAATTTAGTATTTTTATGATGAATTTGTTGCATAAATTCCATATAAGTTGACCTTTTTGCATGATAATTGAGCTAAATATTGTATATTTATGATTAAGTGCTTTGAGATGACTAAGTATGAAAAATAAGACAATATCCCTTGATTTTGTGTAAGAAAAGATGACTTGTTGAGTGTTTGTCTTTGTAGGAAAAATTGACGTAGAAATGCTGTAGCAGAGAAGATGACGAAGTAATGATATAGCAAGCGCTACAGCATGACAGCATGGACAAAGGGACAACCGAACTTTTGATTTTCAAAAGTTAGTTATTCCCCAACAATGCACCAGCAAGCAAGGGAAGTTTCTGAAGATTTAATTCAGAAACCACAAGGGTCAAAGACAAATTCAAAGATTGAATCTTATCCAAATCCCAAAGAACAAGGACAACAACCTTGATTCGGTCAACAACATTGGCACAAGAAATCCAAGAAGATAAAGATCCTATCCAATTGAGTGCCAACAAATCCGAAAATCTCAATAATCAAGGACAACAAACTCAGCTCCTACTCGGTTAACAACAACATTGGCACAAAGATTCCAAGAAGATCAAGATTTTATCCAACAAGTGCCAACAACCCAAGAATCTAGGGATACGATAAGGCTGCAGCAACAAGAATTATGGATTCTGACTCCCAAACCAAAAGCCCAATTGCCCAACCATTTTTCCTATTTAAAGAGAAGTTCCCCCACGGATTCAACAAGCGAGAGAGAGGTCAGAAAGGCAAGAAAGAAGGGAGGGGAAGAATGTAGTACCCCTCCCGTGTTTTAGAGAGAGAAAGTAAGGTTCTTAGAAGAGGAAGAGCAGCGCTGGAGCAGTGCTGGAGCAAGGCAGTGACGACGTCTTCCTACAACAATTGTTTTCAACTTCTTTTTTGTTTTCCAATGAGTTCTTTCTTTCTTTTCTCTGTTTTATTTAATTCCATTATGAGCTAAATTTCTCTATAGGTTAGGTGATAAAGTACCTATGCTGTAACATTGAGATGTATGCCTAAACTTTGTTTTTATTAATGTTTAATTAGTTATTCAACGAGTTTGCTTAATCTTATTCATGTGTGCATGTCGAGAGATACATATATGATATTGAGGAGGTTGGGGCCGAGAGGTTTCCGAATCCATACCCTTGTTGAATTGTGTGGATTAATTAGGTTAAGAAAGTTAACTTGATTAAGTTGTGGGTAGAGATATCATTCACACCACATAGCCTAGAACTTGAACTTGAACAATTCAGTGATTAGTTTGGCCATAGAGATGTGGGAATTAGTTATTGGGTATATATGTTAGGTTGGCCAAAATCCCTAACATACTTTACTGTTCGGTTACTAATTAAGCATTGATATAGCATCGTTAAAGCATCGGTTCAGTATTGCTGTATCAGGAAAATTGAATCTGACCTATATCTCATCCATCATCTTAGTACCTTTGAATTTAGTTTACTGTTTTCTTATTTTTAATTGTCTTTTATTTTATAAACCTCACCATAAAAATCAATCTTTTTAGAATTTCTTTAATTAATTAATTATTGCTTTATAAATCATCTCTGTGGGAACGATACTTGGACTCACACGTCCCTTTAGTACTTGTGACACGTGCACTTGCGTATTTGTGTGGAAGATTTAAATTGATTACAAATTGCACAACAGACACCTCATCTAAGAGCCGTTAGATCAAATAAGATCAACGACTCTGATTTGTAAGGATGTGACACCATTGATCTTTTTTGATCTAACGACTCTCAGCTGAGGTGTCAAACTTTAAATTTGACACTGGTGTCAAAGGATCCTACCCCATATGGGATATGATCAACTTACACCGGTGTAAGAATAATAAATCTTACACCAAATCTTAACCGTTAATTTCCGTGCATCTAATGGTTGAGAATTATTGGAAATTAAAAATTAATTAATGAGTGAGATTTAATAAATCTTAACCGTTAGATGTAGAAAATCAATGGTTAAGATTTGGTGTAAGACTTATTTTTCTTACACCGGTGTAAGATGATCCTGCCCCTATATATATATATATATATATATATATATATAGGGAGGGTTCTTTTGACTCAAGAGTAAGATTTTTAAGTCTTACTTCTCATCTTAGCCATTGATGAACGAAAATCAACGATTGTCATTTGTAATGTAATTAAAAATTAATCTAATATAACTTCCTAAATTATAACTGTTGGATGGACAGAAATCAAAGGCTAAGATGAGAAGTAAGACCTATAAGATTTACTCTGAAGTCAAATCATCTTTCTTTTATATATATATATTAAAGCTTACAATGCTGCATTTTTGCTCTTATTGATGATATTTTCACAACAAATCTCGACTGACAAAACTAGGGCCCTTTGTAATCCGTACACTGATTTGAGCATTAGAGGTCACCCTTGCAAATCAGTGAACAAGTGGGGGTTTGACTTGGAAGCACCTGCGAACCTACTTGGGGTCACAGAAATTTTTGGAAAAACAAAATGCCAAAGTTTTGTTTATGCTTTGTAGGTGGACTTCAAAAAACAAAAAAATCACATGGAAACCTTTGGTACACCAGCGGATCTACTTTTTTGAAATCCTCAGCATGGCATGGTTAGCACAAGATAATATCGCGTTGAACATGAGATCTTGTGTCGGTGCATCGTGACGTGGTGGCAATGGCTTTATCTTGACTTTTTCCCGTGTTTTTTTTTTATTGATATTTTATAATACATCAACAGTGGCAGACCTATTGTTGCACAAGTGCGGATACAAACTTCTTTTTAAAAAAAATCAGAAGCGTTGCCCTCAAACCCTCGTCATTAAATATGTAATTAAATGTGATAATGTGTACCCATAAATAAAATTTTCTGCTTGGAAGGATCCTGAGGAAGCATATGCCCTTGCCTACCACATGTCAGGGTCAGTTTGGAGTTTGGACCCTATACATTTTATTTGTTGAAATGCGCTTCTCCAATCCCCTTTCCATAAATTCCCTATTTGCATGTGGTCCTTCTTCCACGAAGCAAGTGGTAGTACATTCTTCTTGCTGATATTCATATTGCAATCATGATGAGCATATCACATATCTATCACAGAAAAAAAGGATGTAAGGTTTTTGTTAGGGAAGTAGAGACGCAAATGAATGGAAATATCTAATATTAATATATAACCAGTTTTAGAGAGTCAAAAAATAAGAAAAAGAACAAGACCTTCTAAGTCAAAAAAGAATAAGAAAAAGAACAGAAAAAAAGTTGTAGCAAATACAAAAAAGGGCAAACCCTCCCACTTTGCGAGGATAGGGATGATGATGGATAGTATGTGGTCATATTCTTGTATATTTTTGCAAAGAGAATATTTTCCTATACTCAAATCTCATTACTGCTCCAACTCTATCCCAAATATAAGTTATCACTGATATGTAACAAATATATGGTTTTGAAATAATCAATTGATGCAAGAAGGATACAGAATGAATTGCACTTAGCACAAGTTATCAGTTTCTCATTCTATCTTCCACATATTATCAACAAACAGATTTGTAATTTCCAACAGCCACAGCCACAACCACAACCACGGCCGCGGTGCATGTCTAACTGCAAAATAGAAAGGTTAATGGCTATTATAAGCCCAAATATTGAGTTGATATGATTGTAACAACTACAATTTTGGGAAGAAAAAACATGCTAATACCCTGGCAAAACATAATTTATACATGAATATGATCATCTAGCTAGTTCATGAAACCTAGTACAGATAAAGGGGATATTAACAGTTGGAGTTGCCGGGGAGTGAGAAATGAAGGCAGAAGGTGATGACAGAAGCATAGAGAGCACAAAGGAGTGAGATGCACAATTTCACTTCTATATATATCATCATCTGTATATGCATATCATCATCTGTGCTCTCTATCTTCTGTCAACAACCTTACGAACTAGCACCCCCTCCCTCTTTCCCCTATTGATCTACCACTGTTCTTCACCCAAAAAAAAAAAAAAGAAGAAGTAAAAAGTAAAACTAATCGTCACATAAGAAGGGCAAATGATCATCGAAAGGAGAAATAATTAAAGAAAAAAGAGATTCGTGTTTGGAATTTTGGAGTGTTAGATTTCTCACTGGCTAGAAGCACCTATTTATAGGGGAAAAATGCTAAAGGGAAAGCCAGCCAACCCACTGAAAAGAATGGGTAAAATATTCTTTAAAGAGCCTTAAAATATTCCACTAGACAAGCTTAATTACCAATGTAATGACACGTTGATAAAACATCCTCAAAAGGACACCCTATGTAACTTCCTAACAACCAATTCACGTTCTTCATGTAACACCATGCATGCTATATAAATTTTAATCTCAAACTCCTACTTCTTATATGGAAACCATCACATATAGGAGGAATGCTAGTGTTGTGATTTTCGAGACACTAAGAGCATGAATTATTCAAAATGTACAGTGTAGTGGTTGACTGCAATATCTATCCTTAACTGATTTATGCAACCATTATTGATATGGTATGCAGGACGAAGAGTGACCATTTTGTTATTGTTGGTAAAAGAAATTATCAACTGTCATGTTAATATGGCATATTTCGCTACACAGTGTAGCGAAATATGTGTGCAAATAATTCGCTACACAGTACAGCGAAATATGCCACGTCAGAACCAAAAATGTCACGTGTCAAACAGGGAGAATTTCGCTACACATGTTTGACACGTGGTATTTTTGGTTCTGTGCATTCTGACGTGACATATTTCGCTATACTGTATAGCGAATTATTTGCACACATATTTTGCTACATAGTATAGCAAAATATGCCACGTAATATTTTGACAAAATTTATTGTTGACATGACAGTCTGATAATTTTTTTTGGCAACAGTGACACTTGCTGAGTGTTACTAATATGCACGCATGTGCAATAGGATTTCTGTAATCTTGTGAGATCATCATTATATTTCCAATTGTTCTAACTTCATAGACCAGATGCTATATATCCATAGTTGTTGTGATTCCTATCTATCTTCTTCGATCACTTACTGTGAGTGGTATGTGGGGCCCATAATTCTCATACTCCACTGGAGTACCTTTCCTTGGTCAAGGAAAGTGAAGCTGTCTAGTGGTTCAGAAATAGTGTAATATATATGCAAGTAAATTAATATACGGAAACATATTAGTCTTATATCTCTTTTTTTTTTTTAATTTCTTGAATTGGAAAGATTGAAGGCTGCAGTGACTTGTGTGAATATATTTACCATAGTTAAAATCTCGATTTATTACTACGATTTTACGTTTTTACGATTTTTTTTATCAAAATGATCTTATAATATTTCAAACATTTTTACATTTTTGCAATTTTTTTATATTATAATTTTACGTTTTACGATTTTCTAGTTTCATTCCGATTTTAATTAAGATCTCGATTTTAACAACGTTAATATTTACCCTATTTAAAGCCTTGACTTTTAAAAGAAACCTAACCCCACAATATATGCTTGAGCGTTGTGGATGATGCTATGCATATACGCATGGTTAGGAAGTCACCACCCATGAGGGCAGGTAAGCGCATTCATTAATCAGGGCACTTGTGGGAAGTAGGAACGATTTTCTATGTATGTCTTCAATTTTCTGTGTTTGTGTTGTATCTTCTTTAATCATGTTTCATATAATGTTAGTATTATTTGTTTTTAAATTTTGTTTGTTATGCAAGATTAGGAATGGTGGAATTTTCATTCTAGAAAGATAGAATATAAAAATTATTAATGTGGCATCACTTCTAAGCTAGCTTAAGTTTTTAAATGAGATAATTGTTTTAATTACATGGTATAGCCAAGATGATCAAGGAGTTACGAGTTCGATTCTCACCGCTCCCGCTCAATATCCATTGCAATATACATGCTTCAAACCTAAAGAATCTTGCCCGCGGGTGTATTAAAGATAAAACAAATCAAGATTTAAAAGATAAAACACCATTATTTAACTTTAAATAAAAAGTTAAATTATTTAGAATCAATAATGTATAATAAGGATTTAGTGTTTCTTATATTATAAGAAATAAATTTATCTTCTACACGCATAAAAGTATGTGGGGGTCATGTGAATTAATATGAAGAAAAAAAGAGAGAAAGAAAAAATATGCGCTCCATATATTTTTATGTGCACATAGAATATAAATTCTCCAACATAAAAAATATTAAACCCAATATATAATATTTTATTTATTATTTATTTATTTATTGGTAAACAAAAGCGCTACAAGCCCATATATTTATTATTTAGAGTTAACAGCATGAGTGGAAAGAAACTAGTTTTTCCGTAATGAAGATAAAGTATTGTGAACTGAGGTAACAGACTTTAGGAGCTAGAGTCACTACTAAAAAAAGCTTTATTATCGACGGAATTTATCAACGGAAAATATTCTGTCAAAGATAGTTACGGAATTTTTGACGGAAATATAGTTCCGTTTGAAATAGAGACGGAAAAAATTTCCGTTGAAATTTGAAACGGAAATGTGCAACGGAAAATAAATTCCGTCAAAAATTTTGACAGAAAATAAATTCCGTTGAAATTTTCTGTCAAAAATTTATCATATAATATTTGTAATTGAAAATTATTGACGGACCACAAATTCCGTTGATAATTACAACGGAATATTTATTCCGTTGAAAATTTCAACGGAGTTTTTCCGTTGAAATTTGAAACGGCATAATATTCTGTTGAAAATTCAAACAGAATTTTTTTCTGTCGAAAAATGCAACGGATTTTTTTTGTCGAAAATTTCAACGGAATATTTTTCCGTCGAAAATTCCAACGAAATTTTTTTCCGTTGATAATTTATGAAAAACCATAAATTTCTTTTATGCAAGAATGCTATCATTTATAATTGTTTATGGTGTTGTGCATATATATTGAAACATTCATCTTTATTCAAATGTGCTTCAAACAAAAGAAAAGTACTCGGGCCTTGACATAATTCATCGTATAAATGGCACACACGCCCAAGCCCGATGAGGGACAAAACCTCCTAAGCGCAGACTTGCTGGAAAGTCCTCAATAGTAGAATTAAACAATATAAAAAATGAAATCAACGAAAATAAGGGCAACATGAATGATATGCAATTATCAACATATACGATACTAATCTGAGTAGAATAAAACAACAACAGACTTAATTGTCCCAGACATCATCATCTTAGAAGAATTTATTTAAGTGAGAGATAGAGAAATGAAATCTCCACCTTTTAGCAACCCCAGAAGTTCTATGACTACAACAGTGAATTTATATAGTAGGTGGGTGGGCTTGCGTGATTCTTTACTTTGACCATTTTATGTTGGTGCATAGTGTATTCCTAAATGACTTGTGAGAGATAATGACTTATTAGTGTCAAAATTTCAACGATTTTTGATTTTTTTTCATCAAAAATTGCAACGGAATTATATCCGTTGAAAATTACAACGGAATAATTTTCCGTTGAAAATTCCAACAGAATTTTGGTCCGTTGATACTTTCAACGGAATTTTGATCTTTATCCGTCAAAAATTTCAACGGAATTTTGGTCCGTTGATACTTTCAACGGAATTTTGATCTTTTTCCGTCAAAAATTCCAACGAAATTTTGGTCCGTTGATACTTCCAACGGAAGTTTGGTCTTTTTCCGTAAAAAATTCCAACGGAATTTTGGTCCGTTGATAAGTTCAACGGAATTTTGGTATTTTTCCGTCAAAAATTTCAACGGAATTATTTTCCGTTGAAAATTTACACTAAATTTTTATCTATTGGTAATTTTAAGTGAATTTTTATCCTACATTTTGTTCTTCAAGTAATTAAATCGTAAATTTCTTCAAATATATCATTTATAATTGTTTATGATGTTGTGCATACATATTGAAACATTCGTGTGAGAATGCAAGTAGTCATGACTATCCATATTGAAACATGATGCTAAGATGTACTCACGTGAAAATGGATATGAAAATACGTAAATATGTTGCTAACATATCCCTGTAATCTTTATTCAAATAAGCTTCAAACAAAATAAAAGTACTCGTGCTTGACATAATTCATTGTATAAATGGCAGACACGCCAAAGCCCGATAATGGACAAAACCTCCTAAGCGCAGACTTGCTGGAAGCCCTCAATAGTAGAATTAAACAATATAAAAAAAAGTCAACGAAAATAAGGGCAACATGAGTGATATGCAATTATTAACGTTTATGATACTGATCTTAGTAGAATAAAGCAACAACAGACGCAATTGTCCCAGACGTCATCATCTTAGAAGAATTTATTTAAGTGAGAGATACAGAAATGAAATTTTCACCTTTTAGCAACCCCAGAAGTTCTATAACTACAGCGGTGAATTTATATAGTAGGTGGGCGGGCTTGCGTGATTCTTTACTTTGACCATTTTATGTTAGTGCAAAGTGTATTCCTAAATGACTCGTGAGAGATAATGACTTATTAGTGTCAAAAATTCAACGACTTTTGCTTTTTTTTCATCAAAAATTGCAACGGAATTTTATCCGTTGAAAATTACAACGGAATAATTTTTCGTTGAAAATTCCAACGGAATTTTGGTCTGTTGATATTTTCAACGGAATTTTGATCTTTTTCCGTCAAAAATTTCCACGGGATTTTGGTCCGTTGATACTTTCAACGGAAGTTTGGTCTTTTTCCGTCAAAAATTTCAACGGAATTTTGGTCCGTTGATACTTTCAACGGAATTTTGGTCTCTTTCCGTCGAAAATTTCAACGGAATTATTTTCCGTTGCAAATTTCCACGGAATTTTTATCCGTTGATAATTTTAACTGAATTTTTTTCCTACATTTTGTTCTTCAAGTAATCACAAGCATTATGAAAAACCATAAATTTCTTTTATGCAATAATGCTATCATTTATAATTTCTTATGGTGTTGTGCATACATATTGAAACATTCACGTGAGAATGCAAGTAGTCATGACTATCCACAACTAGAAGTGTTGAAGTAATGAGTGAAGTTATAAGTATACAAATATGATGCTCAGATGTACTTACATGGATATTCAAAAACGATGCTCATACACTACAAAAGTTCAAGTATTTTGCGGAGGTTATGTTTGCAAATTGTGGAGGCCTTTGACCCCCACTACATATATTTGTGCATTCATAAAGAACGCCAGTTTCACATGTGTCACAACATAATTTTTGTCATTTATGTGTGCAACGCTACTATTTGTTCGAGTATTTTTCTGGAGGTTATAGACCCCCACAATATATGTAAGACTATGGAGTTAATGATTTCTTATTTAATGTAAGACTATGGATTGTTTTAAGGAATAATTTGAACTAAATTTATAAAAAATAATGATTATATAGACCATGATTTATATTATAAAAATAATGATTATATTGACCATGATTTATAAAATATCATGAATTTATAATTAGCACACAATATTGTTATTGATAAATTTATGGGTTTGATGTTTGTCATTTTAAATGACATAAGTTATGTCTTTTTAGGAGAGAGATAGACACAGAAAATAGAAATCATGGGAGAGAGAAAGTGAGTGGCTTTTTTTAATTTAAAATTTAAAAAAAAAAAATCTGTTTCTGTCTCTCTCTTAAAAGGACAAAATGTTATGTCGTTTAAAATGACAAACATTTTTCCCTAAATTTATATATGATAAAATATATCACTTTACTTATAATTAGTTAACATTCTTAGCAAAATACTTATAGAGTATTATTCTTTTAATCAATTATTCTTTTACAAATTAGCAATTAATTATCATTTTCGTTATAATTATATACTTAGTAATCCCCATATTTATTCCATTTTAAAATTTAGTAGTCTTTCGCTCTTTTTGCATTCCCTCTTTGTACAAATTCTTTCCCTCCCTTCAAATTTTTGACAATCGAAATATCCCGCTTTTTTTTTTTTTATGTTTTCCCAAATAGTTTCTTATTCCTGAACCAACTCTCATTCAAATATTTTAAGAAACAATAAACCTTATCAAATCGTCCATTCCCGAAAACTTTCAAACACTCAGCCTTGAATTCCGGTAAGAAATCCCTCTCCACGATCGCCAACACCATAAGCGCCACCGCCGCAGCCTTCCTCGTCGCCCAATCGACGCTGCTCAACAATTCTACCAAGCAAAGAACCAAATTCCTCAAGGCTGCGTTGCTGGATGCATAAGGCAGGTATTTTGTAATTTTTCATGAGCTTTTAATTTTTTATGAGCTTTTACCATCTTCAGAATTTCTGTTCTGAAATTTAATACCATGACAATTTAATTTTCTTGAAGGCTTCAAAGGCTTTATGGAGGAAATGTGTATGTGGGTCTTCGAATTCCCGATGCTGATTCTGGTTCTCCCACAGAGCATTGATATCGTTCCTGTCACTAAAGCGTATTATCACTTCCCCCATCATTTTTTTTTTCTTCTCAGCTTTTGCAAAGTATCTTATATTGTTTTACTTGTTTTACTAGCGGCCATTGTTGGGGAGATTAAGAACAGAAACACATTGGTTCATTGAGACTTGAGGTGACAGGTTAATTTGTTAATTTAAGACCTTTACATTATAATTGAGATTGTGCTCACAATGTGTTCGATCATTTGCTTCACTGGCCTACGCATGCTGCATTGTAATTTAAACTTGTAAACTTTTTTTCCCATATCAAAGTTGGTTATTGTATAGGCTATATTGAACCTGCGATGGTGCTCTGCATGAACCTGTGATAGTGAGTTATATGTGGAGTGTGCACTGTACAATGATGGAGCACCATTTGGCCTTCCCACAAGAACAAGGTTTTTATACTTTTTGCAGTTTATGTTTTACAGAACTTAGACATTTTACTATAAAAATTCTGGTCCATTTTCACCTGGACTTACTGAAGGAATGATTTTTATGGGATAGGATTTCTTTTCGTTATTTAGCTCTTCAATTATACTATTATGATTGAGATTATTTTTTTATAATTTTTTCATTTCCATGTGCTCCAACCTCCGTTGGTATTGTGTTAAAAATAAAGATTTGAATACAAATCCTGTTATCATGCTTTATTTGTGTCATAGAATCATATATCTCATTGATTGAGAGATATGCCTTATATAATTTCCAAAAAAAAAAAGAGATATGCCTTATATAAACATGATTACAGTAGTAGATTAAAGATATAAAATAATTTGAATTAGCTAAAAGTTAGGTTATTATAATTTTAATTAATTTAATATCAACCGTTATGATTTACTAATCAAATCATATTCAAAGCCAATTAATGCCGTTGTTATAGTTTGCTAATCATGATCCTATTGGATGTTAATTAATGTCAACCGTTACAATTAATGTCTAAACAAATCCTATTTCAACAGTTAATATCATGATCCTATTGTATTTAAATTATCTCTTCTTTGTACATCTCTTTTATTTTGTATTTAAATTATCTTGTGGCAGATTCTACAATTAGAGAAAAGGCTACAAGACTAATTTCAAGTCAGATGCACATTAGAAATGGCACTTGGATACAACCTATGTCTCTTGTTAATCACTTGGATACCGAGGCCCCAGTGTGACAACTCACTAGATTAGAATTTAACATGATTGAGGTATCCTAATTTTTCCTATGCGTTATTTGATTAGGTTTACCTTCACACGCATTTCTTAGAATTTTTACCTCTGTTGTTCTGTTTGATGTGGATATTGGATTGGTCTTGAAATAGAGTGAAGTGTGAAATTATTTTACTTATAATTTTTTTTTTATTGCAGATCTTTCATGACAAACAAATGGTGCGTATTTTGGTGGCTAGCGCAAGTGTTAAGACATCAGCCTTTAGTTAGCATTTTTTTTTTTCTATTTCATGTATTTTTTTTAGACTTCATTTGAATTTAAGTTATCTTGTTAATACATATTAATTTTACACTTTGAATATTATTATAATAATTTTCAGAGAATATTTAATTGTTAGAAGCATTTTTCATATTTAGGAAAATTTTCTTTTAATTAAAATTTAGAATTTTTTTTTCATTTTGATTGTATGTAATTATAGTATATTTTAAATGATTTTTAAAAAATAAAAGTTGTTTTTGCTACTTATTTTTTTAATTATTAAGCAAAAGCTCAGCGTTGATGCCATATCTTTTGTCCAAAGAAAAAGTTTAATGGCTGCTTATTTCGATGGATGAGAAAATCGACTCCAAATCACGCAGATGGATTTAGTGGCTCCATATTCGTAGACAATTTTCAAAATGACGTTAATATTTATGCTGACAGTTTAAAATGACATCAATATTTGTTGAATTAAAATCCATATGAATTTAATATTTTAAAAAAATTAAAAAATATTATTTTCGACGGAATTCTATGTACATTCCGTTGTAAACGGTTAAGAATTTTCAACGGAATTTTTTTCCATTGAAATTTTCAACGGAATTATATATAAAAACCGTTGGAAACTGAAACGAAACTTTTCGACAGAATTATTTTTCGTTGAAAGTATAGACGGAATTGTAGTTAAATTCCGTCGAAAATTGTGACAGAATTTTTCAACGGAAATTAATTTCGTCAAAAATTTCAACGAAATTTTTGTTAATTTCTGTTGCAAATCAAGACAGAATTTTTTGACGGATATATTTTCTGTTGAAATTTTCGACGGAATTTATTATTTTAATATTATTTCATGACTTTTTTTATTGACAGAAAAGTAAGGCTTCCAACGGAATACATTCCGTTGAAGTTTTCAACGGAAAAATATTTCGTTGTAAATTTCAACGGAAAAAAAAAATTTCGTTCCTTTCGAGGAAGGATTATCCAACAGCAGAATTCCGTTGAAAATTCCGTGGAAAAATGACTTTTCAACGGAATTTTCATAATTTTCAACGGAAAAAATTCTGTTGAAAATATTAATATTTCTAGTAGTGAGTTTCGTTTCCTTAAGAGGACCTGCTACCTAATTTAATTTGATTTAATCAGGATTAAAAATGATAGAGGTATCAAACAAACAAAAGCATGTTACGAATGTGTGGTATAATTAATGGGAAATAAGCATGATTTAACTAAGGGTTTTATAATTATCATTTAACATGAGAATTACAATTTTCCTACATACACTTCGATTTCCGTTCTGACATGGTCCTACATATAATTTTTTCTAACACATGGGTCCCACATGCTTTTTATCTCTACAACATGAGATTTCAATTCTCCTTCAACATGAGAATTATAAAACCCTTTAACTAAAATACAATAAAGATTAAAGGGAAAGAATTCATTTACAATTTTATTTTATAAATTTTTGTTATCTACTCTCATAAGTATACAGTGCAATCTAATATAATTCTAAAAGTATAGTTGGTAAAAATTTGTAAATAAAAAATTTATAAATATATCACATCCTAAGGTTAAAAGAATGGGAAGTTATGAAAGGTTAAGTCAGTTGTACATCAATCCCGTCAATGCCTGCCCAAAATAATAACGTCTCAATCCATCTAAAAAATAACATAAGAACGAAAGGGACAATAAATAGAACAGTGTTTTTGTCATTAAAGATTTTTCAATTCTTATTCCATCACTAATATTAATATGGGAAATGTGTTTCCCATGTTGCGTAAGATAATTTGTCTCATGTAACTCATAAAAAAGTGAGTGAAATTTATTAAAAAAAATAAATAAATAAAAATAAATTTCACCTACTTTTTTGTGTGTTGCATGAGACAATTTGTCTCATGCAACATGATAAAAATCAAACTCTATTAATATCATATAAATATTAGTTACTCTTGTTATAGTTCAAATTATGTGAGGGCATGGATTCTCACTATAACAATTATATTCTTATAAATAACAAATATGAATTTTACAAAACACAAGCACGGACACATTTTTATGTGTTTTTTTTTTAACAGACATATATTTCTCATGTGGCAGTAGCAAAAATTTTCATCCCAATTATTCATAGGGCAACGTGCAATGATTTTTTGCATTTTTTTTAATGAAACATGACCCACCGTAATTTTGTCTTAACAACTAGGTAGTGTTTGGGTAGACGTTTGGTTGAGAATTTTTTTTTTAAATACTAGGAAAATGTAATTGATAGCGAAATGGTTAGAAAGTGAGTTTAGTAGGAAAATGTAAAAAAAGTTGTTTGGTTGAAAAAATTTTACCAGGCAAATTAAAAAATATTTATAAAGTCTATGTTTGGTCTGAGGTAAAATATAAATGGGAAAATAAATGACAATTACAAAAATATCCTTACTTATTGAAATTTACGTAAAATTAAAAGAGATAAAAAATTATAAAATATAAAATTCTAACGTAAAAAAAATAATAAAAATATTTAGAATTTTAATAAAATTATTTTAATGAAAAAAATATTATAAAAATATAAAATCATAATAATGAGTTAAAAAAAAGTTCACAATCAAAGCGACTTAACGAAGGCGCCGAAGGACTGATACGCGAGTGAGAGTCTGAAAGAATGGACCACATGGGCGATGAGGAAAGCTAACGTCATCACCCACTATGGCTTATGAAAGAACTAGACAGAGATTGGCTTATGAGAGGGTGGCTTATAAGAGGGTATAATGGACAGTGATATTTTGTCAAAAAATGGTTAGCCGGCTATTTTTCAGAAAACCACCTCCCACATCAGTTTCTAAACAGTGACAAAGCCAAGCAATCTGAGACCAAATGGCAAAATGCTATGCAAATGGGATGGCTGGGGAAGGTGAGTAAATATGTCTACCAAACAAGTGCAAAGTGGATTGCTGTGTTGATTTGCATGGGAAAATTTAAAAAATCCCTCAACCAAACATCACCTGGTGGAAGATTTATTTTGGGATTGATAGGAAAGTGTAAGTGGATATTGGAAAATACCACGTTTGGTTCAGGTTTTTGAAAAAAATACTAGGCAAATAGGATAGATGGGGAAATAACTTTTGTGTTGATTTTTGGATGAAATTTACTGTTACAGAATATCACTTGAGATGTGGTATTTTGAGATAACTGGAGAAGTGAAAGAACAGGTGTGAAGTTTCTTCCGAATATAGGTTTTGCAAATTTAAATAAATTTCCCTGGTAATATTTCGGTCAACCAAACAATTTTTTTTACATTTTCCTACTAAACTCACTTTCCAACCATTTGCCTAGTAATTACATTTCCCTAATATTCAAAAAATTTCTCCTCAACCAAACAAGCCTTAGAGAAAAGGAATTTTACTGTTGCATCAAAAGTGAAAACCCCTTTTTTGTAAGAGAAAAAAAAATACTTTTTTATTGTTATAAACTGCACCCTTTGAAAATAAACTAAAATCGTGAGCGCCTTTTTCAAGTTTTATATATATATATAGTTAGTTTTATAAAAGTTATGTTGTAGAAAAAGTGATTGTGTTATGTTATAGAGATTCGTTTTGCGTGCTGAATTTTTTTTTTTTTGCTGTGGGCCCCACTAAATATTGTGTGTGTAGAAAATTTTTTGTGATCATGTTAAATGATGAATACAAATCACACACACACATATATATATATATATATATATATATATATATATATATATATATATATGGATTGTCTTTTCTCATGTTGCATAGGAGAAGAGCTATCTCCTACACACAAATAGAGCATAGAGAGGAGAGAGAATAAGGAAGAGAAAAAAAATTTAAAATGAGTCTCACATTTACTTTGTGTCTTATGCATAAGATAACAATATTATGTAACATAAGATTATTATTTTCCACATATATATATATGTATTATCGGGACATTGACCATTGTGCCACTCCTTTAATAAAAATTTACTTGATTGCCACGTCTGAAATTTTTTTTGCCAAAATGTCACGTCACAATCTCGCTGGTCTGACAAGCGGGAATGAACTGGACACGTGTCAACGTCTGAATGGTCAACTATTCTCGCTGGACTGCCCAGCTAGAATGACAGAATGCTGACACGTGGCAAAAGTACAGACATCCAGAGAATGCCTGTACTTTTGCCACGTGTCAGCATTCTGTCATTCTAGCTTGGCAGCCCAGTGAGAATGGTTGGCCATTCAGAAGCTGACACGTGTCCAGTCCATTCTCGCTTGTCAGACCAGCGGGATTGTGACCAGAGGCGGATCCACTTAGGGGAGAAGGGGGGCAAGTGCCCACCCTTAAATATAATGTAAAAATAAAAATATTTTTTTCTTAAAATTTAAGTTTTTTCAATTTAATTTTGGGGTAGGATATTATAACAATCAATTAGGTTACTACAAATGCTACTACCAATCAAATTTCAATTTTACCGTTAGAACAATTATGCTAATCCAACGGTTATATTTATTTTCATCTTTGTACGGTTATGATTTCCATATTTAATAATTTAAATTTATTTTCACCTTTGTATGGTTATGATTTTCTATATTTAATGTTTTTACATTAAATATGGGGATCATAACCTTATAAAGATGAAAATAAATATAACTGTTTGATCAACTAATCGATCTAACGGTGAAATTGATTGGTAGTAACCCTAGTTGGTTGTTACAATATCCTACACCTTTAATTTCCCTCATTCTAATTTATTTTCAGGTGAGTTTTTTTTCTCTTCCACCTTTATTATCCAAACCTAATTTAGATCTAGATCTAAACCAGATCGAACCAGCCGACAGCTACTCGTAAATCACGTTCAAGATCAGTCCTTATTGAGTGCCCACCCTTCGTTATTTTTCTGAATCCGCCACTAATTATGACGTAGCATTTTGACAAAAAAATTTCAGGCGTGACAATTAGGTAAATTTTTGCAAAAAAAAATGACAATACGGTTATTGTCGTTGTATTATCGCCATGCATGATCAGGGCTGCTAAATCCATAAGGGTCCACATTGATTGCGGTCAGCAGATATCAAATCAAAATAGAGTCTTGGCACAGAAATCAGGTTTGAGTCCTAAATAATTAGAAAGAACTTGTATCAACTTTTCCTGGACTCCATTTTCTCGCCGCCAACTTTGAAAACGTAGTTTTACGTCCTTCCATTTTGAGTTGATGTATGGAAGAAACAAAGACAAAATGTTAATTAAATATTTGGAAAAAAATTATTTTCATCAATTATAATTTTATAATTTATCATTTGATTTTTTGAGATTTAAATTAGTTATTTAGATTTATTCCGTTTAAATAATTATCATTTAATCCATGTGATTTCAAATTTTTTCTTACATTCATTATAATTATAAAAATATATCACTTAAATTTCTTATGGTCTTATGTATATATAATTTTTTTTTTATTTTTCTCAACTTTTATCTTATATTATTATCATATTATAAATTAAATTTATGTACCAAAAAATATAATTATTTATTTAAATTTAAATTAATTTAAATTAATAATAATATCAATTATATCCTTATAATTTTATACATATAAAAAAATTTATTTTCCCTATTTTTTATTTTATATCCTCATCTAGTGCAATTAATTAAGGCAAATAAATAAAAAAAATTAAAAAAAATTCACTTATTTTTTATACTGAAAATAAATTAAAATCAAATATTATTTTATTTTATCTATTTTTTATCCGATATCATTATAGAATTATCTAAAGAAAGTAAATATCTTATTTTGATAATACATATATGATTTAGATTAAATAATATTTTTTTTAATTTTTAAATATATTTTTAAAATAAATAAAAAACATTAAGATACGTTATAAATTAATTTCAAAATTAATAACTTGAAATATTTTTTAATTTAGTATTTAGTATTAATTTTATTATAATTTTATTTGAGGATATCATAATTATATAAAATAAAATTTAGAAAAAGTAAAAATATTTATATTTATAAGATCACATGGGGTTTAAGTGATATAATTTTGTAACCACAATAAGTGTAAGTGAAAATTTTAAAATCACATGAGGTTAAATAATAAATTATTTAAACACAATGGTGTAAATGATAAGTTTAAACCACAGTTACGTGATAAAACATTAGGGGCATAGTTGTTAAAATCTCGATTTATTACCACGATTTTACGTTTTTACAATTTTTTTCATCAAAACAATTTTACCAATATTCCAAACGTTTTTACATTTTGATTTTACGTTTTACGATTTTTTAATCCCCTTCAGGTTTTACTTAAAATCTCGATCTTAACAACATTGATTAGGGGTGCAAAATGGGTTGACACGATACGAATTTGACATGACACGAATACATCAACACGAACATGACACCAATTTTTTGCTGGTTGACATGACACGACACGAGACGACATGACACGAATAACATGCAAAATAGGAGTCAAATCGATAATTGACAAAAAAATTAAAATAATGAGTCGAAATTAAAAAAAAATTAAAAAATAATAATAAAAAATAATTTAAAACATATGGGTCAACACGAACCCGATACGAATTCTTACGTGTCATTTTTTCCAACACGAACACAACACGCTTTTTTTGCAGGTCAACCCGAACACAAATTTCCGTGTCATATCGCAGGTCGATCCGCATGTCATAATCTTTATTGATACCCCTATAAATCATAAAACCATATCTGATAAAAATGAAGTTTTTCCTAAATATTTTGAAAAAGTGTAAACTGACCGTAAATGCATTTTTTTAGACTAAAAAATATTACGATGAGGGTATAGTTATATCCACTTAATTAGAGTAAGTCTCCAATATTCTTAATAAATACACACGGGCAAGAAACTTACAAATAATTCCCCAGTAAATTTTTTTGAATTTAAACTCTTGTCATATGTTTATTATAAGCCGAGTGAAATAAGGTCTGTAATACCTGCTGGCAATGGATATTTCTTTAAAATTGATTTTTTTTTTAAATAAAACTTTATTAGTTCCTTCTTTTGGCATATTGATCGATCCAAATATTCCTTTGCTTATAGTAAATGAGACTTAAGAAGGCCACTCTAGATATTCAAGAGAGTTTGCTTTGTAAATTGCAACGAACAAATCTTAGCCCAGATAAAAAAGAAGAAATAATGCAATATTACTTTTCCTTATTCTGAAAAAGGAATTTTTAATATATTTAGTATCAATTAATTAGTTGATGAAATCCATAATCATGAAGCATTTGTAAATATTCGAACTGGAAAAAAAGGTAAGGTTTAGTCATTAGATTTTCCCAACTCAAATATGTTTTTGGCCTAATAAAAAAAAAAATGTAGAAAAATTTTCAAAAACCATGTGTGGTTTATTCTAGAATTACTTACTTTCCTTTGGTGTGGTTTTTTTTTTATCACTTACTTGATTTTATTAAACATATTTAAAATTAAGGAATAATTATTAGATTATATCATTAAGGAAATATATCCATTCCGCCGCAGACTTACAGCTACGACTACAGTAGCTCAAGATTTTACAGCCTTCTTAGCAACCAATGGCAAAAGGACAAATACATGATTCCAACAACGCTTAAAAGATATAGCCCACAAATAGGTATCTCATACATGTGATAGGCTATAGAGGCCACCTCAGTGCACCAACGAGACTAAGTCCGCCATACTTAGGCCACATAAACAAAATATCCAACCACTATATAATAAAATCTTGAAACCCATATTTGATCATCTTATCCATCTTAACTTAAACTTATTGATCAATTACTGATTCGAGCGTCAAAGTGTCTTCTATGTACCCACATTTGTTCCAGCCAAACAAACTACTCAATCCCAGCACAACCATCCTGCAGGAGCATCCCGACGACAAACATCATGGAGCAAATTCATTCAGATTGCTATTAAACCAGGCTCAACTGTATATGATCGAATCAATTATCTCTTGGACTGATCACTTCCATATGTTATTTAAACTCTTAAGGGGGTGTTTGGTTCAAGTTATTGAAAAAAAATTCTATGCATCTGATTTTGGTCTTTTGGAATCACCATGTTTGGTTCAAGATATTGAATAATTTTTCCATCTAATATATTTCCCTAGCTTTTGAAAAATAGGAAGCAAATGAGATAGAGAGCACTATTTAGAAGACCATTTCTAAGATGGTATTTTGTAGTTAGATGGGTAAATGGAAAGACACATTCCATTGAAAAGACAAAAAAGACACATTCCATTGAGAAAATTTTTAGTATTATTAACCAATTTTCATAAAGTATGATAAAGGGTTATTTTAGTATTTTTAACCGATTTTTCTATCAATATTTTACCTTCAACCAAATATAAATTCAGAAAATTTAACCCAATTTTTCTGATAATCTTTTAGCGTACCAAACAACTTTTTTTAAACTTTCTTACCAAAATCATTTTTTCACCATATTTCTATTAATTCTATTTCCCTAGTAATTTTTTTTTTCTTGAACCAAACGCCCCCTAAAATTATTTTGATTTAAACATGTCAAGCCTCCCTGGTCAATGACTCTTTCCTCTCCATAATTCTCTCCCAATGTCTTCTGATCTCCTCCTTCTCCCTCTTTATTCTCCTCTCCGTTTCTCCAATTTGGTTTGTTACAGCATCTCAATTAATTATCAAATTGATAACGTGGGACAATAAGGTTTCACTTGAGTAAGTGAAACAATTAAACATAATATGGATTATAAATGACCAATCTAATTCCGTTGGTTTCACTTTCAAACCATTTAATTTTAATATTTGCCCATCCCAAATATCCTACGCGTTATCCCCTGTGAGGCAATTTAGTCCACACTCTGCTTTGCTGGTGCTTGCACTTTGCTTACTGTATGTTCTAATTCAATTTGTGTTTAAATTAGTTTTATTTTAGAATGAAATTTACTTTACAATAAATTGTTGCCAAATATATTATGAATGTTGGCGTTTTATGTTTACTACTTTATTTTAATGTTTTATTTACGGGTTCGCTTTTTCTGCAGTCAGCGGATAAGTTATCTGCAGTAAGCCCAATACGACGTCGTTTTAGGGCAAAAATCATGGTGTTTTTATAATTTTAATTTATTTTAAGGTTATTATAGTCTTTATAATTATAATTTTTTAATCTTTCCATCACAAAACGACGTCGTTTTAGGAGTAAATGCAGATAACTTATCTGCAGTAACTGCATAAATATTTGTCTGTTGATTTACATATTTAAACTACTTAAAAAAAGTAAATTTTTGAAGAAAAATAAATTAACTATTCAAATTTAATATAAATAACTGTTAATTGAAATTTATTTACCATCAATAAGTTAACAACTATGATGCACCGACATTTTAAAAAATCTGATATGTCGTATCTGACACTCCTCGACACTCCTACACGCGTTGCAGAACTCAAAAAGAAGTTCAAAAATTGTGTTGCGTTGCGTTTTTAGTTCCAACTATTAGTTTTGTTGGATTATGATTACCATTTTATTGAGTTTAATATAAATATTTGTGATATTTATGTTTCTTTGCAAAATTGATGGGTATTATAAGTTTAGCTTTATTTTTTTGTTAAATTATTGAATATTAAATATAATATATACTACATAAATTAAAAATATTATTTAATATCAAAACATGCCCTAACATGTCAAAATCTAATATTTTTTAAAATTAACATATCAGAGTATCATATTGTGTCATATCCCATATCGATATTGGTGCAAGATATGTTAACATCTTAAAATATATTAAAACTAATTAAAAGTTTGAGAAAATAAGAAGAGTACTGTTTCTAACATCTTAAGATTTGAAAGCGATTATTAAAATAAATAAAAAGAGAGAGAAAAGCCTAGAGTCCGGAAAATTTTTAAAAACCACTGTCATAGGTAGATCCGACCAATGGAAGTGCGCCGTATCAGCGTGTCTTGTAGCAGAGAGAAAAAAAAAATTACTTTTATACTTTACACCAAGAATGCGTTTGGATTCACTTTTAAAAAAAGTTACTTTTATGTCTTACGTATTTTAAAAGTGTTTTTTTTTATAAAAGTTAAGATTATTTAGATTTTTTAAAAAATATTTATTTTTTGAAAAAAAAAATTAGCTTTTGACTTTTGTTTTTTTGAGAAGTTAAAATTTTTAACTTCTGAAAAAAGTAAGTTTTTGACTTTTTTTATGGCTTCTGCTTTTTTTAAAGCAGTATCTGTTGGGCTTCCTCCTTCAATACTAAGCCCAAGCCCATTTGAGGGGTTCCTAACCCTAACCCTAATTTCCACCTCCTCTATATATACTCATTAGTTGAGGGAGGAGGCTAGGTTAGATTGGAGATGTCAGATTTGAGAGAATTATTTGATTGTTTGAGCAAAGCTTTATGCTTTGCATTTGAGAGATCTCTAGAGAGTGTTTGAGTGAAACATCTCTAGGGTAGTTTGATTATCACCATTGTTGGAGAGCTCGAGTTAACCACCACATTGGTGTATTTGATTATTTGTAACCATTATTTTCATAGTGGATTCTTGATCTGGACTAGGTCCCGTGGATTTTTACTTCTTCATTGGAGAAGGTTTTCCCACGTTAAAACTGGTTGTGTTCTTCTTCTCTCTCTCTCTCTCTCTCCTGTTTTTCGTTTTGTTTTTTCCGCTGCGCTGCCTGACCTGGTGAAGTTCAGGCTGAGGTATTACCGAGATCCGAGATCAGGATCTTGTTGATTGACTTCCGCACAAAGGCCCCTGAGCCGAGCTTGAGGGAACCGAGTTTTCCCAACAGTGGTATCAGAGCCCAGGTTCGACGGGTTCTGAGGGAGACGAGATGGAGACCAGTGGCATAACTCATGATGGAGATATGTTCAAGTTGACCGCAGATAATTTTACCTATTTGAGACCGATGATGGAAGATCATCTCTACTGCAAAGATTTGCATGAGCCCATTATCCTTGATGAGAGACCAGCAGGCAAGACAGATAAGGAGTGGGAGATCCTGAGTCGGAAGGCGGTAGCCACGATCAGGAAATATATTGACAAAAGCCTCTTTGAGCACGTGTCTGAATTCACGAACGCGCATGAGTTGTGGACGAAGCTGGAGTCCATGATTCAGAAGAAAACTCCTAGGAACAAAGCACACCTAGTTCGCCGACTTGTGAAACTTGAATACAAAGACGGCATGAGCATGATTGAACACCTGAACACCTACAAAGGTATTGTGAATCAGCTGTCAAAGGCTGATATGAAAATTGATAAAGAATTGCAGGCATTGCTGCTGTTGAGCTCGCTGCCAGAAAACTGGGATACTCTGGTGATGACCCTGAATAACTCGACTCCAGATGGAAAATTGAAGATGGATGTCGTGACAGACAGCCTCCTGGGCGAAGAATCCAGGAGAAGAGAACGAGGTACTTCGAGTACGTCTGAGGCCAACGTTGCTGAGAACAAAGGGAAATCCGACTCCCGCGGTAGAAGCAAAAGCCGAGGTAGAGGTCGTGACAGACGAGATAAGTCCAGAGGTCGGTCAAAGCCGAAATATGAGTTGAAGTGCTTTTACTGTGGAAAGATAGGCCATAAGAAGTCAAACTGCTGGACCCTGCAGAATGATGAGAAGAACGGCTCTGTGAAGCCGGATCAGATTATTCCCAAGAAGAGGGAAGACAAGAGCACCACTGTGGTGGCTGCCAACTCGGATGCCGAGATATTCCTTCTTGGAGAGGATAATTATTTGAATGTTGCATATGATGACTGCACCTGAATTGTTGACTCTGGTGCCTCCTTCCACGTTACTACACACAAAGGTTTTTTCTCCTCTTACCGACGTGGTGATTTTGGAGTCGTGAAGATGGGAAATCAAGTGACCAGCAAGATTGTTGGTGTCGGTGATGTAACTCTGACCACAGATGTCGGATGCCGACTTGTGTTGAAAGATGTGAGGCATGTTCCTGACATGAGTTTGAACCTAATCTCAGTAGGCAAACTTGATGATGCCGGGTTATTGAACTACTTCGGTAGTGTGAGATGGAATCTGGCCAAGGGAAACTTGGTCGTGGCCCGAGGTAAGAAGGAAGGCTCCTTGTACGTGATGCAAGGAAAGATCAATGGCGGAGAAGCCAATTCTGTCCGAGATGAACCTAGCTTGGAGCTATGGCACAAGCGCCTCGGCCACATGAGTGAGAAAGGGCTACAGATCCGGAACAAGAAAGGACTATTGACTGGGTTGAAAGGCCAAGCGTTGGAGAGTTGCACGCACTGCCTAGCTGGAAAGCAGCACCGGGTTTCTTTTGTGAGACCGGATCAACCTAGACGACGAAGGTATATTCTTGACCTCGTCCATACTGATGTCTGCTCCATGTCGGAAAGATCCCTTGGAGGAGCTCAGTACTTTGTTTCATTTATTGATGACCATTCCCGCAAAGTGTGGGTATATTTTTTGAAGTCTAAAGACCAGGTACTCCAATCCTTTAAAGAATTCCATGCTATGGTTGAAAGGGAGACTGGCAAGAAATTGAAAGTGGTCTGATCTGATAATGGTGGTGAGTATTGCGGCCCATTTAATGCATACTGCAGAGCGGCCGAGATTCGACTTGAGAAGACGCCCCCCAAGACACCTCAGCTGAATGGACTGGCTGAGAGGATGAACAGAACAATTGAAGAGAAGGTACGAAGCATGATATCCAATGTCGGGTTACCAAAATCATTCTGGGGAGAAGCCGTCAAAACTGTTGTTGACTTGATCAACCTCTCACCATCACGGCCACTTGAAGGAGAAATTCCAGAAGAAGTCTGGACAGGTCGGAAAGCGGCCTATAATCAACTGAAAGTGTTTGGATGCCGAGCTTTCGTGCATATCCCTAAAGATGAAAGGGCCAAACTTGATCTAAAGACCAAAGAATGCATTTATCTTGGTTCGCCGAGATGTGAGTTCGGGTTCCGACTTTGGGATCCAATCAATAAGAAGATCGTGAGAAGCCGAGATGTAATCTTTCATGAGCATGAGAACATTCATGACATCTCGAAGCCCAAAGTCCGGGTTACTGTCAGACGTGAAGAACCCATCCCTCCTGTTCGAGCTGAAGCAGGGGGAGAAAATCAAGAAAATGATGATCAGCAACAAGCTGAAGATGACCAAGACATTGAGGTCCGAGTTGATGATGAGATCCGAGATGAGAATAATGAACCGGGTTCTCAAGCTGAAGAACAACCGAGATATCCAACTCGAGAAAGAAGACCCTCTACGAGATACCCATCTGATGAATACACCGTTGTTGCTGAAGACGGTGAGCCTCAGAGTTATGATGAGGCTATGATGAGCTCAGAGAAAGAAGAATGGGAAAAGGCAATGCAAGACGAGATGAAGTCTCTGCACGAGAATCAAACTTATGAGCTGACTGAGTTGCCAAAAGGAAGACGAGCTCTGAAAAACAAATGGGTCTACAAGATTAAGAATGAAGAGAACGGGCAAAAGTCGAGATACAAAGCCCGGATTGTAGTGAAAGGCTGCAATCAGAAGAAAGGAGTAGACTTTGAGGAGATTTTTTCTCCTGTGGTGAAAAAGATCTCGGTCCGAACCGTGTTAGCCATGACGGCTTCAATGGACCTTGAGGTAGAACAAATGGACGTGAAGACGGCATTTCTTCACGGTGACTTAGAAGAAGAAATATATATGGAGCAACCTGAAGGATTCCAAGCTCCAGACCAAGAAGACTTGGTATGTCGGTTGAAGAAGAGCCTCTATGGCTTGAAGCAAGCACCTCGGCAGTGGTACAAAAAGTTTGAATCATTCATGACTGATCATAAATTTGAAAAGACAGATGCCGACCACTGCTATTTGTGAAGAGGTATGAGGCTGGAGTTTTTCTGATTTTGTTGTTATATGTTGACGATATGCTTATTGTAGGGAAAGATAAATCGAGGATAGCCGCCCTGAAGAAGGCGTTGAGCTCGTCCTTCGCAATGAAGGACCTCGGCCCTGCAAAGCAGATTCTCGGAATAAAGATTATCCGAGATAGACAGAAGAAGCTATTGTGGCTGAGTCAAGAGAAATATATTGAGAAGATTTTGAAGAGATTCAGCATGGACAAAGCCAAAACAGTGAGCACCCCCCTAGCCGGACACATAAAGCTGAACCAAAAGCAATGTCCGAGATCTGATGAAGACAAAGATGAGATGATGAAGGTCCCTTACCAATCTGCCGTCGGAAGCTTGATGTATGCAATGGTTTGCACTAGACCCGACTTGGCATATGTTGTAGGAATGGTAAGCTGGTATTTGTCAAACCCCGACAAAGAGCACTGGGAAGCAGTGAAGTGGATCTTCAAGTACCTCCGAGGTACGACAGACTTATGTCTCCGATTTGGAAAAGGCAAAGCCGAGTTGCAAGGCTACTCAGATTCTGATTTAGGGGGAGACGCCGACTCGAGGAAGTCGACTACATGATATTTGATGAGATTTGCCGGAGGAGCTGTCTCTTGGCAATCAAGACTTCAGAAATGTGTTGCACTATCTACAACTGAGGTTGAGTACATTGCCGCTACTGAGGCAAGCAAAGAGATGCTGTGGATGAAGAAGTTCCTCATGGAACTTGGCCATGATCAAGACAAGTACGAGCTGGGTTGTGACAATCAAAGCGCAATCCATCTTGCAAAGAATTCTACCTATCACTCCCGCACAAAACATATTGATGTGAGGTATCACTGGATCCGAGATGTGGTGGAAGGTGGAGAGCTCGAACTCGTCAAGGTGCACACTGACCAAAATTGGAGATGTCAGATTTGAGAGAACAAATTTGAGAGAATTATTTGATTGTCTGAGCAAAGCTTTATGCTTTGCATTTGAGAGATTTCTAGAGAGTGTTTGAGTGAAACATCTCTAGGGTAGTTTGATTATCACCATTGTTGGAGAGGTTGAGTTAACCACCACATTGGTGTATTTGATTATTTGTAACCATTATTTTCATAGTGAATTCTTGATCTGGACTAGGTCCCGTGGGTTTTTACTTCTTCATTGGAGAAGGTTTTCCCACGTTAAATCTGGTTGTGTTCTTCTTCTTCTCTCTCTCTCTCTCTCTCCTGTTTTTCGTTTTGTTTTTTCCGCTGCGCTGCCTGACCTGGTGAAGTTCAGGCTGAGGTATTACCGAGATCCGAGATCAGGATCTTGTTGATTGACTTCCGCACAAAGGCCCCTGAGCCGAGCTTGAGGGAACCAAGTTTTCCCAACAGCATCCAAATGCACTTTAAACTAAAAGTGCTTTTTTTTAGAAAAAAAAAGTAACTTCTGACTGAAAAAAAGCTCATCCAAACGAGCCCTAAGTTTTACTAATAAAAATTGAGGCAGGTTATATTTACAAACTCTTATAAACTATACTATGTTCTCCCGGAAGAACACTAATTTCACTATGTTCTCTCGGGAGAACATAGTGTAATTTGTAAAAAAATTCAAAAAAATTTATAAACGAATCCTTCCCCGTAAAACTTAGTTTAACAACTCACATGATTTCATGATACTATAAATAATAACTTGATCTGTATACTTCTTTGCTTCATTGCATTGCGAGTGCCTTCTCCTTCCGACCCCATTGTCTCTATATCGGTTTTTCAAAAAAAAAATGATATAATCCTCTTTCAACCGACAAATATACCAATCAAATTTTGTTTCTAAATACTATGTCTTTTTTATATATTTATATTGGGGAAAATATTTATTATGCCCCTGCAAATGAATTTTTTTATGCCATAGACTCAGCTTTTATTTAGTTTTTAAAAAAAAACATGATAGGCGTGTTTTTTGTGTCTGCTACAGAGATTCAAAATTTGTTTCTGGTGCAGAGATTCAAACCCCATTTATATATACCAAATAGTCCCATTCTTTATTTCAAATGGTGCAGTTTTGAAATTGCAAGGCACAACTGTTAAATATGATTTAAATGAGTGGCGGAGCCACTTTGGGGCCAACAGGTGCTTAGTCACTGGCTTAATTAGCCAGTTCATTTAGTTACACTTGAAACCTTGCAAATCATATATCAATTTTTTTGAAAATTAGCCACATTTTGGTCGTAGCCAGAGAACCATAGCTATTTGGACATTAGTTAAATTTTTTGACACTGACTAACATGTCATGCTGGCTCTGCCACTGATTTAAATGATCTATGAACGAGAATGAAATCCAATATATGAATTAATTGGAAGATGTATATTGGCAACAAATGAAAAGAAAGAAAATGCTGTAAACAGAAATCTCGTAATGGCATTTTCCGCTTTCATATAGGTAATAGGTTCATGACAATGGGTCAAGGAAAGCAGCAGGTTGCCAGGAAGCATGGAGAAGTGAAAGCATCCCTCAGCACACATTCCTCTTTATCTCTTAATTCTAAGTCAATTTTTTTTAGGGATATATTTAGGCTTTAATATTTTTAAAGTGAATGTAGATAAGTTATCTACATTCACTTCCAAAATGACATTGTTTCTGATTGAAAAACTAAAAAATTATATTGAAAAAGACTATTATAACCCTGAAATTAATTATAATTACAAAAATACCTTGATTTCCGCCTCAAAACGATGTCGTTTTGGACTCATTGTAAATAAGTTATCCACATTGACCGTAGAAAAAGCGAACCCATATATATATTAGTTTATCGATCTATTGATTAATATGATTCAAATATGTTAAATTTATTACGAGTTGATCTCCCATTATCATTTTCTCAACTTAAACCCAAAATTTCTAATTAAAAGAAATAAATTTCTTATTATTAATGCATTTTTCACTAACAAAAGTGAAATTTGCAAGGAAAATTTATTTTTGAAAAAGATACTTTTTTTAATTAACTCAACTCTAATTATTTATTTGAGGCGAGTTGACTCTTTCGTATTCTCGTAAAATTCTTTTAGCCGATTACGAAATTAATTCAGAATACACAGCAAGTCAGGATATTTAAGCTAATCTCAAAAATAAAATATAAATATCGAACCAAAACTCTTTCTGTTGATTAATCAAGTCTCTTTACATTGCACAAAGCTCCCTTGGCATTGCACAGAGGAATTTAGTTATCATTAAAGAGAGGGGTAATTTATCTTCAACACCTGTCAATACCCCATACCTTCTTTCCTCATTTAGCCTCAATAGGCCGCACTTTGGTAAATGGGGATCAGAGACTAAAGATGCTACAATAGGATTTGGACAGCTGGTATGTTCCATTGGAACCTTTTGAATGATCCCCTTTTGGGCTTAGGACGATTCCTCATGTATGTTCAGTGCTAAACTGCTTAATGGAATCTTATTTGGGTACCACCTGCCCACCTTGATTGGCCAATATAAGGTTCTGGTTCTCTCTGGAAAAGTTTGGAAGAAGCATGAAAACAAATCAAAATTAGACAAACAGCATCACCATAATTGCGCAAATATCTTCGTAGCTTTTGATGGGTTCTGGAATTATGGTTGCTAATGGTATCTTTGAAAAGAATTCAAAATGGGTAGCGTTTAGACCACGAAGACCTTCAAGACATATATATATATAAGAATAAGAGGCACCTTTCTATAAGGGTATATTTAATTCTGTTATTAAGAATAAACCTTTCAGTGATTATAACTTGTATCAAACTAGCAGATAACAGAACATATGCATGTGTGCTAGTGCAGTGTAAGGAATAAAAATAAGTATATTATTATGGGATTAAAAAACTTTTCAACTGCAGATAAGGGAATTAATTCTATTTTGGTCTATAAAACTTCTCAACTAAAGTCCACAGATGAACATAGATAAGGTGGGCCGCACCACTTGCCAAATCCGACCACTGTGGTGGCAAATCATATAATTGAATCGCATCAGCAAGTGAGGCCACGTGATTTTCCTTCTCATTTTATTGAAGCCAGAGTATGGTTCATGACAACATGGTTCTATCTTCAAAACAACATCCAATGAATGAAGCTCTTGTAGTAACCATCTAGTTGTGACTTTTGCAGCAGGTGTTACCGCTACGTGACAATAGTAAATGTAAGAAAGAATGAAAGAGATATGAATATAGATTGGTTTAGTAGATTCTTCTATGTTAGGAATGGTAGGGGAGCCCAAAGGTTCAAAATCTTTATAAAGATATATTCACCAATGGGCCCAAATAATAAAACACAATAACTTGACCGATGTAACGTCTGGCCGCTTCAAAAATTAATGACTATCCTTATATACTAACACGAGACTTTTCAGTGTGTTTTTTCCTCACTCGCACATTTCCCGGGAAAACTTCCCAGGAGGTCGCCTATCCCAGAATTGCTCCAAGTCAAGCACGCTTAACTATGGAGTTCTTCTGTTCCGGGCTACCGAAAAGAAGATGCATCTTGTTAGTATAGGTAGTAGCAATTAATTCTTATAAGTTATCCCAAACTGTGCAGTCTTATACCTGCACAGCCTTTGAAATCTCTCTCTTTCGGGTATCGATTCGATTCATTCATGCATGTAACCCCACGCTGGAAGCCTGTCAGGAGCCGCTCCTTGTCCGTGCCTCTTAGCACCGGCGATCACTCCCCTCCCTCGTCAGCGCTCGGGATGTTACATGTCCACCAGCTTCCACTTGGTTCGTCCTCGAACCACACCGTACTAGATGAGGGGCTCGACTCTGATACCACTTGTAACGCCTGGCCGCTTCAAGAATCAATGACTATCCTCACATACTAACACGAGACTTTTCAGTGTGCTTTTTCCTCACTCGCACACTTCCCGGGAAAACTTCCCTGGAGGTCGCCCATCCCAGAATTGCTCCAAGTTAAGCACGCTTAACTATGGAGTTCTTCCGTTCCGGGCTACCGAAAAGAAGATGCATCTTGTTAGTATAGGTAGTACCAATTAATTCTTATAAGTTATCCTAAACTGTGCAGTCTTATACCTGCACAGCCTTTGGAATCCCTCTCTTTCGGGTGTCGATTCGATTCATTCATGCATGTAACCCCACGCTAGAAGCCTGTCAGGAGCTGCTCCTTGTCCGTGTCTCTTAGCACCGGCGATCACTCCCCACCCTCGTCAGCGCTCGGGATGTTACAACCGACACTACATTTGAACCCAAAACCTTAAAGTTCAAGTTGTATGGGTCTTTTTGTAATTTGGAACATTTTTAATCGATGTGGACACACTTGATTATTTCTAACATCCTCCCTTCAAGTATGAGGCTCAACATCATGCTCCCTTCTAAAGGCAACTTAGTGTCATATTAGCCTTCTATCGAGGTCTCTTTAAGTGCATCACCATCTTTATAAACTCAGTCTCAGCCAAACCTCTGGCTCTGATACCAAAGTTAGGAATGGTATGGGGGAGCCCAAAACCCTTTACAAGAGATACATACATCTACCAATGGGCCCAAATGATAAACCACAATAAGTTCATATTTGAACCCAAAACCTCAAGGGCTTGTTTGAGAGTTAGTTTTAGGAGGTAAAGGAAAGGAAGGAAATGATTTTATTAATCTCTTCCCTTATTTGTGAGTTTAAAAAAAGTGAAGGAAAAGATTTAGGGATTTTCACAAAACCCTCCAAAATCCTTTTTTTTCTTAAATTTAAAGTTCCTCCAATTTGGGGGGTTTTAAACCCCAAATAGGGAAATATAATACCTTTTATTTTCTTTCTCTTTCTCCTCTAAACTCCCAAACAAAGCCTAAGACTCAAGTGAGTTTAAAAAAGTGAGGGAAAAGATTTAAGAATTTTCACAAAACCCTCCAAAATCTTTTTTATTCTTAAATTTAAAGTTCCTCCAATTTGGGGGGTTTTAAACCCCAAACAGGGAAAGATAATACCCTTTATTTCCTTTCTCTTCCTTCTCTTTCTCCTCTAAACTCTCAAACAAAGCCAAAGACTCAAGTTATATGAATCCTTTTTGCACTTATATGATCATCACTAGAAACATTTCTAATCGATGTGGAACTTCATTACTATTCACACTTAATTATTTCTAACAAAATTAAGCCCACAAGAAAAAATAGTCACGGTCATAGGCCGTGGCGGAGCCACATTGAGGCTAGCTAGTGCCTTGGCACTAGCTAATTTTGAAATTTTCTAGAATGTGGCATGGATAGAAGATAAAATTTGGCAACTATGCAAAACAAATAGAAAGATAGCCGGGGCTAAAATTATTCGGGGTGGGTTTTTGACAGAGGCTAACATTTTTTGGCTCTGCCGTCACAGGGACTTGAGTCTTGACGTCAAAGTGCTTAAATAAATCCAATTGGACACAATTACAAAAATTCCTAAGTACAAATTAAATTTGGATTATATTTATCTCATGTTCCATAAAAAAAAATTACACAAGGGTAAGTCTCACTTCTATTTTTTCTCTCTATCCTCTTATCTAAGGGTCTCACTTGTAATTTTGTTTTTACTACATGAGATAACTCTTTTATTACAAAAGAAAATTATTTCCCATTAATTTACTTGCATCTCTTTTATCAAACTCAAACACAAGTCATAGGAACGGTCAAATGAAGTATGAACAGTTTTCTACTTATTTTTGTAACTAGTTTTCTTTTTTTTTGGTAAGCTTTGGTACTAGTTTTCTACTTACTTAATCCACTACTTTTATGGAAAAGAAGAGTCCCGTTGTTGCCTATAATTTGTAATGAAGATAGATAGGTCTATTAACCCAATAGACTGCCGTATGGCAGCTTCTTATATAGCATGTGGTAAGTTGTAACTACTAGATTGCTTCTTATATAGCATGTGGTAAGTTGTAACTACTACTTTATATAACTTTTTCTTATATGGTATAAAATTAGATAATAATTAGTGGAATGGTTTTAGAACTTTGTGAAATTTCAGATTGCTTATCTAAAATATTTGTTATTAAACTAGTCAAATAACTAACATTTTATAAATTTTATTGAGATTAGATTGTGAGAAATATTCTTATGAATTTCGTAATTCTGACGTGAATAGCCTGCTTTTAGTCAGATCAGGAAGGTACATTATTTTATGTGACAAGATAAATTTATATAAGAATAAGAAATGTTACCTTAAATCTTTACATTAATTTTAATAAATCTAACGATCATATTCATACGTATTAATTATTTATTAATTTTAAAAAAATCACAACCGTTAAATATACATAAATCAATGTTTACAATTATATATAAAAATTATTATTCTTACATCAGTATATATAAGTTGATCATATCATTTATTTTATGGAATATTTTTTTTTCATGTTGCATCAGACAATTTATCCCATGCAACACACAAAAAAGGGGATATGACCCACTTTTTTCTTTTCTCTCTCTTTTTTTAGTGGGTCCCGCTCATGTTTTTGTGTGTTGCATGAGACAATTTATCTCATATAACATGAGAAAAATATTTTTCTTATTTTATATGCTCACAGAGCGAACACCACTTTACAATTTGTTTTTTTTTTTAAAGAATGGGTGCGAGTAAATGGAGACACCGCAACTAAGGTGACACGCGTTCGTAATACTAATTCATATATATATATATATGAATGACAAAAAATTTCAATAATAACTGTTGATTTGAAATCAAATTTTAAAATTTGATCTTGATATCAAAAGATATATATATATATATATATATATATATATATATATATATATATATAATTTTCAATTAAATAATAATTATTGATTAACAGAAATTAACGGTTACAATATGATATAAAATTTTAAAATTTGATCTCAATGTCAAAGGATCCTCTCTCTTTCTATATATATATATATATATATATATATATATATATATAGGTAGGATCATTTGACACCTCATTTGATAGCCGTTAGATCAAAAAAGATCAATGGTATCACATGCTTACAAACCAGAGTCGTTAATTTTTTTTTATCTAACAACTCTCATATGAGGTGTCAAATTTCAAATTTGACACTGGTGTCAAAGGATCCTACCTCATATATATATATATATATATATATATATATATATATATATAGGGACAAGATGATTTCATACCGATGTCAAACTAAAAAGTGTGATAACAAATCTAAATCGTTGATTTACGATAATCCGACAGTTATAATTTATTGAAAGTTAATAATTAGTTAATAAGTGTAATTCAATAAATGAATTGAGATCCATCCATATCCACCCTTTTATATGTATATATATATATATATTAATTATAATTACTCAGAAGCGAGAACATCATGCACATGTTGAGATGACTGTAAATGAGCCTAATTGTGCCCTTGGGCCGGGTTACTGGTCAGAACACCATCGATATGTGACCTTATGACCTTGACTCTGGAAATGGTTGTGCTTTCTATATCAATCCCCACTATGCATTGTCCATTCAGTGTATAAAAAGGCATAAGGACGACCCATGCTGTAGCCATTTTGTAAGAAAAAAGAAAAAGGTATGAGGGGTAAGGACGGTACAAGTTGTGGGTCTACTCTAGTGTCTCAAAACTGCAATGCTTTGCTGTGGGAGTGTGGCCCGGACATAAATTAATTGTACTGAAATTGAATATTGACTCCCTAAGTTAAAATCAGTATAAGGTAAAAAAAAAAAAAATTGTGTATTATTCACACTTCTTCAAAGGGCGCATGAAAAAGTATGTTAGGAATATAATATATGTAATTATTAATGTGATCTTCATTTAATACTTTAAGTTTTTAAATTGAATTGATTTTTAACCATTGATAATAACAAACAAACTATCAGAGTGATAAATTATATATTTTTTTTTTTCAGGTTAAAATTCTGCTAAATTAATAATTCAGTTGAACACCATTAAGCTGATATCTCCGAGTGTTAAGTGTCCTTTCTAAAATTGATTTGTAACTAGGAATTATTTTGACCAAAACCATTGGCAACAGAAGTCTTACCCTCTGTGTTTGTTCAACCAAACTTGATGCAAAATAATTGACGATGCACTAATAATAGGAGACAGAAAGAAACAAAATTGCCTTGCATAGTTTACCATATTGAACAAAAAATGGTCCACTAAGTGCTAGCCAGTTGGGCTACTACACAGGTGTCCTTCCAACTTTAAGGACAGTCCTAAACGAGGGCAACGGGGCATTTGCTGAATTTCTATCAAATTAGAGCCCAGATGCAGAATTTACTAGAGTTGGAAATAAAAGAAAGTTAGACATTGGGAATATGTAAATGTGATGAGTCAATGGAAATTCCTCATACACGCCAGGCAACAAGAAGACAAGCAGGAAGGTTTTCCATAATGGTTTAGGTGTATTAAACTGCTAAATGGGTTAGGTTGCCAATAACATTTAATTAATTTAACCATGAGAAACCTTTCAATTTAAAAGGAAAATGTAGTAATTTGATTTCATCATAAAGGGAGCACAAATCTCAAATTGAAATCTCCATTTGATGCATAATGTTGCCACGTATCATATTCTGCGCTGCAGTTTCTCTAGCAACAATAGCAGTCATTCTTTTGGCTTTGCTATCACCTGCGTCTCACAAGAAGAGTACTCATTCAAGGCCATGGCTTGATCTGTCCTTGTACATCCAACAACCTCGTATACCAACCTCAAATACACATGTTGTACCAAGGGAAGATGCTGGAGCATTCATTTTTCACCGTGTCCTTACAGAAGGACCAGAGAACACTTCACAGGTGGTGGGAAAAGCACAAGGCTTCATAATTCCTGTGGAGCAGTTCGAGCAATCAGCATTCAATGTTATATATCTTACCTTTGACACCCCAGATCATTCGGGTAGCCTAAGCGTGCAGGCCAAGGAATCAGCTCACAAGGACAGAGAAGAATTCAAGGTGGTAGGAGGAACAGGTTCATTTGCCTTTGCTCGTGGTGTTGCAGTTTTTAGTCACACTAATAGACAACCAAGTGAAGTGGCTGCAACTTACCATGTTAAACTCCAACTTGAATTCCCATATCATTCCCAGAAGCTACGATGATTAAGCTTTTTTTTTTTTTCATCTTTTTTGCTTTACTCCAATGCTTCTTATTCTTTCTTATCAGAAGAAATTCAAAATCTACTATCATCCCAGATCCATCCTCGTTCCTTCCTGAATACCATGCCGATGTAAATAATATGTTCGAAATACTAGAACTACACCTATTCTATTTTAATTTTGTTAAATAAATACGTTAGCTGATACAGCGAGTTTATTATTTCTAAATTTACACTAGCAATGAAAATTTGGTGCGAACAGATCCGTTTGTTAACAAAAAGTTTGTTAGTTGACAAATAAGAAGAGAAATTGAAATGTAACTTGTGTACCACATCGAGATGGTTCAGGGCCAGGGCTAAAAAGATGAATATAAAAAAGCGAGGAAGCGAGTTTGTAATTCATCTTTGCGCTTGGGTTGGGGCAATGACTCTGCTAGTGATGTTCTAATCGAGACGCGGAAAAATGTTTCGGTAATTAGTTATTCCAGAGAGAAGTTATCTGTACTTTTTTTAAAACGATGTTCTTTTGTTATTGAAATTTAAAAAAATATAAAAATTATTATAATTCTGAAATAAATTAAAATTATAAAGATTATAAAAATATTATGATTTTTGTCTCAAAATGACGTCGTATTAAGTTTACTACAAATGAGTAATCGCATAAAAAATGAACTCCTTTATTATTGATTAACCCTTGTGATATTGAATTTTAGGTAAAATTATTTTTAGTTAATTAAACGGAAAATAAAACACATTGGGTGACTTTATTATAAAAATATAATTTTTCTTCACTATTTTAACGTCTCTGTTAATACCTAATCCAATTAAAACTTGGTTTTTAATGTTCGGAGATTATCTCTTGTTTTGTTTTGTTTATATTTTTATTAGAATATCTCTTGATTTTTTTTATTATCTCTTGTCTTTTTGCAGAATTTAAAATGTCAACTTCTATTTGATTTGTTTTGAAAATATAACCTTTTTGCTTAAAATTAGATGATATATGAGTTAGCTGATAAAAAAACAAGTGGAAAAAGACTACGCTTTTGGAGGTTTACCCTGTGTTTGGTGTACAGAATAGGATAAGGGTAGGATATGATATGGTGCTGATAATGGTAGGATATGATATGGGTCTGATAAGACTATATCATATCCTGTTTTTGATGAGCACCTGATAGCAATCTGATAAGATTATGTAGAAGGGGAAAGGAAAAAGAAAAAATAAAATATAATACACTAAATACAAATATATTGGATAACGTGAGGATATATTGGGTAGCGTGGGGATATATTGAGTATCCAATATTATTATCCTATCCTGTTGAATTCTAACCCAACTCCTTCCATAGGATAAGAAATCATGTATTAGATAAAATAAAATGATATCCTATCTTGATAAGCTAATCATATCCTATTGACCTACCAAACAAGAGATAAAAGTAGGATATGATAAGTTATCCTATCCTATCTTCTTTATCAGGTGATCCAAACAGGCCCTAAATCTAATAAACTCTGTCAAGCCTAAACTGGATATCAGATGTTGTCAAAATGAGTTAAAGCTCGCAAGTCAGCCCGTTAAAGTATTATATTTGGCCCTAATCTATTCGAGCTTTTTTGTGATAGGATCTATTTTAGCCTTAATCCTCAAAACTCTATAATTTAGCGAGCTGAGTTAGGGATGACCCCCGGGCTAAACTTTTTTTTTCATCAAAATTTGTATTATTTAAAAAAATTAAAAATTATATAAATTTAAATATTTATAAATATAAGTAAAGTTTATTGTGAATTTGATGGAGAATATAAGAGAAAGTGAAATATGAAAGAATGGAAAATGAAGTGTAGAAAAAATAAAATAAAAGAAAGAATAAAATAAAAATAAGTATGAGCAAAGAGTCCTATATAAGGAAGGACCTATCTTAGATGCATTTTTAAACATAGAAGTCATGAACCATGTGAAAGGTCATTCATAATCCATGTGAAAGGTCATGCATAATTCATATGAAATGTCATTCATAATTCATGTGAAAGGTCATGCATAACCATATGAAATGTCATCCATAATCCATGTGAAAGGTCATCCATAATATTTTACAATACCCTTTTGGATGTATTCTACAATTCAACACATCATTAGTGTAATGATTATAGAATCTATCAAAGGTTATAAAAACAAAAAATCACGTGTTATGAACATGTGAAAGTTCATTCATAATATTTTACAACAAAAATTATTTTTTCAGTAGTGATATGTTTTAACATAGATTTTCATCTACGCATCAATAAAAATAAATTTTTTATTAACATCTAAGCATCTTATACATCCAAATTTGTATTCAAACATATTGTATACGATGCATTTTAGTAATTTTGTGGATAATAATAACTAAACTTTTTTTTGTAACGGTAGTAGTTAAAGAAAATCAATTATTTTTCTTTCAAATTATTAAGAGCAGTTATTCAATACTGGTATTAAGATAATTTTTCCATCATTACTTTTAGTTTTTCACTATAATTGTTGAATTTTGTTATGACTCCCGGTGAGAAAATCTTTATTTGATGGCTCCTTTAATAATGAATTTAGTAAAAGTAGTAACTGACTTTTCCCTTATATTAAAATTTTGTTTACATTTTTACTTGTATATTTATGTACAAATCTTATTTTATTAAAAAAATTAAATTATGTTATCAAAAAAAAAAAATTTAAATTATGTTATCAAAAAAAAAATTAAATTAAATTATAAAAAATTTATAATTTGTATAAGGGCTTTATTAATCTCATGTGACATAAGAGAAGCTCTCTTATGTCATAGAAATAGTTATAAGTGGGACCCACTCACTTAAAGAAAAAGAAAAAAAGAAGAAAAAACAACACGGAAGTCAATGTATGTGTAGGAGAGAAAAATACTCTCCTACAGCATAAGATAATATTTTCCCTTTGTATAAAATATGCTAAGAAAGTGTAACAATTTATTTGTTAAAATATTTTGTAATATATTGAATATGATAAAAAAAAATATGAAATTATAATTTTAAATGGCCTGCGAGTTAGCCCTAATAAATAGAGCTTTTGGCCCATGCGGTCCTTGACTATTGAGATTCATTTGGCCCTGCGAATTTTTTTGACCGTAACCCGCACGAGTTAGGGCCAAATTAGATGAAGTGGCCCGTTTTGACAGTTTTACTGGATATATGTTCGTTAACCGTGTTTGTGGGCTCGAGGCTCAGCTTTGGGGTCATGCTAAATTTATTCTTCTTCTGTTCTTTTTAAGATTAATGACAAATTTGTGAATTCTTTTAATTTAAAAATAAAAAAGAAAGATAGTAAATGGTGCAGCGAAGATGATCTAATTCTTTGAATACTTGGTTTAAGATTTATTTTCCTCAAATACAAGTGGAAGAAAAAGAAAAGTTGTCTTATACAACGAATATTCATCAATAAAAGTTGAAAATCAAAACCTTTTGCATCAACTGCTAATTGACCTTAGCTAATCTTTAGTAACTATCTGATTTTAGATGATATATGGACGCAGTGATTCTATTAATTATATAAATTCTGACAAAAACACTACCGACAAAATCGAGTCAATTAAATAACAATATTTGATATAATTAATTGCAAATATATATGTTTTACCATTTATTTAGTATTGTCAAGTAAAGAGATGAAGTAGACTAATGTCATCAAAATGCAAACTATTATGCCATTTATAGAGAGACTCCTACAGAAGCTTATATTTTTTGTCCGTGTATAATTTATTGAACTCATTTCTTCTTCTCAAATATTGAGTTTGACCAGGCTCGTAATGAGACCCAGTTTACCCACAAACTCCAAATCTGCAAAATGAATTCATGAGTCAATATGTATGTTGTAATTCAATTAATGACCTTAACTGAGAACTCTTCTTGATATAATCATTATGGAAGTACAAATCGCATAATGAAGGATGATAATTGAAAAATTGTCAGGCTTCCGGAAAGAGATGTCTGTGTAAATATCACATCTCATCATTATATATATATTGCAATGACAAAAATTGCATTATGAATTCAAAATTATTTATAGAAACAATTGTTTATATAAAGAAGGGTGTGTTCGTATTTTCTCCTTTGTTTAGATGGCAAGACAAACTTGTAGTTAGGGATGTGCATGGGTCAAGTCGAATCGAATTTTTTGAAAAATTGAACCGAATAAGTTTAAATGGTTCGGTTCGGTTCGATTCAAAACTGATTCGGTTCGAAAATGGTTCGGTTGAAAACGGTTCGGTTCAGATCGAAACCGGTTCGGGTCGACCCTATTTCAAAAAAAAATTAAAATTTTTTAAAAAAAAGTTGTAAAAATCAATTTGGTTCGATTTAAAAACGGTTCGGTTCGATTCGGAATCGGTTTGGTTCTTAAACTGGTTCTAAAAACCGGTTCGGTTCATGAACTGGTTCTTTAAAAATCGGTTCATTTCATGAACTGATTTTTAAAAACCGATTATTTTAAGAGTGATTCGATTTAGTTCAGTTCATGGTTCGGTTCAATTTTTTAGTTATTTTACACCTCCCTTCCTGCAGGAACTTGAGTGGACACTGCATGAACAAATTAGCACAAAATTAATGCAAGCACATGCATTTAGGAAACGTTGAAGGGATATACAAACATGGGCTTGGGTATGCGCGTGAGAATCTTTTTTGAGGTCTGCTAGGTTTTGGTACTCGTTCATGGTGGAAAAAGGGGGGCGTCCCCCCACTACTGAGGGGGAAGGAGGAAACATCAGAGAATCGAAGAAGGCGAAAGGCGAGGTGCTGCTATATCAGGAAATGCACGATGGATCTCCGATTGTGGGCACAATAGAGATCGAAACCGGTGACAGAGTCATGCGCTTTGAGGCTGAAGGGATGGAGAAAGTGGTGGAACCGGTTGGGGAGGCGCGTAGGGACCCTCGTAGGCTGGTGTCATACAAGGATAAGCTTATCCAAGTTAATGGAATTTGGGACGGGCTCCAGGCGAACGAAGATGATGATTGGCTGGCCAAGTGTAGAAGGGAGGAAGATGAGGAAAAAGAAGCTATGAGAGCTTACGAACAAACCGGGGAAGATGACCCCCTGAACCCGTACTTCCAATTTGACATTTTGGAGAAGCTGGAGCAGTGCAAGAGATGGCGTAATGCCCTGATCGTGAAGCTGATGGGTAAACGAATTGGGGCAAAATTTCTTTGGAATAGATTGCATAAACTGTGGCACCTCGATGGTGACTACAAAGTCTTAGATCTGGAGAATGACCACTACTTGGTCGAATTCGAGAAGGCGCAAGACTACCTATTCGTCCAGCAACAAGGTCCTTGGATAGTCGCTGACCATTACCTCATTGTCCAGCGGTGGAGACCCAATTTTGACCCACATGATGATAGGGTGAAGAAATTGGCTGTCTGGATTCGAATCCCAGGAGTTCTACACCTACAAAGATCTTTGGAGAATGGGCAACATGGTGGGGAAGACTCTCAGAATTGATGAAAGCTCTCTCAGGGAAGGTGGTTTACATGAAGAGGTAACTGATAGAGGTAGGTTTGCCCGTATTTGCGTAGAAGTTGATTTGAGTAAAAGCCTGTTGTCCAAATTTCGAATTGGTCAAAGGCAATTATTTATAGGTTATGAAGGATTACATCTTATTTGTTTCCTATGTGGTCAATATGGCCACAGGAGAGACCATTGTTCGATTAATCCTGTGAACATTAAGTCTGTGGAGGAGAATACAAGTGAGGGTACGCATAGTGAGCACCCTGCACAGTGCCATGGTGAAGGGGTTTCTACAGGTGAAGTGGAAAAGAGCCAGGAGGTAGATGGGTTTGGTACCTGGATGACGATACAGAAGAGGAATAATAAGAGGCCAGCTACACCAAACAAAGCTAAGGAGCATAGCTTGGGTAAAGGAAAAGCTGGAAGTGAGCAGAATGGGCAGGGACAGAAGTCTAAGGTTTCGGGTTCCAGATTTGAATCCCTTGGAGATGAGGAGGAGAAGGAGACCCTTCAGCCTAGAAGGAGTGGAAATGTCTCAGCTGAGGCTAGTCAATTAAAAAGGATTCCAGAGAACAGAAAGAATAAAGCCACTGCTGATAGAACTAATCCAAAACAGGTACATGTAGTCACTGAAAAGACCCCAAAGAAACAGATGATCCAGCCATCTATGTCACTAGACTCTGCCATGGTGCACGCTCAAAGGAGCTCAGGTAGGGAGGCTATCCTGGTGAGTAGATCCAGTATAAGACTGAAGCCTCAGGGGGCAGCTCTCATGCAAGCAAAAAACTTGAAGACTGGGCCAGAGTGTAGTCTACCCAAACACACTGACCCAGGACCAGGGGCTGTCTTACAACCAAATCTTAAAGAGATTCCCCCTGATGATAGTGGGAGAGGAAAGAATATCAGCCAGGAGGGTAGAGTCAGGGGTGTAAATGGGCCAGGCTGGCCCAGCTCAGCCTACGGCCCGACCTACATTGAGCCCAGTCCAGGCCCGGCCTTTCAGAAAATTAGAGTAGGCTTAGACTTATAAAAAAGATTTTTTAATAAATAGGCAATAGGCCAATTTTGTCAAGCCCGGCCTACAGCCTTGTAGGCTGGCCTATTTAATTTATTAAAATAAAATAATAAAATAATATTTATTTTATGTGGCAAAGACACAAAGTACCAAACACCAATATCTCTTGCTTTTTGTGCTATTTTATTTTATTAAAGGAAAACTTGTCTAATGTTTCCAAATTTTACATGCTGTTGCAGCTTAATACCATGGAGCAAAGACACAAAGTACTAAATACTAATATCTCTTACTTTCAATAATACTTTTCTTTCCCTTGTACTTGATGGTGGTTTAAAGATTTTTAGATGAATGACATTCTCTTGTAGACTTTATTTCAGCATCCAGTAATTGTATTTTTCTTATTTTTTCCATGTCTTTGACTCTATTCCTCTATGATATACATTCTAGAGCTGAGATATTATGTTGACTCTTTCTTGTTTGTCATTTTTTTTCTAATGAGAAGTACTAGTGCATGCATGAATGAAACTTTCTTTACTCTATACGATTTTTTTTTTTGCTTAGTATATATAGTGGGAGGCCTACAAGGCCTGTAGGCCATGTCAGGCTTTCTTATTTTTGAAAATGGACCGAGCTTGGCCTACAAATAAAGCCTTTAATAGGCCAGTAGGCCAGATAGGCTGAATTTTTTTTTACGTAGGCTTGGGCCAGGATGGCCAAAGCCCAGCCCAACCCATTTACACCCCTAGGTAGAGTGTCCATGATTCTGGATGATATTACTAATATGGAGGGAGATAAGTGAACCAATGGTGTGGTTTGTCTGGTTGTACGGGTGTCTTTGGTCTATTAATTTTATCTTGATGATAGTTTGTACTTGGAACTGTAGAGGGGTAGGGAAAAAAGGTTTCTCTACGCTTGTTAAAGATATGGTGGTCAGAATAAAATTCAAGTTCTTGCTTTGCTTGGGACTAGAATCAGTGGGAAGAGAGCTGATAATATTACTAGGAGATTGGGTTTTGATAGCTGTTTCAGGAGAGAAGCAGTTGGTTTTTCAGGGGGCATCTGGCTTCTTTGGAATAAAAGTGCTACTTGTGTTAGCATTTTAGAGGATAACCATCAATTTGTTCACACCAAGTTGAGTTGGCCAGGTGTTGGGCAGGAGGAACACTTCACCTTTATTTATGGTAGCTCCAGGAGGATGGAAAGAAAGGAGCTATGGGATAGTTTGAGGAGAATCAGCAATGGGGGAGTGAATAGATGGGCTGTCATGGGGGATTTTAACGTGTTACTGGAAGAAGGGGAGAAGCAGGGAGGATCAGGGTTGTGTTGGGAGAGTACTGATGAATTTGCCTCTTGCCTGAGTGACTGTAATCTTTTTGATTTGGGCTTTGCTGGCCCTAAATATACTTGGAAAAGGGGCTGTCTCCAAGAAAGAATTGACAGATTAGTGGTTAATGAAGCTTGGCATCTGGGGTTTCCTAACAGGTCCATCACTCACCTTTTGTTTAATGGGTCGGATCATAGGCCCATTATCCATAAGGATACCTCCTCTGTTGATCAAAACAAGGATCTAAAACCTTTTCGTTTTCTGGCTGCATGGCTGACTAATGATAGCTTTGGAGATGTGGTGAAGGGGTGTTGGCAGCATAATTCTGAGTGGATACCAGCAAAATCTAAGTTCCATCAGGATGCAACAACTTGGCACCATAATAGCTTCAGGGGAAGGCAGAATAAGAAATATCAAATCCAACGAAGACTGAGGGGAATTGAGCTCCATCTTAGCAGGGGCCCTGATGAGGCTCTGGAGAGATTACACAAAGACTTGTGGCAGGAATTAAATTCTATCTATGTCTAAGAGGAACTAACATGGTTCCAACGTTCAAGATGCAATTGGTTGGCTTTCGGAGATAGGAACTCAAGGTTCTTCCACTCAGCTACCATTGCCCGAACAAGAAGAAATAAAGTAACAACATTGAGAAATGATGAAGGAGTCTGGGTGGAGGAGCCAGAGGAGCTCAAGCTTTTGGCTATGAATTACTTCAAGAATCTGTATGTGGAGGAGGTTCATAACTTACCCAAACTTTGTATTGGAGGCTTATTCCCTCCCTTAGATTATAACACTTGGAGAAATTTCGAAGCTGCCCCAACTTCAGCTGAAATCAGAAGCACCATTTTTGGGATGCACCCTTTTAAAGCCCCTGGAGTAGATGGGCTACATGCTGTATTCTTTCAGTCCCAATGGGATATTATGGGAAACTCAGTCTGCAACACCATTAAAGATATCTTTAAGGACCCGAAGAGAGTTGCTGGAATTAACCAAACCTTAATTTGTCTGATTCCCAAAGTAGAGAACCCTGAAGCTATAAGTCAATTCTGACCTATAAGCTTATGCAATGTCATCTACAAGGTGGTTACAAAAATTGTGGCCTCCCGTTTGAAAAATTATATGAGGGAGCTAATCATGCCAAATCAATGCAGCTTTGTGAAAGGGAGGCATGCTTCGGATAATATTGTGATCAGCCAAGAGATATTCCACTCTATGAGAGCAAGGAAAGGAAAGAAAGGGTGGATGGCAATTAAGGTTGACCTGGAGAAGGCTTATGATAGAGTTAGCTGGGAGTTCCTCAGGGAGACCCTACAAGTGGCTGGATTTCCTAGTTCTATGGTGGATCTTATTATGGAGTGTGTATCTTCTTCATCCATGAACTTGCTTTGGAATGGAACCCAGACAAATGACTTCACACCCTCTAGAGGTATAAGACATACTGATCCTCTATCTCCCTATCTGTTTGTTTTGTGCATAGAAAGACTTGGTCAACTCATTAATGTGGCTGTGAATCAGAAGAATTGGAATCCTATTAAGATGGGTAGAGGAGGTCCTCCTATTTCCCACATGTTTTTCGCAGATGACCTCCTCTTGTTTGCAGAAGCTTCAGTAGACCAAGCCAGGCTAGTTTCAGAAATTTTGAGTCATTTTTGTAATGCATCTGGGCAGAAGGTGAGCAACAGTAAGACAAGGTGTTTCTTTTCAAGAAATGTGAATCATGTGAAGAGAGGAGAACTATGTCAAATTCTGAATTTTGCTCCCATTGCTGACTTAGGCAAGTACTTGGGGATTCCTATACTTCATAAGAGGGTTAATAAAAATACCTTTAGGTATATAATTGACAAGACTAATAGCAAACTCAGTGCCTGGAAGGCAAAATCCTTGTCCATGGCAGGTAGGATTGTGCTCACTAAATCTGTCCTGGCTGCCCTACCATCATACTCCATGCAGACAACACTTCTACCCCTTGGAACATGTGATGAAGTGGAGAAGAAAATGAGGGGTTTCATATGGGGATCCAGTCAAGAAGCTAGGAAAGTCCATGCTTTACCATGGAATACTGTTTGCAAGGCAAAAGAGAAAGGTGGTCTTGGGATTAGGAGTTTAAGACTAACCAATAAAGCTTGCCTCATGAAAATTGGGCATAGAACTCTCACTCATAGAAATGATCTTTGGGTGCAAGTTTTGAAAAGTAAATATAAAGTGGAGGATGGGTTGATGCCTTCGATCAAGAAAAAAAGCAGTTTCTCAAATTTATGGCTTGGCTTAGCGAGGGTGTGGCCCAAAATTTATGAAGGGTCAAGGATTCTAATAGGTAATGGAGTCAACAGTTCTTTTTGGGAGGATAAATGGTTGCCCATTGGCCCTCTAAAGGACCACATTGTCCAGGACTTACCCCCTGGAACCCATATTGTTAGGATAGCACAAATGGCGGATCAGCTTGGAGAATGGAATTGGCAGGAGTTTGGGGATTTGCTGACCCAAGTAGCTTTGAACTGTATTGCAAGTACATGTCCCCCTCGGATGGATGATGGGGAAGATCAGGTGATTTGGGAGCAATCCCATGATGGGAATTTTTCCTTCAAGACAGCTTTGAACAGCCTTTGTATTGAAGATCCTCCTCAAGTTCAGCCTCGCTGGAATTCAGTGTGGCAATGGGAGGGTCCTCCTCGAATCAAGACTTTCCTCTGGCTTTTGCTTGGTGAAAATCTGCTCACCAACCAAAGGAGGTTTCAAAGGCATTTTTCTGATTCAAATACTTGCCCCAGATGTAACTCCTACCCTGAAAGCTGCAGTCATGTCATGAGGGAGTGTTCCTGGACTCAACGAATATGGAGACAATTCATCAGCAGGGAAAATTGGGCAGCTTTTCGTAGCCAGAACTTGCAGAACTGGTTAGTTTCCAACCTTTCACCTAAGCTTAGCTTACTGGGAGGCTTTGAGGGCAGTACCTTGTTCGGGATTATCTGCTGGTTCATATGGAGAAATAGGAATAGTTTTGTTTTTGAAAATACAAACTCTACAATAGAGGAAATAGTTAGATCTATTCGTACTTTCTTGCAAAAAAATTTGGAGGCAAGGAAACTGTATAGAGATATTGGGTTACAAGTTGGACAAAAAGTGGAAACCCTTGTTCAGTGGGTACCTCCACCAGTTGGTTGGATCAAAATAAACACGGATGGGTCTGCTTTGGAAGGAAATAGAAAGAGTGGGTGTGGAGGAGTCCTAAGGGATGAATCTGGGCACTGGATTTTGGGATTTGCTAGAAACTTGGGAGCAGGAAGCTCGGTCAAAGCAGAATTATGGGGTTTCTTACTGGGATTACAAACTGCTTGGAATATGGGGTATAGGAAGGTGATCAGCGAAGGGGACTCCCAAGTTGCTCTGGATATGATCCGGATTGGGTGTGATTCAAACCACCCATATGCAGGCCTGGTGAAAAAGATCAACCAGTTGAGAGAACGAGATTGGCAGGTGTCCTTTGTTCATACATACAGAGAGGGCAATGGAGTGGCTGACTGGCTGGCGGGGTACTCCCATTCCTTGAATTGGGAGACGGTGTTGCTGGATACTCCTCCCCAAAGGTGTTTTGGGTTGTTGGGGAATGACTTTAGGGGAGTGGCTTGGCCACGTGTAATTAGACAGCGTTAGCTTTGTTTTTAATTCCTTTGTTTCCAAAAAAAAAGGAAACGTTGAAGGGAAAAGATACCCATTTTTCTAATCTTGAATGGTAATGTTGGTTGCTTCATGATCTTATTCTAATTAATTTATAGCTAGACACATGAATTTTGCATGTCCTATTCAGCGTAGTTTCATTTTCAGAGAAAATCCGAGGCACTTGCAGCGTTAACTGAAGTTACTGGTATATATCCTAATATCCAAAGAAAAAATCATTCAAAGAAAAAATTGAAAAAGAAAAATGAAAAATAAATAAATAAGAGTAGTGATATGATAATAATTTCACGAAGTTATGGTCAAGGTTTTGACTTTTCGCCCGTGGCCACCATTAAAAGATGAAATCGCGTGGAAGCTTCGTATTACCAACAAAATCACGCATTATTAATTTGTATATTTGAAAAAATATTTCTCCTTTTAAAGAATATAATTTATGTCTTTTTAACAATTTATAATTATATACTAAAGGTATTACACAATTATAATATTAAAGTTGTACTTTTTTTTTTCAAACACTATTTATTGATTTAAAAAATAAAAAAATATAAGTTTAATATTATAATTATGTACTATCTTTCAATACATAATTATAAATTATTAAAAGAATATGAGTTAGGTTCTTTAAAATGACAAACTTTTAACCCATACATAAAAATGAGATTTGTTTTTCGATCATGCAAATGGTGATCGTGATGCAAGAGATTTTTTGAAAAGCTGAACATGACTTCCGTTTTTTTTACAATTGCATTCCATCATCCGCATAAAGTGAATGGCAAAGAGCAAAATCTCTATCTTTCATCCCGAAACACTAGGAATTTCTCAAATTTATAAAATATTTTGAAGCGTCATTTTCATACTCAATTTTATTTAATTTAATTTTTAAATACGATACTCATGATCACACATTTCATGGTTGTTGGTAATACTTAATAGTATCTGAAACATTTATTATGAAATTAGAATTCAATAAATACTTCGAAAACTCCTTCACATATATATTCATTATAACACTAAAGCAAAGAGTGAACTAACACGATATGACACGACATGAATACATGCAATACAAATATGACACATATTTTTTGCGAGTTAACACGATACGAATGACACATAATCTATGAATCAAAACAGTAATTGACAAAAAAAATTAAAAAAATATGTCAAAAATTAAAAAAAAAAAAACTAAAAGAAAAATATATTAAAAATATTAAAAAAATATGGGTTGACGTGAATTTGCCATGAGACAAATTTTTTGCAGGTTATTTTTTCCAACATGAACACGACACATATTTTAATGTCATGTCGCGGGTCAACTTGCGTGTCATAACCTATTTTGACTCCTCCTATTAATATATGAGATTATAGGATCAAATCTGCAATCATCATAGCAAAATTATAATACTGTAACCAGCCCAATGCCAAATATATTGATTGATTTAGATAAAACGGTTATTTTCCTCATCTTGGAATATTATTTGTTATCTTAAATGTGCTGCTGAGCTACACGATGCATTTGAAATCACAGGTAATATCACTTTGGATTTAATTTCAAGCAGGTTAAGCCTTCAATTGCATCAATTCAATAAGAAAGGTTTTTTTTTACATTGATGATAATTAAATTAAAACCTCCCTTCAATTACTTAAAGGGTTTTATAATTCTCATGTTGAAGGAGAATTGAAATCTCATGTTGTAGAGATAAAAAGTATGTGGGATCCATGTCAGCACGGAAATCGAAGGGTGTGTAGGAAAATTGCAATTCTCATGTTAAATGAGAATTATAAAATCCTTACTTAAAATGCTAAATCCATGTACATGGCGAAAAACATAGAAAGGCATAATTGTAGAGGTTGTTTATGTCATGCGCACCTAATAAGGTCTTTGTGGCGCAGGATTATTAGCTGGCCCAGGATTCCTAGCTCGCACGGGTGGAGGAGGTGGGCTTGGGACGTTGGGAAGTATCCTCCTAATCCCCAACTCTGTAAATTAAATAAACATATATATATATATATATATATCAGAAAAATATTTATGCAATTATTGTAGATAAATTATTTGCATTTACTCTCTAAAGAAAATTAAAAAATTATAATTATAAAGACTATAATAATCCTGAAATAAATTAAAATTATAAAAACCTCATGATTTCCGCCCAAAACGATATTATATTGGGCTTAATGTAGATAACTTATCTACAGTGACTGCAGAAAAAATGAAACATATATATATGGGAAAAATGTTTATGCAGTTACTGCAGATAAGTTATCTGCATTTATTCTCAAAACGACGTCGTTTTGGTATTGAAATCTTAAAAAATTATAAATATAAAGACTATTATAACCCTGAAATAAATTAAAATTACAAAAACATCATGATTTCTGCCTCAAAACGACGTCGTATTGGGCTTACTGCAGATAACTTATATGTAGTAACTGCAGAAAAAACGAACCCTATATATATATATATATATATATATATATGGGAAAAATATTTCCGCAGTTAATGCAGATAAGTTATCTGCATTTATTTTCAAAACGACGTCGTTTTGGTATTTAAATCTTAAAAAATTATAAATATAAAGACTATTATAAACCTAAAATAAATTAAAATTACAAAAACACCATAATTTCTGTCTCAAAACGATGTCGTATTGGCTTACTGCAGATAACTTATCTGCAGTAATTGCAGAAAAAGCGAATCATATATATATATTCATTACTCAACAAATAAAAGCCTCTTTCTTACAGATTAATGCATGCACATATTGGACAAGGGAAGAGAGCATGAACGATAATCTAACAAATATTTAGCATTTACACAATTAGTGTGATCTGATGAAATGCCTTTGTGTTACGAATCTTCACAATTTGAATGATAAATATATACAAAATTAGTCATCAAGAGTAGACAAACCTGCACTAACTTGAGTTGACAGCATGAACGAAAACGAAGCGATTAATACAAGCACAATTAGAAAAGGGTAGAAGGAATGCGCACCCATCTCGTAAAGTTTAAAGAGTAATATGCAAAGGCATGTCCTCAGATTATTCAAATTTATACTTTCAAGAATGTTGCAAGTCAGATTTTTTTTTTCCCCTTGTTGACTATTGCACATATTGGATCTAGTAGTCATCGTAATTTTGACCAAATACTACAGAAAATGATGCAGAAAAGTATTTATAACCAACGAACAAGGCATTTTCTTGACCAATTCAATACGGATCAGAGAATCGAAAGATAACATTTACGCATTATTTCTATGTTCATATTCCTTTTTATGCAAATTCGAAGTATTGAATTATTTACTTAAGAATTTAGACATTGAAAGATAATGTAAGCGGTATTGGTTATGACTGGGACCATTTGAATGAGAATATGGTGGTGCTAAGATTGAGTTATGACTAGACTAGGTCTATAATAAAAACAATATTATTATTTTCAAGAAAAAAATGTGTGTAATTTTAAATAATATAAAATTATGTTATTTTAAGTGAGAGAAAGAGATAGATCATGAGGAAGAAAGAGTAGACAAAAATAAAATAAAATAAAAAAGTGGGTCTATAAGAGTGAAATGACATAAGTTGTGTAATTTAAAAAGATAAACATTTTCTCCTATTTTCAATGAAACGAGTAAATTTGAAAATGATTTTTTTTTCTGGTTCAAATTTGAGAATAGAGCTTATACCAGTTACCAGCACCGTTACGCAAAAATTGCTTGATTAAAGTTCTGTTTGTTGGTATTTATAAGAATTTTTTTTTATTAATGAGTATATTTAAAATTTTATGATATTAATTTCTTAAAAAAATTAATTTTAGTAGTTTTTCAAAATTTTAGAGAGTAGTTTATCAAAAACTTAAAATTATGTTACAAAATTACTTTTAAAACTTATTGAATTGATTTTTTTTTTATCTTTTTAAAGTTTATTTTTAAAAAAATAAAAGTAATTTTCCCACACGCTTTTAGTATAAAACTATATTACCCAATATATTAAAATAATTATATAACTTATTGAGCTACATAGCTCAAACGATATCTCCCCAAGTCTTTATTAGATCAGCTATACTCTCTACCCAAAAAAAAAAAATGAGAGAGAGCTGTAATTATGTAGCATGAGTTCGGTCCATTGACAAGTCGATCGATCGTCGATATCTTTTCGTATTTTTTCCTGGATCCCAAAATAAAATAATTTGTAACGACCATTAATATTTTTTTTTTGTGTAAATGAAATTTTAAGTGGAGTGAGATGCTGGTATCCCATTGAAAATAAAGTCGATATATAGTTTTAAATTTTATATGGTTATTCTTATTTAAAATTCAATTTGTTAAGGGATCCCATTGTAATTTTAAATAATATTATTATCTTTATAATTTCAATCCAATTTGGTTTTGATTCTCATATTTTTTTCAAAATACTTATATTTTTCAATTGTTTAGATTTTGATCCTTATTATTAAATAATATATGTCAACAGGATTTGCATCAAATAATATTATAACAGTGCAATTGTGGGATTCAAAAACATGGAACTATTCACAGTAAAATATCAGCCTTCATAGTTAAGAGAATGACGTTACCACTAATCCATCCTAGCAGTCTCTCCCATTGTTGTCAAAAATTAAGGTAAAAATTTATGTTTTTAAATTTTTACTTAAGTGATATATGTTAAAACGTAAGTAAAAAATTTTCTCAGTAAAAACTGGTAGAAACTCCATGTAAAAAACGTCAAAACGATAAATACGCAAGTTTTTATGTTTTTACTTAAATGACAAAACTGAACCGAGTCTTATACTAAAAAAAAAATTAAATCGGGTCAACTTTTAACCCATAATCCAGTTTTCTTTTTCTTTTAAAAAACCCAATTTCTATTTCCCCCAAATGAAAATACATACTCTCTTCTTCTAACTATCTGGAAAAAAAAAAACTGTTGCGTAAAGTCGTTTGTTGTTGCAAAGAAAGAAAAGAGTTAAGCCACTGGTGAAAAGTTTGACTACAAGCTAAGGTGGATTTTGAATCAATCTATTACGTTTTATTGCAAATGAACTTGTTATAACAGCACTTGCAAATGAACTTGTTATAACATCAAGAGAAGAGGACATCTAAATGAGCCGGGTTGGGTTGGCAAAAACGAGTTGTAAACCCGAGTCAACCCGGCTCGTTTCAACCCGTGAAAAAACGAGCCAACCCGTGGGTCAAACGAGCGAGCTCGCGGGTTGAGTTTTTATTTTTTTATATAAAAACAAACAAAATATAATATACAAAAATGGACAAAACTCACACATGTTGTCATCATTTTTCTTCCTTCTCTAAACCTAAGTCCCTAATCTTCTCACATTCATGTCATTTTTATATTGTTAGGTTGTGCTGGCTTTGTTTGGTTCAAATATCTTACCCACTTGGTAGCAAATGGTTCTGATTGTTTCTGGATGTTGATGCAAATTTGTTGTGAAAAAAATTTGAAACTAAAATATTTTGCTTTTATTTCTCATTTTTTAACCCTTTGTTTAAGCTAATGGAAGCCACATAGCAAGTGCATTAATACTACAGGGTCATTTAAATAGGCTGAAAACGAGCCAACCCGTGAGTAATTTTCAAGCCAACCCGCGAGCCAATTTTTGAGCCAACTCGCGAGCTATTTTTTCAAACTAACCCACGAGCCATATTTTTGAGCCAACCCGCGAGCCAACCCTAACCCGACTCGGGTCGGGTTGGGTTGAGTTTTCTAGCTCGTTTTTTTTTTCTAGCCAACCCTAACTCGGCTCGTTTTTTTCGGGTTGAATGCAGGTTGGGTCGAGTCGGGCCGGGTTGGCCCATTTTGCTAACCCTAATTGAGGACATGCAATTGATGCAAAATAATGTTATGATTTGACTCAATTGATATAATTTAGAAATTATTAAACTTTATTCTTTATATTTTGGAACTTGGTTGTAGGAGTTATTAAACTCTTTTTTTATATTTTTGAACTTATGTCTTTTATGTTATGTGTGTTTGTATCTTTTAAATATTAAATTGTTCCTTAAATTTTGAACGGTGACTTATATGATATTTCTTTATATATATAATTTTGTATCTTAACTTTAATTAAGTAGTAGAAACTTTATGTTTCGTGTCGTTTCTACGATTTAATTTCTACAACCCCTTCCGTTTCTACGTAGAAACTTGATTTTGACAATATTGCTACTGACTACTCATTTACACCCCTACCTTCCATTACTTCAATGTAAATATATAAGGATACTCTATTATTACGTTCAACACACAGTTTTAGACTTTCTCATTCTGAGCTTGTCCCATTGATAGCTTCTTATCTCTGAATCTTAGAAGTAGTGCTCATATTGCGTGTCGGACACGTGTCCGACACGGACATGCTCGGACACGTGTCCAACACGCGGTTAATATTTGGAGACACACGATCAACTCTCCGACACGTTCTGACACGCGATCAATATTTGGGGACACGCTCGGACATGTTTTTTTTTTTTAAATCTTAATTTTATTTTGTTAACTAAATATAAAAGAAATAATTTATAAATTAATTTTTTTCTGTTATGAAATTTGACATTAAAAATTAACAAAATACGAAAAATTACTCATATTTATATTTATGTTATGAAATTTAAATATTTGATTGATTATATGATTTATTATGGACTCTTATATGTACTAAATATAAATTATATTATATATATTAAAAATTTTATTTAATATCAAAACGTGTCCTAACGTATCGAAATATGACATTTTTTAAAATTAACGTGTCGTGTCGTGTCTCGTGTTTGTCTCCGTACATCTTAGGTAGTGGGAGAATTCAATAAATGCTTGAAAACTCCTTCAGTTATCATGTTCATCATAACACTAAAGCAACCAGCGAGCTAATAATGGGGAGATAGATAATTTATACGAGGTTATAGGTTCAAACTGCTATCATTATACCAAAATTATAACACTATAGCAACCCCAATAGTGTCAATACCATATATATATTGATTGATTTGGGTAAAACGGTTATCTTCAAATATATCTTTTGGAGGGATTTAAAGACTTAATCTTATACCCGCCCCGAACAGGATTATCTCTCGTGATGCATTTGAAATAACAGGTAATATCACTCTGGATTTAATTTCAAACAGTTTAAAGCTATTAAAATTGGTCGAGTAATTTGGATAATTTGTATTAAATTATGTTTTTAATTCTCACTATTGTATAAAAATAAAAAATAAAAAAAATTCAAGCAGTTTAAGTCTTCGATTGAATAAATTCAATAAGAAAGGTTTTTTGTTGTTGTTGTTGCATTGATCATAATTAAATCAAAACCTACCTTTAATAACTTAAAATGCAAAATCCACATGGCGAACGACATATATAGGAAAGGCATAATTGGAGAGCTTGTTTATGTGGTGCGCAGTGCGCACCTAACCATGTCTTCCTGGCGCACGATAAGTAGCTGCCAAGGGTCCAGGAGGTGGGCTTGGGATGTTCCGAAGCATCCTCCTAATCTCCGACTCTGTAAAATAAACGTATTTATATATTCATTACTCAACAAATTAATTAATGTCTTTTTCTTGCAGATTTTGCACTCATCTTCATATGATCCTTTAATTATTTATATACTTCACATTTGAAATGTCTCTAAACATAAACATTTAACAAAGCCAATCTGTCAGAAAATCATAATGAAAAAGATATAGTGAAGTTGAACAATTAATGTTTCACAATTTATTATAAACTTCCATATCCAAGTGTTTTGAGTTCTGATGTCCAGAAAAACTTGCACTAACTTGCTTCAATAGCATGAAAAAATTGCAGGCGATTAAGGCATGCAAATGAGAAATTGGACAAGGGAAGAGAGCAGAACGATATTATGTAACAAATATTTAATATTTACATAATTAGTGAGCTGATATGATGAAATGCCTTTGTGTTATGAATCTTCATAATTTGAATGATAAATATAAGAAATATATACAAAATTAATCATCAAGACAAACCTGCACTAACTTGAGTTGACAGCATGAACCAAAACGAAACGATTACTACAAGCACAATTAGAAAAGGGTAGAAGGAATGCAGACCCATCTCCTAATTAAGTTTAAAGAGTGATATATGTAAAGGCATGTCCTGATATTATTCAAATTTATACTCGTCGTAAAAGTTGCAAGTCAGATTCGTTTTTTTTTTTTTCCCTTGTTGACTATTGCACATTGGATCGAATGGTAATTGAAATTATGATCTAATACTATATAAAATGATGCAGAATATATTATTTATAAAGAACCAACATGACATTTTCTGGACCAATCCAATACGGATCAGACAATTGGAACATAACTATTCCGCATTATTAATATTTTTGTATTCTTTTTTTGTTCATTTTTTTTACGGTCATGTAAATAACTCATCTACATTGAACCTAAAATAATGTCGTTTTGAAGTAAAAATTAAGGTATTTTTGTAATTATAATTTATTTCATGATTATAATAATATTTTTTATTATAATTTTTCAATGCAAAACAACGTCATTTTTAGAACGAATATAGATAACTTATCTTTATTCACGATAAAAACATTAAATCCTTCTTTTCTTTATGCAAATTTAACGTATTGACTTATCTACTTAAGATTTTAGACATTGAAAGATAACGTAAGCGGTATTGGTTATGACTGAGACCGTTTGAATGAGAATACGCCGGCGGTAGAATAATCGTCAAAATAATTAGATATTTTAATTGAAATATTATGTGATATTACATCAAACTGAAACAAAGCAAAATTAGTGTTTTAAAATTCGACTCAGACCGACCGGTCGACTCAAGTTTCGATAACTCAATTTTTTCACCAGTTTGACATGGGTATCAAATTGGTTATGCATTCAAAACGGTTGACTCGGTTTGAATTGGACCTAAACCGAGTTCAATCGATTTTATGTTAAATTATATAAAATATATATATTTTGTACGCAATGAAATTTGAATTTGAATTCCCTTGTTTGATAATCGAAAAATTTATCATTAGACCATTTTTATTTGTTGGACATAATATTTATAATTTAATATTTATTATATATTATTTTAAAATTTGAATAAACTTGATTAAACTACTAATTCAATAATTCAGTATCTGATCGAGTCAATCACCAATTCGAATTTTAAAACGTCGCTCAAAATATAACCTGAACCTACCATATTAAATGTAATTTTTTGTTAACTCAAAATAAATCGCAATTATTGAGGAGCCCGACAGGACGAGCATTTAACACCATTGTTAAGCACGCGACCATATCTACACGATATCACGGCAGCTGTTGGTAAATGGTTTGACTTCGTCCAAGTCTATGTCAATATAAATACAGAATATATTTAGAAGAGATTAATATATTTTTTGTAAGAGACATTTGAGAATATGGGTGTTCATTAATCGATCCAAACCGATTCAAACTGCGGTGACCGAACCGAAAAATCGATAACCGAATAAATCGAAAATCGAAAAAACGAGAACCGAAAAAAAATCGCAAATTTTAATTGAATTGAATCAATTTTTAGATGGATTGGTTCCTTATACTATATAAAGAACCGATTCAACCCAAAAATTTATGATATTTGCAGTGGCACGTTACGTGGAGAAGAGGAGCTTTGGCCATAGCTAAAATTTGAAAATTAGCCACGTTGAACTTCCATATTTTAATGTTTGACACCATCTAAATTTTTCTTTGCCCTAGTTGTCTTAAAAGACTGGTTGTTGGGTGAGGCTACATTAATAGTTTTTATACTTCTCAAACATAATAATATATGATATCCTCAAACTGGAGCAGATAATCTAATCGACCAGTTGTAGTCTGGTGGTACGCATAAAATTGCAATATCCTTGAGGAGTGTATAAAATTAGGGAAAATTGTTTATCCTTTAAAATGACACAACTTATATCCTTTCTCTCACAAAGAGGTGGGATCCATACCTTTATTTTTTTTGTCAATTCTCTTTCCTCCTTTATCTATCTTTTTCTCTCTCTTAAAATGACACAATTTTACATCATTTAAAATGACACACACTTTTTCCATAAAATTATGTAATATTGCAAGTGTTCTATGTCAATGTATTCTATTTTCTAAACAAATCATAGTACTAAAAATTTTATGCAATCAAAAAGTTAATTTTATTATTGGAAAAATATTTATTTATTTTTTGGTAACAAGGAAAAATATTTATATATACACACACAAATGCAAGTCGACGAATGTATTTAATCTAAACATCTTCTAAATATTTATATAATTTCCGTCAAGTCGATGACGCACGAAGTTAGTTTGGCCATTAGAGGAGAGGGTGTGAGACTTGAAAATTTGAGTAAAATTATAACTGGGTGTGTCATGAAAATAAATAATTATTAACGTGTACTTGGGAAATTTTACCCATTGCTATATTAATGCTTTGAGAATATAGACTCGCATAAAGAAATGAAGGAAATTATTAACAGAAGCAAATCGAAAATTTCAGTGAAGTAGAGGATAGGGCCAACTGGAAAAAATAAAATATGACTTTAGTGAGGAGAGATTGGACACTAAACATAACCACATATGGTTGCATTAATTGCAGTAGTTTTTAATTTAATTTCTTCTATTTCTTGGTGTGTAGCACTCACATGATGGAGCAATCGTAGGGGTGTGGATCATAAACCACGTAGTAATTAGAGGGACAAGGGCCACAATATTGAGGAGGAGGAGGACACGAAGTACAACAACACATTATGTTTTCATTTTTGCCTTGTAGTTCATCTTTGTCTTTATTCTTCACTTTTTCTACACTCACAAGGTTGACACAACAGAACTTCTTTCTCAGCTCCCGAGCCAAGCACACCGCATCGACATCTCCGGTCACCACCAGCCGATCTCTCTCTTCCCCTTCTAATGACACTGAGTTCACACCTGCATGCATGTTTCGTTGATCATCACAATTTCAGAACCAACCAGAAACAAAATCTTTATTTTTTTTTATTATAATGTATGTAAATATCGACAAAATCATTAGAAACGCGCATGCATGCACCTTTTTCCTCAGCAGCAATCTTGAGCGCCTTGCTTCTGCATTTGTCAGAGTTCAGTTGCAACTGTATGACTATTTTTTGCTACAAAAGTAGGCAATTTCATGTATATATTATTTCTTGGTTTTGAAGCAATTGCAAAGTCTAAAACTGAATAATTCATTCTATATATACATGTAATATTGCAATGATCATTTAGCAAAAGTGTAAACGTCTCACCTTCATGTTTTGATTGCTTCAAATTAACAAATGGCTACTTTTATATATGTGTTGTGATTTGTGAGGGAGGGATACTTGTGATTTATATGTAGGTGAGTCTAGTAGCTAGTGTGTGTTTTTCTTTCTTTCTTTCTTTCTTTTTTGTGTAGTGGGTTGCTAGCTAGTTGACTTACAATAAACTTGCCAACGCATACAAGGGGAACTATCTACGAAAGGGTCAGCTGTGGGCATAAAATGGGAAAATTATGGTTACACACTTTCGAATATAGAACCATTTCAACCAAAAACTTTAAAGTTGTTAAATAATGGTCTTTTTTAATACTTTATATTATTCTCTAACACACCCTCTCACATTAGAGCCCTTTGGGCTTGAAGTGTGGATATGGCACAAATCCATTGTTGATATGTCTTGTGCTGCTGCACAAGCCATTTTTTTGGTCCGTCTTGTGCTTTTCTTAATTCCACCTGAAAGTGGGGGCGGTGAGAATTGAACTCGTGATCCCTGAAGCTTTGATACCATATTAAAGAATTATTTCAACCAAAAACCTTAAGGTGCCTTTACTTTGCATGAGTTCACCCAAGTCAAATAATACATTACATTGATTTCATCAGTTGCATGTCTTAATTGTAAATCTATTTAAAACAAAAGTTTAGCTGGCAACTACATCTCTTGGAAAAGAACACCATCGAGGCCTACTTCAAAGTACAAACTAGAAATAATAATCAAGATTGATAGTATAGCAAATTGCCCTGGACTTTGACTACATGCAGGTCTATAAATTAAAGGAGAAATTACAGTATAGCAAATAGCAAATTAATAACACATTAAGTGACAAAGTCCACATGAACAGGTACTAGTTAGAGAATGAAGTTCAAATGGCCTTGGATTTTGACTACTTGTCTATAAAACCACTGGTAATCAATCCAATGATACCACTAATCAGCAACTCGAGTAACGAAAACAAGTGCAACAATAAAAGAAAGCAATACAAGAAACCGTCCATGTTTTAAATCAGCTAGATATTCTAACTTCTGCTCAGATCGTTTGTTGATGATTTATTTATAGACCAATTGAACCAAAATTTGAGTTGACCGTGAGTTGCTCGATTCATTTCCACACTCATCCTCCATCAATCTTTTATTTGACTTAAAATTCTTTCGCCTTGTTGTAGACTAAAATAAAATAAAAAGGTGCAAAATATTTATAAAAAAGAACTGCTTAATTTAATGTAAAATTAGAAAAGATGCTTAATTAGTGGTTGGTGTTTCAATTTCATCAAAATTAAATGCATATATAGGTTGATTATGCTTTCAATTCTGATTTTTCAGGCCACTGATTTTGGTATCCCTGTTCACTGGAATTCCATTTAACTTACACCGATGAAATCTCCCAGGAAATTGCTTGATTAGTAGGCTGAAATATTAAAGATTCCCCTAAATAATTAATTGATATTTTCGTGAATAACTCTGATGCAACTTTAATCAGAAAGAAAACTTCATGCACCACTTTCAAATTCCTCGTGACCAAAACTTTGGCCCAATTCATTCAATTTCCTATGCACGGAGGAGACTTAATTGGTTCCAAAAGCAGTACTCCACAGAGTTGTATAATCAGAGGAAAGCAAGAGAGAGCTTGTCTGAAATCTGTGTCGAAAAATATTTTTTTGATTTTCAAAAATAAAAATAAAAATAAAAATCATTTGAGAAGGCTTGTTTTGTAAAAAAAATTTAAAAATTGTAATTATTTTCTGGTTTTTAGAATCAAATGTAGAGAACATATGAGTTGTTTTTATTTTATGTTTTGATTTTTAAGTACTTTCAAATAAAAAAAAATAGAAAACACATATTTTATTAATTATTCTACAAAACAGTTTTAAAAATAAAAAAATTAAAATACAATCAAACAAACCATCTGTCTTAAACTTCTTGTTTTTTTTTTTTTTTTGGTACATAAACTTCTTGTTTTGTGTGTTGAACAAGTCTCACATTGACCAATTCATTAGCACAAATAAAATGACATGCTGATAAAAGTTTGTTCCCGCCTCAACGTTGTGCATATGTAGCGAGATGCTTATAAAAGTCATTAGTCCACGCAAAATAACATGGCACACACGTGACATGTTTGCATTAAATTTTTTGCCCCCATTTATCATCCAGCCTATCTAAACGAGCTAAAAGTTTTTAAAAAAAATTATTCGAAATAGCACATTCAAACGAGGATTTATTGCATCTTTTCTTAAATCTACTCTGTAGTTATAATAATTTGCAGACATCAGTTAAATGCAATTAATATATTTATGTAAATTAGAGCATATAACAAGCAAATTCATAGTGTTGTTTTAGTTCATAGCTCTTAAAATTCCTAATGGGCTTGAAAAGTGGAGGAAATATTCTATAGGCCCATCTGGGATAAGCATACTGCATACATAGTTGGCTTATACATAAAATAAACAAAAATACAAGAATAATCCAAAACTAATCAAGGCTCGGAGATTCATTGAATAGGATGTATGTTTTAGCTAATTGTTTATAATCAAGAGGCAAATAACAGTGCAATTTTGGGATATAAAAACATGTAACTCTTCGGAGTAAAATATCAGCCTTCAAAGTCAAGGGAATGACGTTACCACTAATCCATCCTAGCAGTCTCCCCAAAATTTAGAACTCAAGAACGGCATTTAAATAAAGGAGTGGTTATACTTATAATTTCTTTTTCTTTATAACTTCTTAAAATCATTTTTATGGTTATTGGATCAAAAAAATAACATTAAGCGGGACTTATCGATTTAATTTTGATTCAATAACTATAAAAAAAAAAATTGTAAGAGAAAAGAACTTATAAGTATAATACATACTGGATCTACACAACCGTACGTCCGTACAGCATGACTTTGCTATCAAATATAGCTGACCCTAATGCTTTACCACAAAGTGCTGCTGCCTCAGCACCATACAAGGATGGCACTCCACCGATATACCCCACTAAGCCAGCTAGCTTTTCTGGTGTTATCTATAAACTGTAATTCAGTTGAATAAGGTAAGCTGCTGCCATTAAATTTATGAAGGTAATATTTTGTCTTCAGATCAACAGAAACATCAGACTTACGAAAGTTGAGGTATCTTATTAGGATTATATAATTCTCCTCTTACAAGAGAAGGATCGTGTCCCTTGAGGACACAATTAAGAAATGGGATTCACCTGTGTATTCTTTACTTTCTCTTCCCTTAATTGTGTCTTTCTCGTGTAACAGAAGAATTATATAACACATGTTATCTTACACTTTGTCCTCTTTTATCATAATCTGAGCTTGCCGTAATAAATAACTATATACACGTTCAATTAGTACGTGAATGCGGTTTCAGTAAATTAATCAAGATATATAAGTCCAAAAGTTAAATCTGCTAACTCATGAATTTGTGTAACGGAAAAACTACTCTTATTCTACATATGATAAATTTTTCTCGTGCACATCCTTCGATAATTGTGCCACCTTTTTCTTTTCTTTTTTTCTTTTCTTCAGTGATGGAGTCCACAAATTTATCTATGTGATGAGATAACTTATCTCCTTTAACATGATATTAGTAAAACCCTTTGTGTAATGAGCATTTGATCACACATGGTTGTTGTCTGATTGATGTGCAACGAAAATAGTATCACGATTCATAAGTTGTAAACAACCTTCACAAATTGATAAAGTCGCAGTCATGGGCAGGGTTTCGTGTTTAAAATAAGCAGCCTTTTAAATAACATAACTTATGTCATTTCACTTTCACAAAGAGGTGAGACTCATATCTTTATTTTTTTTGTCTACACTCTCTCCCATAATCTATCTCTTTCTCTTACTTAATTAAAATAACATAATTTTATATCATTTGAAATGACATACACTTTTCTTTTAAAACAGAGTAAATATCATTTTGGATCCCTAATAAAAAACACGGTTCTCACTTTAGTCCTTTACAAAAAAAAATAGTTAGTTGGTCCCTATGAAATTCAGCACCTGATAAGAAAGATAAGATAGGATAGTATATCCTATCATGTTCTAATCAATTGTTTGGTGTGCTTGAAGAATAGAATAAAGTTATCAGGTTGGCTCATTTTATCCTACTGCTGATAACCTATCCCAAGGGAGGGCTTGGGTTACACTCCAATAGGACAGGATACAAAAAAACAAATTTATTTTATTCCAACCTAACCCTCATCGATCGTCGCTTTCTCCCTTGCCCCGTTCATCACTGATCGATCCCGATAACCTTGCCACCGGCTAGTTTGGCCAACCCCACCACGGTCCGCCCTTCCCAGCAAAGCATTATCGTTGTCAAAGAAAAGCATTAAGAAGAACCACAACACCAAAAACGGTGGCTAATTATATTATGAACCACAATAGCAAGAATAACCAACAGTATTTGATCATCAGGTTCGTTTCTCTTCTATCTAATTATATCAATACCCTTTTTTTCGTTGCAATCAAAATTAGGGATTATGTGTTTTTTTCTTTTGAATTTTTGGGGATTTAAGGCTTCTTTTCTAGTGTTATTCTAAAATTATGTTTTGTTTTGGTTGATTATTATTGAATTCGAAGAGAAAAAAATATGGCTCTTGTGCGAAATCCTAATTTGAGATTTAGGGTTATTGTAATGGTTATGTGTCTGTAAAGCTTATTACAGAGAAATGATTGTAATGACTTAAATACTTCTCTGTTGTTATTTGCTTCCACCTAGAGTACATATAAATTGTTGTATTTATATATGTACAGAGATGATGTTGGTATGTAAAAAATTATAATTGTTAGAATTGTATAAATAAATTTAAAAAATTTAAAATTAATTTATAATATTTATATGATATTTTGTTAGAAAGGGTATTTTAGTCTATTTATATCATATCCTGATGATATTTGGTGCACCTCAAACACATGACAGCATAGCATAATTCTATCAGATTGCTAATCCAGACATCCAGTGCACATCAAACACGGGATATGATATGTGTTTATCCTATCCATATCATATCTTATTCTTATGCAACTCTCTTATCCTATCCGTTTTTATCCTATCATGTCCATCAAACGGGTCCTAAAAGTAGATCCATTTTAGTCCTTTTGAGGGACTAATATGGATCTTTTTTAAATTTGTGAGGGACTACGATTTCAACTAAGGTCTATCTTGAATTTATCAGGGACCTCGATACTAATTTATTTTGTAAGAGACCAGAGTGTATATCATATTTTTGTTAGGGACAAAAAAAATATATTTACTCTAAAACAAACGAAAATTGCAACAGAATCAACATGACGCAGGTGGGTCACTCTGCTCTGACATTATAATTGGCATCGAGGGAATCTATGAATGCGAATCGTTGTAGTATAATATCTCAGGGAGACAAGGACAACTTCTTAGTATACATACGCATTTTTTGCTATATTAATAATCAATTGATGTAAGTCAAACACGTGCTTAGTTTAGTTTGTATCATTTTAATTTTACAAAGAGGTATAATTTACACATTTTTTTTTGTCTATTCTCTTCCTCACATAATTTATATTTGTCTCAGTTAAAATGATATAATTTTATATCCTTTAAAATGACACATTTTTTTTTCTTAGGGGACATTTGGTTCAGGAGTTTTGAGTGGTTTCCGAGCGAAGTGATTCCGCCATTGTCAATTCTTCACGTTTGGTAGAAGGATATCATGAATTTTACCCATCACTCTCAGTTGCCTAGCTATCGACAATTGCATGTTAAAAAGGAACAAATCCACTATTAACGAAAGCAACTTGGAACGTGATAATTTTTTGAAGATAGGATAAGTTAATAAAGTGGTACAAAACCGTGACAAGATTACCCCTCACACGTGAGCAAACAACTTTTTAAAATGATTATTTTGTAATTTCAATAAATTTTTTCATTAATATTTTATCTTCAACCAAACACACATTCAGAAATTTTACTCAATTTTCCTAGTGAAATTTTACCCAATCAAACAACTTTTTTTAAATTTTCCTATCTAATTCAATTTCTCTGATAATTATATTTCCCTGGTTAAAAGAAAATTCACCTAAACCAAACACCCCCTTAAAAATACTATGATCTTACACTTCAAAAGACCAAATTCGTCAATAGATTGGGCAAGGCGACAAAACTGATTCACCTTATTTCTACAAATCCATCTAAAATTTTATTAGGCCATAATAATAACAGTGTCAGAATAATACTTTAAAATTTCACTTTTAAAAAATTTATTAAATGAATTTAATTACAGTTAATTTATTCTCAAATAAACTGATTCACCTGTACTCGACAACCTCCGCGTGGTCTTCGCCGGCAGCGTCACCGGCAACCACGTGTACCCTGCTGTGGCCATTGCCGAAGGGCTCAAAATGGCCAACCTCTTCATTGGCAACCCAAATAGCATTGAAAGCGCTGCAATATACTCTGCAGGATACAACTTCGGCTCTGTCCCTTCCCATAGCCACCACAACCTCATCTTCTCCCCTTACCGTTTGGTGAAGTCTCTGATCCAATGCTTTCGCCATCTCAGAGATTTCAAACCCCATGTTGTTGTTGGGCTGGTAGCTATGTCTCTTTCCCCATTTGCCTCGCTGCTAAGCTCGAAGGCATAAAGCTTGTCATCCATGAACCCAACTCTGTCCCTGGTCTGGCCAACTCTGTTCCTTCCCTTTTTGCTGATGTGATTTTTGTTGCTTTTAGCTCAGCCATTGATAGATTCCCGAGGAACAAGTGTGTGGTTTGTGGAAACCCAGTGAGGTTGTCACTCATGAACCCTGTTTCAAAGATGAATGCAAGGTCACATTTTTTTCAAGGTTATGAGAAGACAAGTGATTCTAAGGCCAAGGTTTTGTTAATTCTTGGTGGGTCTTTTGGGGCTAATACTGTTAACATTGCAATGCTGAATTTGTATTATCACATGCTGAGACAGAATAATAGCTTGTATATTATATGGCAAACTGGGGTTGAAGCATATGATGAAATGGACAGCCTAGTTAAAAATCATCCACGCTTGTATATGGCATCGTAAGTGTCGTTCCATCCTCCTGCATTGATTTCTTTATAATCTGATACATCTCCATTCGTTGTGAATTCTTCTTTTGGGAATATAATCCCTTTTTGTGCAAGTAATTCTAAATGTAGTAGTTCATCTAAAATTGCTTAGAAAGTGAAACTATGGTAATGCTTTTTAGCTTTCTCTTTGTGAAAGGATTATATTTAGAGTAAATACCATTTTTCATCCTACAAAAAAAACACCGGGCCCATTTTAATCCCTTAGAAATAAAAAAGTTGACTTACAGTCCCTCAAAAATTCAAAATAGATCCAATTAGTTGAGATCATGGTTCTTCAGAAATTCAAAGAATACCTATGTTAATCCCTCAAAAGAACTAATATGTCGTGTTTGTTCTCGAGGACAAAAAAAAGTATTTATTCTTGTATTTATATAACATCAACATCATCGGGTGTTGTGATTTTGGGAATTTGAGAAGAGTGAGGGAAAGTTCTCTCCCACTTCATGATGTGAAAAGTCATTTCTTTATTAGAATAACACAAACCAAAACCTGGCTTTTTGACCGTACCAATGTGTTTTTCGAAATATTCCACCGATTTAGTTTTTTGACCAAACGTATTACCGGACTAATGTAGGAAGACATACATCAAGTGGCTATGTGTATAGTCGTGCACTTGACACATGCGCGTATTATGTTGCAGACGGACTGAAACGCGCACGTAATACTGACGTGATCAGACTGGACGGACTGAGATGCGCACCTAGTACTTACGTGTTTAGACGCGCACCTGGTACTGACATGTCTAGTGCGCACCTGGTACTAACGTCTCTAGTGGCATATGTGCATGTCTCACTTTTGTTATCACATGAAACACGCATGTGTCAGATGCGCGACTAAACGCGTAGCTACCTGATATGCATCTTCTTGCATTAGTCTGATAATACGTTTGGTCAAAGAACTAAACTGGTGGAATATTTCGAATAACGCATTTGTCAGGTCAAAAAGCCCCAAAACCTTTGCATGATGCAAAGTCAAATCATTTATCTTTAGTACACTTCCTGATGTGAGACCCCTCTATCCAATGCTTTTTGAAACTGGCATGAATGGGAGTCCTGCTTTCTTCAGTTCAAAAATAACCAGATAAACAACCTATTTTTAACGCCCTTAGTTATGTAGGACCAGTTTAAAATTAATTGATTTAATATAATCATTACTTTATCTAGGATTTTTCTCCTTTACCATCTTTCCAGCCATAAATTCTGTTATTTGCATCGGCATATTACTAAGTACTAAATAAATTCACCAAAAAATCAGTTCTAATTTAGGAGTATATTCTTTAGCAATGAATAAATCATTTGTAATAAAGTTCATTCTGAAGTTGTTCTAACTTTTGGGGTTTCTTTTTGAAAATAATTTTGCCTGCATCCTTTTTGTTTCACAGTACAATCTGAGGTCTAGTGATCACTTATCTGACGTATTCACTTTTTATGAAGGTTCATGCATTGTATGGATTTGGCATATGCAGCTGCAGACTTGATTGTTTCTAGAGCAGGTGCAGTGACTTGCTATGAAATATTAGCGACTGGGAAACCGTCTATCCTGGTAATTAGATATGTTTTGCTGTTCGTTTCATTCCTTCTTATTTTCATTATGCTTAAGAATTATAAAATATATTATTAGTTGATAAGTTTAAAAGGTGAATGTAATAATTCAGATAAATTATGTTGAACAGCCTTTTTTTAAAACATTTAAGCAGAATTTTAATCCCTGTGTGGGAACCATCTACCAAAAATGATAATGAACTAACTTGCTTAAACTATCATGTATTATTCAGAGATATTTAACGTACTATATCAACCGCAGAGATGTAGAAGTTTTGACTTGCATATTTTTTAAGCTCATGATGGCATTAATGATTTTCATAATGTTCAAAAAATAAATTAGTGTTAGATACATTATTCCCTTCAGTGCTCCATCATGAGACTCAGGAATTCAACATAATTAGTATTTGTGCAGTTATGCTGTTTTATGCTAGAGAACAGACCCTATCCTATGAGAGGTGTCTTCCAAATTTATGCTAATTGAGAGCTAAAATGCTTGTTACATAACTATTCCCAACAACTTCCCATACTGCTTTGTTCATTAAAATTAAAATACAAAACATAACATGTTAGAGAACTTCATATCATAAGATCCAATGTGTACATAAAGGCAATTATGGAATGTATGAATGGATTTGGAGATTGTTATCTGCATGACAAGAGTCCTGGGTATTTGTTGGACTTAGACTTCATACCACATAAAGTATATATAGTCCCCTCAACTGGCATAACAATATAGTAACAAACTATGCAATTGCTGTTTTTTTTTTTATTATTTCAATGTTGGTTTCAGTCATGATGTTACTTTGTATATGATACTGAACTGCATAGGATTTTCATGCTTTCCATATTTTCCAATAGTCACATATATAATGTAACTTAGGCCCCTCAAAGCTTTCCTTTAAGTTGGATCTGTGGCTCATACAAATGAAAATGAAGACCTTTTTCAATATTATTCGTAGATACCATCACCAAATTTCTCTGAGGGGAATCAGTTCAGAAATGCTTCCTTGATGGCAGGCTTAGCTGGTGTGACGGTTATAACTGAGGATGAGCTTGACTCAAGTACACTAGCAATTGCAATTGAAGAAATTTTAAGTATGTTGTCTTCATCTTCCATGTCTGTTACAAATTTAAGCTTTGGAAATCATACTATAAATATTCATAAAGCATGCCATATGCTTGGATAAAGAAATCTAAATCACCATATATATTGCTATCTTTGTTATGCCATTAACAGAACTTTGTTTTAAAATCCTGTATATTGGAAATTCAATAATTCTAACATTCAGCACTTTCCTGTTCGAGTTAAAGACCATGTAACCAAGATGAACATCATGTATCTTGAAGAAGCAACATGTATCTCTTTTTATCTATTCTTTTTCTCTTTCCTTCTTTCTTGATTAGACGGGACGAGAAGAAGATGGAAGATATGACTGAGAGGGCTCTGAAAGCTGCAGACACCAATGCCTCTGCTGAAATTGCAAAACACATTCTTTCTCTTGTAAATCTATCAACAATAAAGGAAGAAATGGCTCCAAAGTAGGACCTTAGCTTGGTGGTTGAAATAAATTTCTGCTAACAACTGGACCCAATAGCAATTTTTTCTTGGGGGCCAATAATCAAGACAATAAGAGCTCTAGTGCTCTTAGAACATGACAGCATAAATTGTTAGGAGTGTGATGATAATGCTAAAAAAGTTTGTGGAGGTCATATCTTTCTAACAGAGACAATGTCACTCAGATGAGCAAGAGAACAAAGATGTTTAATTTATTTATTTTTGAGAACCATGAGTGGTAATATATGTAGTGGTGTAAATCTATGTAGGAACTATTGGATTTATGCGGAGCGGTTTAGGACTTAGTATATTGGTATGCTTACCGAATCATCTTCGTTTCACGATTACCTCCTCTTGGTGTGCAGATCTCGTGTAGAATCTTCCCTTGTATGATTCTTCTTCACGAACTGCTCACATCAGCGCCATAGCACGAATAACCTCCTTGAAGCTGGACTGTAGCTGATCTTCCAGACTATGTCTCAAGAGAAAACGGGAAGTGTGTGGGCACTCTCTCTCATTTTCAGAGAGATGACATTACCTCAGCCTCTGCAACCTCAAAGTAAAGACTAGAGTGGCTGATGACTATAAGCGTAGAATATATATGGGTTCCAAGAAACCCTAGCCCTAAGCAGAATGGGCTTTAGGTTTCTTGAACTCTTCTTATACTCTAGACCCTATTGGACTTTAGTGAAAGAGCAAAACCCAATAATCTAGACAGCTTCGTCAGTGAAAAAGTACCACTATGAGTTATGCTTTTCATGATGGTCCACGTGGGTATTTTCTCTGATGATAATATTTGGAATAAGGAATTGTGCTTATTTCAAATGAGGCATGTTGAGGTCTTATTTATTTATTGCGTGTACAGACTAGTCAATGCAATATACCATTTAAGACCATACTAAGGTCTACAATACACTTTCCAGGTATTTGCTCCGTTTCATATTGATTTTGAAAGTAAATTACATAGTGGGATCACTTGATCCATGACAGAAGTCCGGTTGTTTATATCAATTTTATGCTATTTGTATAGCAATTCATCTTATTTTGCAGACTAGTTTTCCCATAAACATGTGATAATGGAGATATAACAAAAACTAATACCATAAGATCCAAAATGGGCATAGTTGAGGGCAAGCATCCCAAATATAATCACCCTACTTTGTCACAAGATACAAACTCCATTAAAAAAAAAAAGGATTACTTGCTAAAAGGCAAGACCAACTCTTGCGTATAATATGGAAAGGTCTCATCCCAATTAAGAAACCTTTACCTGATAACATATTTGCCCCCTCTTCACGAAGGAGGCTTAAGTTTTGAAAGATGAAAGAAATGATGATTGACAGCAAAGAATGAAAATTCTTGCTTATATTGGATATGAAAAACTATACACCAATTTAAGTATGAAAATTGCAGCTGTCCAAAAAACCATAAGGATTGTCGATTGTGTCATTCAGCGTCGAGCCACAACTTGTTGCTTACACACTGGGCAGAAATTTTTCTGAGCAACCCATTGTTTTATACACTGAAAGTGATAGCTGTGTTCACAATTAAGCCTCCCCAGCTCATCACCTCCTTCATACTCCTCCTGTACTCAAAAGCAAGATTAATTATATTCAATTATTTGAACACGTTTTAAAAGCTTTCTGCATTGCATATAGCCATATACAATATGTGAAAACAAAGCAATGTCAGGAACATTATATGTAAATCAGAAAATTTAATTTTACAAAATTACCTGACAAATGATGCACTTTTTATCAACTTGATGCTTTGATGCATCATCCAAAAATTGAAGCTTAGTAGTCTTCCTTATGTTGCATCCCATCTCATCTTCTTTAAGTCCAGTGTTCACATAACCGATTCTCTCACCGAGCTCCAGCAATTGCTATTAAACACAAATCAGAAATTTTGACAAACATAAAACAAAGATACATGTGCGAGGAAAATAATATCGATAGCTTGGGGATATAATTATTACAATAGAAAAATAAAAAAACAGCTTAAGTGGAGAAAGAACTCACCTCATAAGACATGTTATCAACGTCAAGTCTCAAGTCTCTGAATTGGTCGTGTGAATTTACCCGTCCCCCCATTAGAAGACTTCCTTGAAGCATCATTATCTTCAAAGCACCAGCAACAATCAAATATGAAATATTAGCTCTTAACTACAATAAGATCTAAGCAAAGACTTGATTTGATGTAACATAACGCTCCTATTTACATGCATTAGCATGTATCAAACATTATCCTTCAAGACACATTTATTAAAACGTTAACCGTGTTTGGCTGGCTAGTAATATCAACTCAGTAAAATAGCAGGGGTTATGCATCACTGTAGTCAAAGATGCATGGTAAAACCTCTCCATTCATAAATTACCAAAACATTAGCAAAAAGACATGATAATAAAACAAAATAATTAAATGGTAACTACAACATAAAACAAATGACCGTCTTAAGAGTTACAGGAAGCATAAGGTAGATAGTACACATGCCTCATGTCCATGAATAACGTAACTTTTGGGACATTTAAAACATGTAATTAACCACTAAAAGAAACTGACTTCAATGCAATTATTGTCAGTTAGAGTAAACAGTTCAAAGAAATTCTTGAATAAACATACATGATGTTATGTTAGGTGTCTATTCTACGATCCTATTTACACAAGAATCTCAACCCATGGTAAGCCAACTAAAACTGTCCCAGAAAAGAAGAGAAATGCCACTGAACCAAGCTGTTGACTCGACTCTCTATAACTATATTAAGAATCCAAAGTTTTGTTGCAGACCAGTTTGTTCTTTTTGAAAAGATTAAAAAAAAACTTTTTTTAGTTAAAAAATGTCTAAAAAACTTGAAGATAATTGAATAAGTTTTTAACTACCAAATATATTTTTCTATCATAATTTATTTATTTTTTTATATGAAGATGAGGCTTGGAGTAGTGCTCTATGCAATCGACCTTTACCATTTATCATAAAATTGGTAGCCCATTGAGTCATTTCTTTACATATCAAAAAATCATTCATTTTACCAATAACCACTAGTTCAAGTGGTAAGGAGAGGGTCTCAAGTCTTGGGAATGGAGAAAATGTTCTTGGGAGAACCATAGAAAAAACATACTTGAAAAAATATGATTCCGAAACTCAATTCAAGGTAAGCCAATCAAATTTAACAAATTAGTAACCAGTTCATTCAAGTCCAATCCACAGTAACTTCCAGTACTTAATTTGAATTCCAGAATTTTACATTTTCACATATTACTATTTTTGAAAAGTAAAAAATGATAAGAGTAAATTATCATTTCTGATATGAATAAACCAGAATTTGCTGAGTTTTTATGAATCACATTCAACCAAACTAAATCTGCACTTATCAGCATGCACAAAGAGAACACATGAAAGGGTGTATTTGAGCATGAGCCAACCTCAGGAAAACCATCAGAGGAAGGATCTCTAATATGGCGATAGTATGTTGCAGTTCCAAAAGACTCAGAGGCAAAGCGTGCTGTGGAAATGTCAGGATCAGTGTCCAGAAACAACATGGTTTCTGGGTAGACAGTGCGCCTTCCTAAATAAGATGAACGCTGCCAATATATTTATGATGAAGCAGGATTGTTAGTCCATAATCATGTCAAGGCATTTGAAACCGAACTGATGATGAACAAGCACAAATGTTCTTCACTTTAATAGTTAAAATTCAATTTCCCACATGCAAAAGTGTCATGCCTAAGGTTAATACATGAATAAGATTCTCAGAAAACACATGCACTGAAAAATAAAATATAAAAAAAGAGTAAACACCTTTTTTAGTCCCTGGCAATATCTACGAAGTCCTTTTCAGTCCCTAGCAATAAAAAAGGACCAAATTGGTCCCTGAAAGTACAAGAAAAATGCCACTCTACGTATTTGGGAGTTGACATAAGGACTAAGATGGCCCTTTTTTTGTAATTTCAGGGACCAATTTGATCCTTTTTTATTGTCAGGGACTAAAAAGGACTTCGTAGATATTTACAGGGACTAAAAAGGGTGTTTACTTATAAAAAAATGAAGAAAAAAAATATAGCCCTACTTGAAAACAATCGAAGACTTCATGCTCATATATAAAAATAAAAAATAATTAATTTTGTCTAGTAATTTTATAGAAATTAAAATATAACGAAAGTAGCATAGGACTAGGAAATGTGGATGAAAATCAAAGGACAACACACTTTTCAAAGTGCATCAATAGAAAAACCAGTGATCACTTTCTATACTGCTACTACGGTGATTTGTGAACAAAAGATCATAAATTAATCAAGAAAGGAAGGCCAAACAATAATAGCATTCTTAATGCACGCAAAAGTTCAATTTAGTGGGGAAAAAATAGAAACTTTATTAATGCAGCCTATCCATAGAAAGCAAACCATGTTCTTGGTCTTCCTACCTAAGAAATTAGACATAGAAGAACACAAAGAAGTGGGAGAATAAAATTTTCAACAGACTTAAGCACCAAATCATTCCAAAACAAAAAAAGAGCAAGAAAGAGAAGAAGGATCAATCAATGTGAAGAAATCAGAATACCTCCCTGTGAGTTATCTTCTCAACATCAATTTTCCCTCTTGCAGATGCATTCTTTCTGGACACAACACAATCAACAGAGGCAGCAGCATCCGCTGAGAACCCAATTCCAGGGCCACACCAAACATCTTGAAAATCCACACAAGTAGCAGAACCAGGATCTAGAACCCCACCATGGCAAGCCTTGCCGCTGTTACTGTTCTTCTTGCTACTGTTCCTCTTGTGCTTCTTTTTTCTTGCTTTCTTCCCTTGCCAATCCGCTGATGTGCGAATCACCGCCGGCACCGACACCTGCTGCGACGCACCGGCGGTGCACCCGAACCCTCTGAAGGTTGATGCAGGAAAGTTGCTCTTTTTCCTGCTGTGAGCACTGCCATTGATGGTGGTTTCATTGGAGGAGGTGTTGTTGGAGAAAGTGGATAGAAGCAGAGAGGAAATGGTGGACTTGCAGCGAGTGGATTGCATTATGGAAGGGATTTGCAAGTTCGGATCTGTTTCTGAAATGGGTTGGTGGCTGAACCCGAATTGGTTCCTGGGTTTTCTCCACTTTATGTGTTGTGCTACTGCTGTTTCTGTTTCTTTGATAACAGGCATAGTTTCAAACTTAAGAGAGAGAGAGAGAGAGAGAGAAACAATATGAGAGACACTAATGAGACTTTAATAAGGATTTTGCAGGGAATATATTTTGATTAATTATCAGTTTGAAATAATTAATATTATTAATTTGTGGGGTGCCCTTTTATTGTGGGGTTGTTAGGTGGGGTCAGCCCTGTCTTTGCTGGGATAGGAGTGTAGGCCTCAGGCTGTGGACTGGAATCTGTGACTAGCTTTTGCTTCTTTTTGTGCTTTTTAAGCTAAACTAATTCAACTACCAAAAAGAAAAGTTGAAAATCCTTTCCCTTCTCTCTCACTGTCCTTCCTTGGACTATAGTGGAAAATTGGTTTGAGACCTCAATGGATATAATTTTAATTGGAAAAGGTTATATTTATAATTTTTTATTTACAAATTCAATCATCTATTTTAATTTAGAATACAACCATTCACATATATATTTCTCCGAATATATAATCAAGTAAGAATTTATAAATAAAAAAATTATAAACGTAATACGACTCATTTCTATATATAGCACATGACTTTTTTAAAATAAATTTATCTTAAAAATGAATCTTTAATTGTTAAATTATTATATTATGGGTGCAAGTACATCACGTCAATGAAAATGTTTCACGTTAGTGTATATTATATCAGAGAGAAAAAGATAAAAACAATTTTTTATATTATATTATATCTTAGAGTCCATCCAATGCATCATAAATGCCTTTGTTGATGCTGCATAATATTTGAGAGCATTAAAAAAGGTTTCCACTTCCAGCACAAAAATCGCAAAGTCCAAAACCAAAGGTATATGGGGATTATAGCATCGTTAACTTACCACCCCTGCATAGAAATAGTTGTTATCATGTGAGGAGTCTTGGATTTTGATCCGTGGAATGTCTTCCTCGTAAAGCATCCTTGCTGTACGTACGTCCATGCAGATCAGGATTGTATTTTTATATGGTCTCAATTCTCAAGGTCAAATACATGGCCGGAAACATTATTTATTTCCACAAGAAAGTGTTAGTGAAAAAAATATATATTAATAATTCTAAGTAAGTACCTTTCTTGCTTTCAATTGAATTGTGGTGTCTTTGAAATTCTATTAAAATGGAAATAGGTGATTTGTTGGCATGTCAAGACAAACCATATGATAGATCAGCACTCTTGGTGCAAACGACACATGGTATTACACCCACTTCCCTCTGTTTTCTTTACCTTTGATGAGTGTATTATACTAAATCCCTCTGTCTTTAAAAAATGACCCATGTTGGTTCCCAAAAAAATGACCCTTGACCCATATGAATATATGATGGTTGTGTTCTCCTTTGAAAGAAATGAATTTGTCACCTAATTTTTAGTTTATATTCATATCTATGAAAACTTTTCAAAAGGCGAGAAACCCATGAAATGTAGTGGTCTACAAATAACCTTGAAATATGCAAAGTAGATCAGAAAATGGGATGCAAAGGAGTAAAGAACAAAAGCAAAAGGACAAATAATAATGGTCCTGTACAATTTTTTCACCCTAGACCTGATTTTGGACCACATTTTTTTTTTTTAGAATTCTCTCATTAATTTTATAGGTTTTTTATGAATTAATTTGGAGTTTGAGGTAGGTCCAGAATTAAAATTTTAAATCCTTCTTAAAAATAATACTATGAAAGATGAAACACATATTCGCACCATCCTATTTTTAATTTTTATGCGCAAACTGAACTACTATTTTATTTATGGGAAACAAAAGAATAACTTGGGAGGCAAGAGGATGAACTAAATTTCCCAAAAGATGTAAATTTTGTTATTGATGTTTAGGCTCGGCTTGCTATTTCGATGCGGTTGGAATATGGCTTATGGAAGCAATAAAAGCATCTTTTAAGATCACCATTAATTGCCTGTACTGCACATTTAGAATTTTGACGCCAACTACATTCAATCTTTCTCTTAGAGAGTACAGGAACTTATTGCTTTCAAATAAGGTTCTAATTTGACTCAATGTCTCAGCCAATTAATGCAGATGCAGTTTCCATTTTGGATATATCCGAAAGCCATGCAACCCAATAAATAAGTTGTTAAAGTTAGGATTAGGATTTAGGCAATGCTCTTTAGTTAGTGGTTTCTAATCAGTATTTAATTGACAAAGAATTTTGGTAATACTTTCATCATATATAGGAGTCACATGATGATTTCAGTTAATGCGGAACTGTACTCCCTGATCACTTCATTAAATTATGAAAGATATGATTAATTCTCTTGACTTGAAAAACAGATAGGTTTGTCATCTCGGAGAAAAAGCATAATTTGATGAGTGCCAATGTAAATAGTGTATCTTATATCTCAAAGGTTCCTTACATTATCACAAATTTCTTAAAAAAAAAAAAAAATTGTACTGGTTTCGATCAATTAGATTGAGATAAATGACGCAAATAATGGATCAATTTGATTCAATGTCTCGAATTATTTAATCCCACTGGTTCATAGAAGGGGGTAATTTCTTTCTTTTGGTTGGGACTTAGTTTAATTAATTTTGGCCACAATCAAATACGGTCTATATAGCACCGATACCGACACGTGACACGATACGACACGACACTCCGATACGTAAATTCTAAAAAATATTAGATTTCGACACGTTAGGACACGTTTTGATATCAAATAATATTTTTAATTTATGTAGTGTATATTATATTTAATATTCAATAATTTAACAAAAAAATAAAATTAAACTTAAAATATTCATCAATTTTGCAAAGAAACATAAGATATCCTAAATATTTATATTAAATGGTAATTGTAATCCAACGAATCTAATAGTTGGAACTAAACACTCAACGCAACGCAACCTTTGAACTTTTTTTGAATTTATATAATGCGTGTTGGAGTGTCGGAGAGTGTCGGGAAGTGTCGGACACGACACGTCAGAGTTTTTTTGAAGTGTCGGTGCTTCCTAGAATACGGTAACGCAACACATTGCTCTAACTTTGCGAAAACTATGATGATTGACCGCATAAATATCAAGTTTATGATTATTCATAAGCTCCAATAATATTATGGTGGTCATTAATTATGCCGAAAGTTAGACTATGATTTTCATTTATTTTATGATGTATTCCATATTTTCACGCATTAAAGACAGGACAATATCATTGGGTTACAGAGCTATTGACGGAAGATAGATGCAATTAAGCAGAATACTATTAGTCTTAGATTAAATGCAGATAAGCATGTGCTATGCACTTTTTATTTTTTCTTTTTGGCCTAGTAGAAGCACATACTTCTGCACAAGAAATTATGCCTCGTATACTTCTCCATTATAAATGGTTTTTGAGGGGTGCAATTATTTGTTTGTGGCGCCATGACATTTAAATGAGTGTCAAAAGAATTGATATTTTATATGTTGTTATTGAGTATTTGCATTACAGAGTTTCCCAAACTTACATTTGAAAATTGTAAATCTTACCCTTTTTTCCCCCATTGGATAGTTTTGAATTTATATATGATTTATCTCATGTGTAACAATAAAGAAACAAGAGAGTTCATGTTTGGAAGCCAGTCACAGTAACAAAGGACAATTTGTTGGTTGGGTTGATGAGTGTAGTTTCCGCCAAAATGTCATTATTCAGATGTTAATTCTCTAAAATTAAAGGTAAGGTTGAAAAGGACAAAAAGTGTTGCTGCTTCCAGACTGGAATGCGTGTAATCAGCAAATCAAGAAAGGAAACCTCATTAATGCATCCCTTTTACCAGTTAAAGGAAAGGCTTTAATATTTTTGTTTAATATTTTTGTTGCTGTTATTGAGAAATTTTACAGCAATATATAGAAAGTCACGTGAATCCTGATTTTTTTTTTTATGCCACGATTTATATATGGATATTAGTGTAACTATGTTTGGTGCAAAGTTTCTTCACCCTAAACGAAATGAATTCTTTTAATAAAATTTTTATGCACTAATTTTATCTAAAAGTTTTATGTTTATCTTTTTTATAAATATTCATAATTTTTAATAAAATTTTATAAATTTAATTATATAAAAAAATGTAAATATTTTCAAAACCTTATCGTGTAAAAATTAAATAATATATATTTTCTCTGTCAAATGTAACTTTTCCCTCTAATTTAAATACAAAATAATTGTTTACCGAAAAAAAAATACAAAATAATTTATATATTGGTTCGTCTTTTATTTTGAACTTTTTAGCTATCTCTTCTCTTTGCTTTTACTCATCGTCATCCCCCAATGTTCCCTCCACAACACCGTCATGGTTCTTTGATCATTTTTGTGTTTTTTTATTCTTTGCTTGATGATTATGCAGTTTCATATCATAATTTAGGTTTGTTTTTTATGCAATTACTGTAGATAAATTATCTGCACCAATATGACATTATTTTGGAACTGAAATCATGGTATTTTTTTAATTTTAATTTATTTCAGGGTTATTATAGTCTTTATAATTTTAATTTTTTAATTTTGCAATCCCACGACATCGTTTTGAAAGCAAATGCAGATAATTTATTTGCAGTAACTGCAGAAATATTTTTCTGCATGACTTATCTTATCAATTACCTGCGCTTTACTATATTTTTGTAAACTTCAGATTAATAAGTATATTTATCAGAAAAATATTTCTGCAGTTAATGCAGATAAGTTATCTGCATTTACTTCCCAAATGATGTCATGTTGGGATTAAAAGATTAAAAAATTATAATTATAAAAACTATAATAACTCTGAAATAAATTAAAATTACAAAAATATCATAATTTTTACCCAAAATGATATCGTATTAAACTTACTGCAGATAACTTGAAAAAGCAAACCCTATATTTATAGCGTACAAATACTTATTTAAGTTAGTAGGGTTTATCATCTATCATTTAACATGACCACAAAAATTTTCCTACAAACACAACATTTTGTGGGGCCCATAGCAAAAAAAAAAAAAAAAACTTCGGCACGCAAAACGAATCTCTATAACATAACACAATCACTTTTCCTACAACATAACTCTTATAAAACCCTAAGTTAGTATTACATAATTAGAGGAATAGCTGGTTAAAACTGCAAAAGAAATAGAGCTTAGTGCTACTAGATGGGTTGAGCCTATACACTGTGAACCATCAAAACACCCACTATTCAAACCCAAGCAATTGTTTTTTCACAAGCCCAAATAATTTCACTTTTTTTTCGAAGTTATTTCTCTTTATAGATGCTTCTCGCTTTAATTAAGTGTTTGGATATAAACTTTTTTTTAAGAAAAAAACCACAAAAAAGTTAAAATTCTATTTTTTTTTCTAAGCTAAAATGTAGGACTTCTAAAAAAACACAAATCGAAATTTACATATTTTCTTAAACATTTTTTCAGGTACCTTTATCTAGATTGACTGTAAAAACATTAAAATCTTAATTTTAACATCCAAACATTTTTTTTTTCAGGTACACAAAAGTCTAAGTTAGATGAGGCACACCCCATATAAGACCAGAGAAGCCCATCATCTTCGTTGAGGATTTAAGATAGGATTCCATATCACCTATCAAGAAGGGAAAACTAAGAATTTAACCCAAGTTATGGCTAGCAACGACGAATTGGGGCCAAAAAAAAATTTTAGGTCAAAATATTTTTTAGGTGCTATATCCAAAATGAAAAGATCTTTAGCTTTAAAAAAATTACTTCTAAAAAAAAAAAAACAATGCCTAAAAAGTCATTTTTTTCAAAAATAAATAAATAACGAATCCAAACAGACCCATAGACTTTGAGTTATGGTTAGTCTTACGCGTTAAGGAATTTCTTACCCCTCGTGCATTCTATTGGTTTCTGGCCCTCCCTTTCTATCTAGTACGTCCTAGTTGTTATATTATAAATATTTTTTTATTTTTTTATTAGATAAGAGTTTCTGGACAAAATAATATATTTGATATCCCATTCTATGAAATGAGTATTTAATAAAATAATGTGCCTAAGAATAATGAAATAGAAAAAAAAAAATTTGTTGTTTAACTGCCTATTCATTCTTTAGAACAGAAAAATAAATTGTTTTTGTCAAATATGTTTTTTAATAATTTCTATTCCTAAGACTAAAAACTGAAAAAAAAAAAAAAATAGATACATTGTCGTGCATGTCCTATAAATTGACTAGCAAAAATAAATTAAAAAAAATTGTGACGCGCTGTACCAAACTTTACCCTTAATAATTTTAAGATTTAAGTGAAAATATGATGTTAAACTAACTATAGCTTCTTCGTTGACTCATTAATAGAGATTTCTTATGTTTTAAACTCTTCTAATTTCCTAATAAAAATGACTTTTACTTAACATTTACTATAAAATATAATCATTTTTATTACCATGTATATATAATCATTTTTCATACTCCTTGACAAGTTTTTTTTTCTTTCTAAAACTAAAAATTTCCGTTCTAGTTATGAAATCATGATTATTGGTTTCTAATATTTGTATAGATCAGTATACTGACATTGTTTTTTTTTTTTTATACAAGTGATAATTCAACACACAACTTAATACAACTTATCTAAACCCCTTATTACTAGATCAAATCTAGTGTCTTATATGCTGACAATGTTTTTGCTTGTAAATATAGAAGAAACAAAAAAATTCGGAGGCGCGGCCCCGAACACCTGCCACTAAATATGCGGACATAAACAAATTTTCCTGGGTCCGCCACTGATCCCACTAATATTTTCTCTCTTCTCTTTTGGGATCCAATCACTTTTTTTTTAAGTGTGGCAGAAAAATTATTTCTGCTACAAAAGCATAAATATTTTATATATATATATATATATATATATATATATATTTAGAAAAAAGTTTGTAAATATATATATATATATATTTTATATATATATATATATATATATATGGGGAGGGTTCTTTTGACTCCAGAGTAAGACTTTTAAGTTTTATTCTCCATCTCAGCCGTTGATGAACGAAAATCAACGGTTGTCATTTATAGTGTAATTAATAATTAATTAATATAACTTCCTAAACTATAACCGTTGGATGGACGGAAATCAACGGTTAGGATGAGGAGTAAGACTTATAACTCTTACTCTGGATTCAAATTATCTCTCCCCTATATATATACATATATATATATATATGAGGTAGGATCCTTTGACATCGGTGTCAAATTTTAAATCTGGCACCTCATCTAAGAGTCGTTAGATCAAAAAAGATCAATGATGTCACATGTTTACAAATCAGAGTCGTTGATCTTTTTTGATTTAACGGCTCTTAGATGAGGTGTCAAATGATCCCACCTCTCTCTCTCTCTCTCTATATATATATATATATATATATATATATATATATGTATATGAGTTCATTCTTTTGCATTGATTGTAAGTAAGTTATCTGCATTGAGCCTAAAACGACGTCGTTTTGGGACGTAAATCAATGTGTTTTTATAATTTAATTTATTTCAAGGTTATAATAGTTTTTATCATTATAATTTTTTAATCTTTTAATCCAAAACGACGTTGTTTTGGGGTGAATGTAGATAATTTATCTATAATCACTGTATAAATATTTATATATATATATATATATATATATATATTTAGAAAAAAGTGTTTCTCCTGTTAAAAGAGATAAAGTTATCCCTACAACTCCAAAATGACGTCATTTTGGGATTTAAGGTCAAAAATAAAGGATATTTTAAAAATATTAATTTTCTCCTGCATCATGAATATTACAAAAATACCCTTTATTTTTAATTTTAAACCTTAAAACAATGTCGTTTTTGGGTTGCAAGAAATAAAGGTAACTGCCTGGAGAAACGTTAATTTCACACCCATATATATAGGGGTTTGTTTTTTGTTTTTCTCATGTTGCATGAGAAAATAAATCTTTCCTACACATAATAAAAAGGTATGCCACTCATTTTTTGTTTTTTATTGTTAATAAGTGGGTCTCACACTTCATGTATCTATTACATGAGATTAGAATTCTCCTACAACATAAGATTTATTTTTTTCATAGGGATTAATATTTCTCATGTTACAAGAAATAATTTTATCTCATATGCACACATAAAAGTGTGTGAGACTCGTGTGAAGAGAAAAGAGAAAAAAAAATATGGGCCCTTACACTTTTATGTATGTATATGAGATAAAATTATCTTTTACAATATGAGAAACACTAATCCCATTTTTTAATAGTTTTATTTTTAAAGTAAGCTTTTAAGTTTTAAAAAAATGTACCAAACATGTTCTTTATGGTATAGTTTTTGAGAATTTTTTTGATAAATTAACCTTTTAAATTTCTGAAAAAAATATTAAGATTACTTTTCAAAACAATTTTTTTTATAAATTTTATCTAATCATCGTTAAAAAAATTAAATACACTTTTTTAATTGATAATTATTTTTCTTAAAAAAATGGAAATAGACGGAACCTTAAGACTTTTTTGCGTAAGGTGTTGGTAAGCTGTATTCCTTTGACCCAAAAAAATCATTTTCAAACTTACTGGTTTTCGTTGAAAATAATAATAAAAGATGAGAAAAATATGCATCCTTTTAAAATATGAAAAATTATTGTCTCATTTTATATGAGATAATTATCTTATGCTACTCTCACATAAAAAGTTATGCCATCATTTTTTTATTTTTTATTTTTTTAATGGGTGGTGACTGGTGAGCCCACCACATCATGTGTCTATGATAGGAGATACTTATCTTCAATAATATGAGAAAAATAAAATCCTTAAAATATATATTTTTATATTATTTTAAATAGAACGACGTCATTTTAGTACATAATTGATGATTTTTTATATTCTTCTTCATCCATTTTCTCTCTTCCTAATTTTATGAAGGAGAGAGAATATAAAAATCACCAATTATAGATCAAAACGATGTCATTCCACCTAAAATGATACAAAGTTAAAATGGGCTAGGTCGGCCTACACGGGTCTACGACTTAGCCTATATTAGGTCAAACTTGGTCTATTATAAATAGTAAAATAGAATAGGCTTAGGCTTTTAAAAATACCTATTTAGAAAATAGGCCATAGATTTTTTTGTACATATCTAGCCTATAAGCCTACAGGGCAGCCTATATCCTATTATTTATTTAAATTATAATAAATAAAATTATTATTTTAATAATTTTGAATAATAAAATAATATTATTTTAGTTATTTTTTTGATTGTTGAATGTTTAATAGGCTTAAACAGGCTAACAGGCCTAGACCAAGGCTTTTATTTTTTAAATATAAATCAAGTCAAACCTGTAATTTAGACCTACATAAGCTAATAGGCCAGGTCATACCCAATACTTTTTACCTTTAAGCCAAACCCAGCCTAACACAGCCCATTTACATCTGTACTCGTGAGTCTAGCTACAGTTACTTATAACCATTACCGCTTACATTATAAAGTCTTAAGTAAATAATTCAATACTTTGAATTTGCATAAAAACAAATATGAACATAGAATTAATGCGTAAATATTATCTTTCGATTGTCTGATCCTCATTGAATTGGTCAAGTAAACGCCTTGTTCGTTGGTTATAAATACTTTTCTGCAAATCAGATCAAAATTTCAATCACTACCTGATCCAATGTACAATAGTCAACAAAGGAAACAAAAAGAAAACAACCGAATCGACTGGCAACTTTTATATGGGACGACTATAAATTTGAATAATCGCAGGACATGCCTTACCATTTAAACTTAGGAGATGGGTCTGCATTCCTTCTACCTTTTTCTAATGATGTTTGTGTTAATTGCATCGTTTTCCTTCATGCTGCCGACTCAAGTTAGTGCAGGTTTGTGTTAATTATTTACACATTTGATTCCTGATACATAGAGTTGGGTTGGGGTCGTGCAATTTTTTCATGCTATTGAGGCAAAGTTAATATTGCAGGTTTTCTAGGCTTAAGAACTCACACACAAACACACTTTTCATACAGAAGTTTAATAACTTCCAAAACTAGAGAGGGGTTATATTGACAAACTTCTTTTCTTAAAAATTTATAAACTATATTAAGTTTGATCGGTCATACACTTTTACTCTTAATGTATGCCAGTCAGACTTAGTGTAGTTTATAAGTTTATAAGAAAAAAAATTTGTCAATACAACTTTTTCCTGAAACAATTGTGAAACTTCACTATATTTTTTAATTATGATTTTATGATAAATTGGCCTAGTAAATTGTTTATGTTTTGGAAAATTTCAAAAGTATGGTAATTAATTAATGGATCATATGGACATGAGTGCAAAATCTATAAGCACTAGCCTTTGTTGAGTTATGGCTACATGCGTTTATTTATTTTGCAGAGTTGGAGATTAGGAGGAAGCTTCCGAACCTCATCCCAAGGCCACCTCCAGGACCCCAGACAGCTTTTCACCAGGCGCCGGGACATGGTTAAGCGCGTACAACATAAACAAGGGCTGCCACTTCTCGTTTATACAATTATGCCTTTCTAATATGAAATAATGTTGTTCTCCGTATGGATTTAGGAGGAAAACGGAGGATTTTATTATGTCTTTGCTTTATTTATGATTATACAAAAAAGAGGGAAGGGAATTGAAATTTTTTGTAAAATCTACCAAAATTCTTCTCACTCATAAAATTAAGGTTTTCCTAATTTGGGAGATTTGTGGATGAAATATTAAAAATTACTTACTCGCCCTTAGATTTAAAATGTGAAAACCTCATAAATATTAATTATTTTTTAAATGTGACACTACTAGAAAAATCTCATATTTCCTCGAAAATAGTGATGGAATTTTTGACAAAAATCATATTCCGTCGAAAATAGAGACAGAACAAAATTTAGTCAAAATCACTAACGAATATTTTCAACAAAAAAATTCCGTCGAAATTTTCGACGGAATCTAAATTCCTTTGAAAGAGACAAAATTAGATACGAACAAGATTTGCTCATAATCACTGAAGAAAATTTTCGACAAAAAAATGTCTGTCAAATTTTTTGACAAAATCTAAATTCTATCGAAAGTTTCGAAGGAAATATTTTCGCCGAAACTTTTCAACTGAATTATTTTTCCCGTTGATAATCTTGACGAATTTTTTTTCCGCCGAAACTTTCGATGAAATTTTTTTCCATCGAAAATATTCAAGAAATGATTTTTGTCAAAAATTTTGGCAGAAAGTAAATTCAATCAAAAATTTTGATGCAATACTTTTTTGTCAAAAATTTTGAAAAAAAAACACAAAACCAATCCACGTGGAGATTTAAAAAAAAAATTATGGAATTTTTTCTATGAAACATTTTGAGAAAAAACATATCATCAATTCGCGTGAAATTCTTTGAAGGAATTTGTTTTTTTGTTGAAAATTTTTGACAGAATTTTTTCGGAGAAAATATTGAAAAAATGCATGTCATCAATTGCGTGAAACCTCACCCTATGTCTTCAATTCATGTAAAAATTTTTGACGGAATTCATTAAATAAATATTATGTTAATGCTTTATTTTTTGACGGATTATTTTTCGTCGAAAATTTTGACGTAAATTTATTTTCGTCCAAAATTCCGACGAATACTAAATTCTATCGCCTTTGGATGAAGCGCATTTCGATAAAAAAATTCCATAAAAAAAGTATTTTTCAACCAAATTTTAGTTGTTTGCAAAGGAAAAATTTCGTCCAAAACATGATCTTTTTTAATAGTGTGAAAAGTACATAAATAATTTGTTTAGAAATTTTAAATTTAATTTAATTTGTAAAATATAATAATTATATTAATATTTTTAAAAATGATAAAATTGTAAAAATATCTCATTACCCCTCCATTTTTTTCTCTTGCTATATTTTTAATTTCCAAACAAAGAAAAATAATACCCTTCAATTCACTTTCCTTCCTTCCCCTCCCTCTCTCTTAGATTCCCTTCATTTCTTTCTCCTCCAAATTCTCAAACATATTCTCTTAAATTGAGTGGTAAGTGTGTAGTTTCATGTCATGGTAGGTTCTATATAGGGGACAATTAACTTTTTGCCACGTGTTAGGCAAAAATTTATCAGAATGCCATGCTCTATCAAAATTTTGCCAAAATGTCATATTACTTAACTCGCTACAACACCTGGCGATTTAGGTATGGACACGTGGCAGCAATTTTGAGGTCACAAAACTCGTTGGACAGTCCAACACTTTTCTCGAGCAACGTGTCAGACTGCATGGCTAAGTCGTTGCATAGTGCAGCAACTTACGTGGCACTTTTTTGACACGTGGCCCATAGTTGCCACACTACAACGAGTATAGTTGGTTTGGCACAAATACCCATCTGCAAACAAAAGCTGGGATTTTTTTATGCTGACACGTTTACTCATGCAAGGGTGGGCTTTTTTAAGGCAGATGAGATATGATTAAGATGCGACCTTTTTTTAGAAAGCTCACACAAAGTTTGTTTGGTTGCTTTATTTATAAAAGAAATGTTATATTATATTTTAAATAATAAATTTTATGTTAAATATTTCAACTTGAGCGATAAAAGTGAAATATTTATAAAACTTACATTGTAAACAATAAAAAATGACAAAATTTTATTCTATGATATGTAATTATTTTTGTGGATGCTAGTATTAATGAGAACTAGGAATATTATTATTTTTGTTTTATATAATACAATTATTAAATATTTTTTAGAAATTTTTTTGTCATATTTATTGTTTACCATGTAAGTTTTATAAATATTAACTTTTTTTGCTCAAATTAAAATATTTAACATAAAATTTATTATTTAAAATAGAATTTAACATTCCTTTATAAACAAAGTAACCAAACAAACTTTCTATTTGCTTTCTAAACAAAAGGTGGCATCTGCATTAATCATATCCCATATGCCTTAAAAAAACCCACACATGCATCAGTAAATGTGTCAGCATAAAAAAACCCAGCTTTTGTTTGCACATGGGTATTTGTACCAAAGCTTTTGTTTGTATATGGGTATTTGTGCCAAACCAACTATACTGACTATGCAGTGTGGCAACTATGGGCCACGTGTCAAAAAAGTGCCATGTAAGTCGTTGCACAGTGCAACAACTCAGCCACGTCGACTACCATATCTCAAATTGAGCAGTCTGACACGTCGATTGAGAAAAGTGTTGGACTGTCCAGCGAGTTTTGTGGCCTTAAAGTTGCTGCCACGTGTCCATTCCTAACTCGTTAGGTGTTGTAGCGAGTTACGTGACGTGGCATTCTGGAATTTATTTTTTGGAGCGTGGCGGTCCAGTAAATTTTTGCCTAAAAGTGGCAAAAGGGTCGTTGTCCCTTTATACAGTATGGCTATCGGAGCATGCCCTTCCGGCGTGGGTGTGCTATAGCCTGTAGACTATTGATTCAATTCTTGAAAACCTGACCAATTCAAATATTTCATCAATGATTCTAATGAAATATTTGATAAATGGATTCAATTTGTCTTATCCCTCAACCAAATTAAAAAACAAAGATTGATTAAATTCTATTGAGTCTGACTCATAGTGCCTATGTTACTTTTTGGGAGGCCTACATCCCATAGAAACGTGTGTTGTTTGTGAGTATGAAGTGCATTGCTAGCGCACAAATACATTAATATTAACTAATTTGAGGTAAGCAGGTTCAGTGCCTTCGTTACTTTTTGGGAGGCCTACATCCCTTAGAAACGTGTATTGCTGTATCTTTTGTGAACATGTGAGTATGAAGTGCAATGCTAGCGACAAATATTAACACTAATTTGAGGTAAGCAAGTTTAGCTTGTACAATTTAAACCATCAAATCACTTACTAATATTCAAGATCAAGCAATTCTTTTCTTATAAGGCCAAACAATTTAGTTGATTTATGATAAGGTTTAGGCGTTAATGAATTTCTTGCTTCTTTATAGGCTCTTAGCCCTCCCTCGACCTCCCATTCTATCTTTCTCTCCTAGTTGTGATGAAAATACTTTCTCAATTTAGTTGTAGACACTGGTGGACCTACATTGTTGCAAGTGACCACAAGTGCGGACACAAACTTTTGAAAAATAATAATTTACTTTCCCATGTGCTCGTTAGGTGGAGTTGAGTTGCGGTGTGCTTTTGCATTGAAGTGAAATTGGTGGAGTTAGAAGGAGGAAGAGGTGGTTGAGACTGGAGAGCGAAAAGAAATAGAACAGTGCAATCTATCGCTGGTAAATGGGAACCACCGTCAGATCGGGGTGGAATATGGTGGTCAAACGCCGTAAGAGACTAGCAATCTATGAGAATTTGTGTAAGTCGGCTTCAGATTTTTATTTTTTTTAAGTCTCAAGTTTTATATGAAACTATTAATTTTTATCTTATTTACTTAAAAATATACTAGATTGATCTAAATTTATATTATACTTTTTGGGGGTGAAAAAAAAGCATAAAAGTATTTCGTACATTTAAATAAGAAAATTATGTGCATATGCAGGGATTAATGAAATGTACAAATTTTCTTTTCTTTTTTTGTTTATATTCTTTTTTTAATGCATTTTTTTTTTGAACCCCATCACTAAATGTGTGGAAATAAATAAAATTTTCTGATCCACCACACTTATTGTAGATGTAATTGTTACTAAAACAACCTATAAATATTGGGAAAAGTGTTTGTCATTTTAAATGACATAAAGTTATGTCATTTTAAGAAAGAGATAGACACAAAATAAAAAAAAATTATTTAAAATTTGAATTAAAAAAAACCACCCACTCAAATAAAAAAAATCACTCACTTTCGTCCTCATAATTTTTATTCTCTGTGTCTATCTCTCTCCTAAAATGACATAACTTATGTCATTTAAAATAACGAACATCAAACCCATAAATATTTCGTCTATAAAACAAATAGCTTGGATAGGAAATCGAATCACAAATAAATGATGAGTTACATCAATCACTTAACCTGGGGGGTATTATTATATTTCTCAATGACTTTTTCGAGTTTGGTAAGCATAAATAGTTGCTTAATGAAATCAGTCATATTTTGAAGGCATGATTTGCCAAAAACATCATGGTCTAAAATGTCCGATTCATGCTCGGATAAGTTATATCCCGAAATAGGGATGTTTGAGATGCGGTCTAAATCGGTTCTGGAAGTAAAAATTATTCGATCCAATCTCTTTAGTTTGATCATGTGAGATTCATTCGATTTAGATTTTTTTTTAAATCCGGTCCAATTCAATCAATTTTATTCAGTTTGGATTGGATTGATTTTCAGTTTTTTTAAAAAAATCTAAAATTTTTGTCATACAAACCACTGGCTATATCAAAATGAAGCCATACAATCTCTTTGAAATCGTTTTTATTCTCCCAAACCGAGTTTGCTTGCTCCTCGTATTTTATGGTTTGAGGTTGTTTGGGTGGTTAGGTTTTTTCTTGCGTTAGAAGCTAATGGGTCGATGGTCTTGAGTTTAGGATTTTACTATATGATTTTTGGGCTATGATTGAAGAATAGGCCTAAGTAAATAGAGGGTAAGTTGAGAAATCATTATATCGGTTTGGATTTGATCAATTTTTATCAACCAAATTGAAAATTGATCCAATTTAATTAAATTTTATAAAAAAAATTATTTTGAATTAATTCAATTATTAATTTTTTAGTTCGATTATTGCTGTTTAAATTAATTTGGATTGATTAATGAAAATATATCATCAATTTGTCATTATCGAGTTACCCAACGCATCTACCTCAATACACAACACATAACTGACAAAGTCACTTAACATGTCTCAATCAATTAAATGACACTTGTTTTCTTTGGTTTTTTATTCTATTTGCACGACAAAATTGTGTCTCAAACAAACAAAATAAAATCAAGTTATTTAAATATAAATCATTCTATTTTGGGAAAAATATTTATTTTTTTAAAAAAATATAGAATTGTGTTATTTTAAGTAAGAAAAAGATACAAACTAATATTTTTTATTTAAAATTTGAATTAAAAAAACTCTTTTTTTTTATTACTTGTATTTTTCTTTCATTTAAAATAACATCACTCTATATCCTTTAAACCCTTTTTATTATATTTCATACGTTTCACTGGAATAGTTTATTTGAAATAAAAAAAAAATTCCTAAAGTTTATTTAGAGAAATTTATAAAAAATATTATTTCTTAAAAAAATGTACTAGGTATCATACATATGTAGGCAATTAAACTAATAAATATTTGTTATCAAATCTTTTTCAAATCGTCATCTAATATATGTCACACACATAAAGAAAATAATCTAAAATGAAGTATAAGAATTTTTTGTGTGTGTATAAATATGAAAATTTATTACACGTACATAATTGATTTTTGATTGTGAGAATTAATGACTTGGACACCCTGTGATAAACATATTTTTTACAATATAATGTTATATAATTGCTTTTCGATTTTATTTTATTTTTGACAAAATGATCAATTTTTTTTTTCTGAAAGCACGGTCATATATTAGTACTGGTATATAATAACGAAAAGTGTTTACATAAAATTATGTCATTTTAAGAGAGAGATAGACACACCATAATTTTTTATTTAAAATTTAAATTAAAAAAATCACCCACTTTCTCTCTTACATGATTCTTATTTTTGGTGTTTATCTCTCTTCTAAAATGACATACTTAACTTATGTATTTAAAAATGAAAAACACCGAACCAATATAATAAAAAAATCCCTCGAACAAATGAATATTTCAATTGGACCACAAAACTCTGCTCAATTGTAGAAATAACCCCGTATCCATATCAACAGAGAGGGTTTTGATTTTTCAATTTGCGAAAACAGGAGAACAATTTGAGCCCTAGTTCCTCTTCCTCCTCCTCCATTGAAGGGTGGGTGCACGACACAGACCCCAAGCTCCAAACTTTGGCACAAACCCAATTCTCGAGTGATCGGAATCGAGATGGGGAAGAAGAAGAAGAGGGTTTCTTCGAAGGTGTGGTGTTATTACTGCGATCGGGAATTCGATGACGAGAAGATCTTAGTGCAGCATCAGAAAGCGAAGCACTTCAAGTGCCATGTCTGCCACAAGAAGCTCTCAACCGCTGGCGGCATGGCCATCCACGTTCTCCAGGTCCACAAGGAATCCGTCACCAAGTATAACCCTCATTCCTAGATTTCTCCTAAATTAGGGTTTTGTATTTTGGGGTATAATCGCATTGAATTTCATCTTAGAAAAAAAAATAGAGGTTTATGTAATTTGCGTGTTAAGAGTTTCACTCATGTTAATTGTTTTTTTCTTTATATTAGCACATCGTAATCATGATGCTAGAAATTTAGTAAATGTTCTGGTTGCTAGTTACTTTTATGGAGTGTTTGTAAGTGGTTGAGTGGCTGTCTGGTTTGAGGTTTATCTTGATTACTAATGATCCATTACTGAATGAATTTATATTAACGAAGAGGAAGGCGGTATGTTAGCCAAGCATATTTTACACTTGATGCGTAAACTTAAAATATTTTTACGAGTGCCTTTTGAATGTGCGCCTTAAAATCTCGACATTGATCATTTGTTTTGTGTTGTTTCCTTAAGTTGTTGCCATTTTGTCAATTATTGTTGAGATCTTCCTTTTTGTGTTTTTCAGGGTGCCCAATGCGAAACCTGGGAGAGAGAGTACAGATATTGAAATATATGGAATGCAAGGGATTCCACCAGATGTCTTGGCTGCTCATTATGGAGATGAAGGTCATATATTGTTCTTATTCTTGTCTGATGGCTTCTGTCTTGGGCCGAAAAATATTTTTGGTTTTTGTTTGGTTCATTGACGGTTGATACTCGATACAACTTATTAACTGCAGTCTGCAAACAACCCAAAGTGATTGTTTTTTATTTTTGGCTATTCTTCAATCTTAATGAATTCTTCTTTTGTTAAAAAGATGCTTTCCTTTATAATCTCATCTAATATATACGGAGACTGTTGTTTTCTTTATCCTTCTGTTACTTGGTAGTGTGTGATGTCATAAGTATTTTTGTAGGACTCAAGACTAAAGCTTTGTACAAATATTGTTGGTGATGGTAAAAATGTTGAATCAGACTTGAAATGGTTTAATCTTCTCTCTTGCATTTTTGTGTTTAATGCAGATGATGAGGTTCCGTCAAAGGCAGCCAAGGTAGATATCCCATCAACCCAGCTTGTAGGTGGAATGGTGCCACCTCCTTTGGGTACAGGATATCCTCCTCGATCAACTTTGGGCACAATGCCACCAATGTATGTTAAAATTTTTGTTCATTTTAATTCTCCTATTCACATTCATGTTGTATTTGGCATATGGGAGTAGTAAATTCTGCTCATGTATATATATGAGTGGCATAAAATCTGCTCATGTACCTACCTCTCTGCTGCAGGTATAATCCATCTGGACCTGTGCCTTCGAATCCTTGGGTGGTTCCACCTCGACCTCAGCCATGGTTTTCACAGCCTCCAGCTGTTTCAATTCCTCCCCCTGCCCCATACGCACAGCAGCCACTATTTCCTGTGCAGAATGTGAGGCCACCGCTGCCGTCAACTGCTCCTCCTGCACTCCAAACTCAAATTACTCCTCCTGGATTGCCTACATCTACACCTTCTCTCCCAGTTTCACAACCTTTGTTTCCTGTTGTTGGAAATAACCATACAACAGCTCAAAGTTCAACATTCTCTGTGGCACCTCTGTCTTCAAGTGTTCCATCGATAACTCCAGTGTTGTCTACTAATGTCCCTGTTGATGCACATTTGGGTGGCAACTCTTCTCTGACAAGTAGTTATCAGGCAATAGGGATTCCAGGTAACGTTATCCTTTCCTTCCTTAACAATTGTGACTGGTTTATGACACAAAACTGCAAGATCATGTTTGATAAAATTGAAAACTTAGCTCTGAAAATTTAGTGTTTCTAGGTTGACTTTATATGATTCTAGTGATTTTCATTTCCTTCTCACTTTGGTTTCTTATAGGTGGGACAGCAAGTAACTCACATTCTTATGCTTCTGGTCCAAACACCGGTGGTCCTTCAATTGGACCTCCCCCAGTAATTGCAAATAAAGCTCCGGCTCCTCAGCCTGCCACTAACGAAGTCTACTTAGTTTGGGATGATGAGGCAATGTCCATGGTGAGTTAAATTCTTGAGAAAATCTGTTGTGTTCCATTTGACTGCTTCTGTTTCTTAGTTGGTAATGTTATGATGCTTCTTTCCTGTAGGAGGAAAGAAGAATGTCTCTGCCAAAATATCAGGTGCATGATGAAAGTAGCCAGGTAAGTCATACTACCTCTGTAATAGATGGAGTTGCTTTCACATCTAACCAGATGAGTAGGCTTTATGCTTTCTGTTTTCAGATTCAGTTGTTTACGCATTGTTTCCTATTTAAAGAGGTACATTCTGTATAAATTTCTAATCCTTTTTAGAAAAGAAAAGAAATTAAATGGCCAAGAAAATATGATCCTTTTAATCCTCCATTTTGTTTCCAAACTAAATGGGTAGTGCATGCTATCTTATTTTGAACGGCAACTATGGCTGCAAGCTATGCTTCCAAATTTTGTAAGCATCTAAAGATTCAAGTAAATATTCTACTAATTGCTTTTGGTAGTTAATTATAATTACCACAACATAATTTGTGAAGCTTGCTGCAAACAACCAACTTCGTGATACTTCATCCCGGCATTTGTACACCGTAAAAGAGTATGTATATATGATTTTTGTTGGGTTTGGTTTTGCCAATGATATTCTTTCTCCCCCTGCTTGATTCCAAAGTTTGGGGTTTTGGGTGGAACATGATCTTACCCAACAGATTTTTGCCCATTCGTAGCATCATTACAATTTATTTTATGGAACAAGTGAATTCAGACTTGGCCCAGGTCAGCTTCTTTCGCAGAGTTTGGATCTCTTGCATAGGACCAGGCTCTAAAATATTCGGTTTGTTGTTGTAATTTGTGGTCTATGATTACTCGCTGATCATTACTATCATGTTTACCTTGCAGATGAGCTCCATTGATGCAGCCATAGATAAGAGGATACTTGAAAGCAGGCTGGCTGGTCGTATGGCATTTTAAACCAATCTCACCCGTATACACTTGCCAAATTTCTTCAATGATATGGGCTTAAAACGGCATTTCAGTAAGCCTCTGCAACGTGTTTTCAACATTCCTTTATTCAGTGATCTAGCAAGTAAACATTTTCTTCGTGAAATTCTTTGCCAGAATGGGCAATGGGGCCCTGCCGTCATATAGAAATCAATGGAAGAAGGTTGAAATGGTTTTCTGATTATTTTGTTCTTAGGAGGTTGCGGTACTTTTTTGTTTGTTTCTCTTTTCCTAACTTTTCTCCTTCAGATGCTTGTAGTCAACCTTTAGGACTTGATACTTCAGTACCATTTGGTGTAATCTACATGTATTTTGTTTTTTGGGAAAAAAATATTTCTTGATTAATAGTGACCTCTTATTTATTTTATTTTTTTTCTTTATATTGAGAGCCATGAAGGGGAGAAAATACAAACCTATGCAAAGCAAACCAAGACAACAAAACTCGTACTTAAGCTTATTTATATACAGCTGCATGTATTCTACATCATTTAGTGGTATATATTATGGGTTTTGATGAAAGTAATGCGTTGCAATAATTATCGAGATCTTGGGAAAAACTTTCGAGGATGAGAGACCCTTGTACAAGGACAGCTTTCATGCTTTGTACCATTCATAACTCCTTGTTTGTTCTTGATGCCTTAAGACATTGTGGATACTTCACTGTCTTGAATAGAATCAATTTTAGAAGAGAAACATAGTTCCATGGTAGAACCCTAAAGATTGGGAGAATAGAGTCCGTCTCTCTCTAAGGCTTTTATTATTATTATATTGAAAAAGTAGTGTGCTTTTCTTGTACGGAGACATTTTTTTTCATCTAATTAAAATTCTTACATACGAGCTCATGAACCTCAACTTGTTTTTTTTTTTAATACAGGGCCTCAACTTTCTGGTTCAGATTGGAGGGGTTCCATTTCTCAATGGGTCCCATCTCAGGGTGGGCCTTCCCATGCGCAAAAGAAATAAATAAATACATAGGGTCCCCCATACAAAAGACAAATAAAACTGAAAGTCAAAATTAAGAATTTGAAGTCTTGCAAAACCTACTGGAGTAACTTAACTGCATACTAGCCATGTAACCAAGAAAAATAAAAACTATATACCAGCCAAAACACTTACTGTCAGGGCCGTCAACTCACCGTAAGAACAGGAACATGGATTCAACACAACGATGACAATAAATGGAGGGGGGGAAAAAGGATGAGTGACAATTGATATAGATACAAGGAGCTAGATAGGACACCCCACTTTTGTTGTATAACTACACCAAACTATAAGTTGAAATGATGGATAGTCTTTGTAGGGATTTAGCACAAGATACAGCTATGTAAAAGTAGATCTAGTCTAAATATCCCAAAATATAATGAGGGGTTATATTTGACGCTTAGAATTGTAGCTGTACAAATTGCCAAACAATTAAGGCTATAACAGGTCACGACATCATGTGTTGCTTTCATGCACAGTTGTACATCGCCTCTTTAAAACGGCACACCAAAGTCACAGTTGTCTATTTAATGCTGTTTTTATTAGGCATTTTATGCCTCTTGCTTCACATGAAGGTTGCTTTTGTGAGCATATATTAAACCCATAAGGTATCTTAATTTTGGAATTTGCTCGTGATTCCATCAACTTGAAATCAAATATTATGGCTAAAACGGGAAAAGTCTTTTATGTTCAAAACTTCAAGGCAAGCTATTAAAATTATTCATTACTCCAAACCATCACTTTCATCTTCATTCTTAAACTGTAGGATAGTTATTGAATGATAAAATATGCTGTAGGAGATTACATCAACACCGCGTCTTTAGAACTTACTTTTTAACCTTTTTAAGGATAAGTGATTTTTTATTAGACAAATAAAAAACATATAATTTCACACTATAAAAAAACAAAGGCCTGCGAGAGTTGACTCGCAGATCATCAGTGACAACAGAAGTAATGGGTTCTCTGCTGATTTTTGGATAAGGTTCTGGGAAGTAATGGGTTCACACTATACTGTTGTATATTCGGGAAGTAAGTTGAACATATCCTTGATTTGTTCCTATGCGAGTTCCATTATGATTATTGAGAATATCATGAAGAAAGGATGAGTGAGTACTATTACTGTGTTGTATTTCTTAGGACAAGGGGTGCTAAACGAGGCAGAGGTCTTTCAGATATCACATCTCAATTCAAAATCTTAAGCGATTAAGTTAAGAGGTTCTTCCACTTATATGATCCTCACTTAGTATATTTATAATCGATGTAAGACTTCACTACTCACACTTGGATTCTCATTCTCAACATTTTCCCCTCAAATGAGAGGCTTCTTCAAGTATTTATAGGGTTACGTCAAGGCTTGGTTCTACTTAAAATCAAGATATTGGCTCCTCATCATGGGTTTAGAACACTGATATATCCCGAACACGAACCATCATCATCTCTAAATACTCGATACGCCCAGACCCATCAATCATTAACACTAAATTGTATGAGGTAAATACCAATTAACATATGAGGTAAATACCTAGTAATATAAAAGTTCATGTCTAATGTTGAATATGAAAATGATGTACCCCAAACTTTTCGTACCACACACGGTCCCGACACATCACCAATAAATATGAGTTTTTAGAATAAAGAAATTTTGATATTGTTATGGGCCCATATTCTAGAAGGCCTAAGCATGGCAACATAAAGAGAAAACTAAGAGAAATAAAGGAAAGGATTCTTAAATGATACTAATCCTACTACGACAACAATTAACCAAGCATTGGGCCCCAGAAAAGCCACTAAAGGTCCATAATTCTACTATCCATAGATAAACTCTATAAATAAGAGGTAAAACCTATATGTATAACACTTACTTTCTCTCATTAATTGCTGCCAATGTTCACACACACTACTTCTTTGGCTATGCCATTATTCTTGTGCACAGTGATTTGTTTACCTTAAAAGTATCTCTTTCATAGATACCTAAGAGAGCCCTAGAATCAAAATCAATCTATTAGTCCCTGACTAGACATCTCTATTTTTAGGACAAAACAATTATTAAGAGGAAAAATTATGAGAAAATTGATAGAGAATTTAGAATTGAATAAACATGGTGTTATGAGAGCACATAATTGGGAAACTACAGAGAGATCAAAGTGTTAGACATAGGGGATTTCTGCTGGTAGTGGGCTAAGTTAGCGTCACTTTATCGTAAGGTGCTCAGACACCACATGCCAACTAAAAATCTTAATGGATCATTCCACTTGGGATTTCACCGCTCACAATTGAATTCTCATTTCCAACATTCCCCCCTCAAGTGTGAGGCTTCTTCAAATATTTGTAGGGTTATATCAAGGCTTGGTTCAACTCATTGGCTCCTCATCACGGACTTAGAAGGTTAAAAACCCCAAACACTAACTATCACCATCTCCAAATACTTGGTACATATAGTCCAATCAACCATTAGCTCTGATACCAATGATAAATATCAATGGAGATTAAAGTGTCAAAAGTGATTAACAACGTATGAGGTACAGACCTGTTAATTTTAAAGTTCATGTTGAAATATTGAATATGAAAATGATGTACTCCCTTCTACCATAAACAATCCTGACACATCACCAATGTATATAAGGTTTTAGAATAGAAAAAATTTGTTATTAAGGGAAAGAAAGTCTTTTAAATTTAGTTAATGTAATCTCAAATTATGAGAAAATTAATAGAGAAATAGAATTGAATAGATATAGTGTTATGGGAACACATAATTGGAAAGTTAGAAAAGTCAACTGGTGGTTTATTTTAGGGATGTTGGGAAACGGGCGGAGCCCATGGTAGGGTGGATGCAGCATCATATGGGGTAAGATACAAACTTTTTATCATAAGTGGACTCAGACACCAAATCTCAACCCCAAATCTTAAGGCATCGAAATTATGAGTTTTTTACTTATATGGTCCCGCTTAGCACATTTTTAACCAATGTGGGACTTCACTACTCACTTTGATTCTCATTTCCAACATTCTCTCTCTATATCTCTCTCTCTTTCTCAAGTGTGAGGCTTCTTCGAGCATTCATGGGGTTTGGCTCCACTGATTGGCTCCTTCATTATGGGTTTGGAAGGTTGACAAACCTCGAGCACTAACCACTGTCATCTCGCAAAACTCAGTACACATAGTTTCATTAACCATTAGCTCTAATACTAATGATGGCTATCTAGGGACATTAAAGCAGTGTTGTTAAACCTGACCCGGGCATCGACCCGGTCGGGGTACTGGGTCACGGTTGGACCGGTTGACCTGGATATATATAGATATATAAAAAAAATATATAAATATAAACATATAAATTCAATTATATTCTCCATATATAAAATGAATTAAACAAGATTCACTAAGTAAGCTAAAAAATACGAATAAATAAATAAAAATGCACGCAATAACTATGTCAATTTAAATTGCAACTCAGAATCCCCATAAACATACCTCTCAATGACATTGAACTCATATTTTTCAAATCCAACTACATTAAAATGACATATGTCACATTCTCTTAATTTATTATTCCGCAAATTGCTTCAGTATTGGAAACTAAAATTTGAGGTCATTGTAGAAGAATATACTAGCAAATAAAATTACAAAAAAAATTTAAAATGAGTTCTACATTTTTTTTATAAGATGAAACAATTTTTTTTTTTTTTTTTAAAGCATGACCCGACCGGGTCACCAGGTTTGACCGGTTTAGTCCAAGTTTTGACCGGGTTTGATCGAGTCGATGCATGACCGGTCTAATGCTTGACCCGAACCGGTCCGATGACCGGGTCACCGGGTTCCGGGTCGACTCGATCGGGTCGGGCCGAGTTTTACAACAGTGGATTAAAGTGTCAAAAGTGATCCATAATGTATGCGGTACATACCTGTTAATTTAAAAGTTCATGTCTAAATATTGAATACAAAATTGATGTACCCCATTTTTCGTACCACAAACGGTCTCGACAATTTACAATGAATAGACATGGTGTTATGGAGCACATAATTGGAAAACTACAAAGAGATCAGAGTGTCTGAAGGGTGTTGGGTAACTGGAGGGGGGAGCCTATGGTAAGGGGAGATCTATTATCACATGAGTTAAGCTATAGACTCTTTATCATATGTGGGCTTAGACACCACATGCAACCCAAAACTCTAAGAAATTGAATTTAAGAATTATTTTAATTATATGATTCTCACTTAGCATATTTCTAATTAATGTGAGACTTCACTACTCATACTTGAATTCTCACTCTCGAACTATATTGGTCATTTGCAAATGAAACAACATTCTTTGTTCTTACAAATCATGAGGAAACTATTATTCATGTTCTTCGTGATTGTAGACATGCTAGGAAAATTTGGCAATCTTGGTTTACAGGTTCGATATCCAATTTCTTAATGAATTCGAATTTGCAGGATTGATTGACTTTAAATATCGATAACATGTGGTCCTCCAATAAAGTGAAGGACTGGAAGGATATTTTCTTTACTACTTGTTGGTTTTTGTGGAAGTGGAGAAATTTGGAGATCCATGAAGATCATTTCTGTCATGATGAGCAATCGCATGCTTCAATTTGGATGTTTGTCCAACAGATTCTGCAAGCCCGAATTTATCAGCGCCGTGGTGATTCCAACTATAGCGTTTGGATAGCCCCCAAGCAAGGGTGGGTTAAGTTGAATTGTTATGGAGCTTCTTCTAATGACATGAAAAAAACTAGTTGTGATGGTATATTAAGAGATCACAATGGATCCTTTTTGGGAAGCTTCTATTATAATTTAGGTTCATGCAATCCTCTTGTTGTAGAATTATGGGGATTACTGAAAGGTTTAGAACTGCTTTGGGGAACAGGATTAAAAAGAATAGAGCTAGAATGTGATTCTAGCCAAGCCATCCAGATGTTAAAGGAGCAGCATGAAGATCCTAGGGACTCTCAAGTCACTAGCAGATTGAGATTATGGTTAAAAGCAGATTGGACTATTCATCTTGTTCATACCAAGAGAGAAAACAACAAATGTGCTCATTGGTTAGCTAAAGCTGGGCAGACTAATAATCTCCATTTCAAGATTTTTAAAGATCCTCCTTCTCAGTTGATAGAACTTATAGTTGCTGATGCTAGAAATATGTCTAGCTTGTTAGTTTCTGATTTGTAATTTCTTTCTGTTTCTGGGGCTTAGCCCCTCTTTATTTACAAAAAAAAAAAAAAAAAAAACTTTGTTTTAATAATTCAATATAAAACCTCTTGGCGCGGAACAAGTGATGATCCAAAACACGATAACTTATATAAGGTTAATGTATCTAATAAAATATCTTTTATTAGCAAAAAAATTAAAAAAATAAACTTCCTTTGCTACTTGCTTATACGTCGTTATACAAAAGCTAATATGCTGATTATACAAATGAAATTATTATTATTATTTTTTTTGGTAAGCAATGAAATTATACGTACTACAACAAACATCGTGTATAAGGAAGATGTTATAGTATTGTTTATCTATTTACATACTCGAAATAGGGTGTGCATGAATGGAAGTTATATTTTATAGAGTAAACTACAAAAAATAATCGTTAATGAGAAAATTGAAGCGGTAAACTTTTTTCATACTCATCGTTATTATTTGAGTGGAGATATTCTTACTACTAGAAAAATTTGCTACCAACTCACTACTTCCATAATTACTATTGGATCAATATTTTCTCTCTCTTCAAAAACTTTTCAACATTCTCTCTATTTGATCCAATGGTAATTGTGGAGGTAGTGAGTTGGTAATAGATATTTCTAGTAGTTAGAATATCTCCCCTCTTATTATTTATGTGCATCTATTATATAAAATTTTGAATTATTGATTATTTTAATCAACGATCACCAGTGCTGCACTTTATTTTTAAAAGATACCGTTTCAAAACATGTAATGTTCCTTAATAAATGCTTGAGGAAATATTTTTAATTTAGTCTTTCAAAGATTGACTTGGTTGGTATCACATTAACCATTTAAAAGAAGAAGAAAAAATTATACCAAATCAGTCATTTAAAACCTTTGCAACTCATCTGTCAAAATATGCAAATAAAAGCGTATGCATCAGTTGGTTGAGGTTCATCGTACTTTCTTATACATTATTTTGACAGCATTTTTTAACGAATTCTTAAACTTCATTTAAGATAAACTAACATAAATAAATACATTCTCTCATAATACGGTAAAATTTAAGATGATTTTCTCAAATGAAAATAATGTGAGCATTAAATAACTGGGATTCTACACACAAAATTTTAACATTAGAAGGTGAGACAATCCATGTCCACAGGTAAGTGGTAACCGTTTATGAGCACAAACTTTTTGGAGCTTAGTCCTAGCCCTAGCATAAAGAAAAAAAAGTATAAATAGGCCCTCCCTCCATAGAGTGGCATTCATATGATAATTTCCCATGATAGAGGACCCAGGGCGATGTGGGTCATTTAATATGTTCACATGCAGTAATCCTATCTGAAACTCTCTCTACACACTACACAGTATACAGTATACACACACCTTGGATTGAAAGAGACGTGGATGGTGGTTTTGTGATCCACCGCATTCAGAATAAATGTGGGTAGTTGAATTTCCTTTGAGGGGAGTTAATAGCAGCTATTAATGTTACCAATACACATTTAATGAAGGACCACTACCTCGGTCCTGTACATTGCTCCTATGACATGTCACTCACTCACACGGATAAATGCAATTTCTTAACTTTGCAATTATCCCAAATGGCTTCTTCTTCTTCCAAATCTCCTCCTCTACCTTCACGCCATTCTCCACAATTCACACCAGTGAGAACCATTTTCTGTGTTTTGTTTCTTGGGAAAATTATGTTTCTTGCTCTTGTAATGTGTATATGATTTGTTTTTCGTTGTTATTGCAGATTCAAGAAGAGCGTGAATTGGATGAGTACAGTGACGACAGAAATACCCCAAGTACTTGCAATGATAAAGCTTTGACTCCAAAGCAACACCACCACCACCACCACCCTCCAACTCCTATTGTGAAGAAGAATGACAAATCCAATCACAATAAGAAGAAAAGGTCTGAATCTGATCAAGAAGATGGTTCTGTGTCTTGCAACAAGTGTAGGCCTCATTCTCGTGACAAAATCTTTGTCCTTCCTTTGGATCACAGCAACAATAATGGATCAAGCAAGCACTCATCTTTGTTGGCGAGTCCCAATGGGATTTTCAGGTCCATTGTTTCCAAGCTAACACGCAAGAGCCCCATGTCCAATGAAGCTCTTTCAGCATCAAGAGAAGAGCAATGGAAAATGGCTGTGGCTGAGCTTTCTCAAAAGCTTGTTCAAGCTACAAGGAAGAGAGATGAGGCTCTTCTAGAGGCTTCAAGGCTCATGCATTCCATGACTGAGCTAGAGAAGAAGCTCAACAAGCTCGAGTTGTATTGCCACAGTTTGAAATCTGGCCTCGAAGAATGCAGCAACAGTTCCCCTTATGGAATGGGAAAGACTCAGAGTTTCCATCAAGACACAGTGATCCAACATTTCTTGGTCTCGGTCTCTGAAGCAAGGTCTTGTGTAAGGCTTCTGAGTCGTTCTCTTACTATGCAATTGAGGCACATGGGGAACAAGGTGTATGAGAAAGTTTGCTTACTTCTTCAACCTTATGATATAAGAATCTCTTTCTCTAAGAACCCGAGAAGCTTGCTCTTCTACTTAGAAGCCCTTTTGAATAGAACTTTCTTTGAGGACTTCGAATCAATTGGGTTCCAGAAGAACGCGTGTAATCAGATACTAAACCCAGTGGAAAGATGTGAGGGGAGTTTTGAGTCGTTCAATATGCTTCACGGGTTAACATGGGAAGAGGTGCTGAGCAAGGGGACAAGGCACTTCAGTGAGGACTTCAGCAGATTTTGTGACAGGAAAATGAGTGAGATCGTGGCAATGTTGGGTTGGAACAGGGCTTGGCCAGAGCCACTTTTGCAAGCTTTCTTTGGTGCCTCGAAGAGTGTGTGGATGGTTCACTTGTTGGCCAACTCGGTTCACCCAAGTTTGCCAATTTTTAGAGTGGACAAAGGGGTGAGGTTTGATTCGGTTTACATGGAGGATATGGGTGGGGACAAGTCTTCCAAGTTGGTACCAAGCATGGTCAGGATAATGGTTGCGCCAGGGTTTTATGTCTATGGCAGTGCGGTGAAATGTAAGGTCCTTTGCAGATACTTGAGCAACAACACCCTCAGTCACAGTAACAAGGAAGAGAAAGGTTTAACCCCATCCCCTTAATCTTTATTGGTTCAGCTTCTATTGCTTTTTTTTACGTTAGCCAATGTAATGTATAAATATTGGGGGCATATATATGGGTTGGTTGGTTTTGTTAAAACTTTTAAGTGGATATGCAGCTTAATTGGCAACGTTACTTTCATGCTTTGGGATGTTGGTATATCGAGATTTTTGGGTCAAAGTGAACAATTTGGCATTTTCTGGTTTCTCCTTGTTTTATCTTTTGTCTAGTCTATTTGGACTTTTCATAATTTTGTTTCATGACACATCTATACGGTTATTTTACTTTTAGGTACTTAGATAGTTCGATGGGGTTGGGAAGACAGATTCTGATTGGTCATAAGCATGTGGATTGTGATCAGATATAATTATGAGATTTTGAAATGAGGAATATAGAAAGTAAGAAAAAAAAAAAAACCCTTTAGACTAAGATGCTTATCTTGTGAAAAGAGTTTTGAATCTTACGCTTATGTTTCATTGTCAATGTGTCGCAACGGATACAACAACATTGGGCATTGCATTGAATATATATAATAACTACCTTTGTGAGTATGGGGATGGTGGGAATCATGCATACACATATGTTTGTCTTGTTTTGCATACCCTTTAATTGTCCTTCTAAGTCCTAACTCCTCTGTTAAGGAAGCGTCGCAGAGGTGTAAATTAAGTTTAAGGATGCTGCTTTTTGAATGAAGGAAAAAGTCTAAAATACAATTTTTCAACGGATGTAGACAGGTGTTGGTGTGATCGTTTTTTAAATTGAAAACCAAACCACAGCTAAAAATAAAAAAATAAACAACTCTTGTTGGTGCCAAAATGTTAATTTCATCAAACATATACTCATTTTTATAATATTTTCCAATTTTTCATTAAAAAGTTTGAATGATGCTATACAAAATAATTAGTTTACTTAACCTACTATGATGTTAATCTCCCTTCTTTCACCGTTTAATTAATATATGTTTAGATAAATAACAGTGGACCATCATTTAAAAATCACAACTAACCATGTGAATTACCTTGAACATGCAACTAATTGGTACTTTCAATGGTTGTCAATTTTTTTTTGTTTATAAAATAATCTTGATTTTCCCTGTCATTCAATTGCATTGTTCCACTTAGTCTTATGCAATCACAGAATAACCACAATCCAGAGGCAATAGGAAGGAAAAGGAATGAGAAAGGGAGCAAAACTATTCTAGAAAATCCACTATAAGTTTGTAACAAAGAAGACTCCACTTCCCTTCGTATTCTATTAGTGTGACATAGCTCTTGGACATAGAATCTCTCTCACTTAGCTAACACCAGTTATTATTGGTACTAATGGATGGGTTTTGTCATCAAAATGGATCATGGGCCTGAGGTATGTGCTTAAACTGATGGGCACTACTGGGTCAGGTCTGGATGAACTTCAAATTATTAGACTATACTTGGAACTGGGTATTTCTGCTTTTATACTTTAGACAAGTCATCATGACCCAAATATCAAAAAGATTAAAGTACAAGTCATCCATCACACCTAGGGGTGTAAATGGGCTGGGCTTTGGCCATCCTGGCCCAAGCCTACGTCAAAAAAAATTCAGCCTATCTGGCCTACTGGCCTATTAAAGGCTTTATTTGTAGGCCAAGTCCGGCCCATTTTCAAAAATAAGAAAGCCTGACATGGCCTACAGGCTTTGTAGGCCTCCCACTATATATACTAAGCAAAAAAAAAAATTTGTTTAGAACAAAGAAAGTTTCATTCATGCATGCACTAGTACTTCTCATAAGAAAAAAATGACAAATAAGAAAGATTCAACATAATACCTCAGCTCTAGAATGTATATCATAGAGGAATAGAGTCAAAGAAATGGGAAAAATAAGAAAAATACAATTACTGGATGCTGAAATAAAGTCTACAAGAGAATGTCATTCATCTAAAAATCTTTAAACCACCATCAAGACAAGGGAAAGAAGAGTATTATTGAAAGATCTTCATCAGTAACATCATAATCCAGCAAGGTGCCCATTGCTCCATGGTATTAAGTTGCAATAACATGTAAAATTTGGAGACATTAGACAAGTTTTCCTTTCATAAAATAAAATATTAGTATTTGGTACATTGTGTCTTTGTCACATAAAATAAATATTATTTTATTATTTTATTTTAATAAATTAAATAGGCCACCCTACAAGGCTGTAGGCCGGACTTGACAAAATTGGCTTATGACCTATTTATTAAAAAAACTTTTTTATAAGCCTAAGCCTACTCTACTTTTCTGAAAGGCCGGGCCTGGGCTAGGCTCAATGTAGATCGGGCCGTAGGCTGGGCTGGGCCAGCCTGGCCCATTTACACCCCTAATCACACCTAGGGGTGTTAAATGAGCCCGCGCCTTTAGCTCAATTCGTGTAGGCCTGTTTTGATATGTGTGTTTTAATTGTTGGATTCAAACTTAAATTTGTATAAAAATTTATGGGAAAAATGTTTCTGTAGTTACTGCAGATAAATTATTTGCATTTATTCTCAAAACGACGTCGTTTTGGTATTGAAATTTTAAAAAATTATAAATATAAAGCTATTATAATCCCGAAATAAATTAAAATTACAAAAATACCATGATTTCCACCCCAAAACGATGTCGTATTGGGCTTACTGCAGATAACTTATCTACAGTAACTGCAGAAAAAATGAACCCAAAATTTATTTAATAAAAAGATCTCAGATTCCAATTCAAAAGTATGACCTTAAAGCCCATCAGACTGGTCCACGACCTCTCTTTTTTATTTTTTATACTAACCTAATTTTCACTCTTATCTCAGTGCCCAGTCCATTCAAGCCATCAAACAATCGTTTTCCATCATTCTAATCAAATTTTTAATGATTTTGTTCTATATTATGCTATTTGAATATGCATTGAATTTATGAATCTTTGTGGAATTATTAGTGTTGTTGATTGTATATTCTGTTTGGATAAATTTTTGTTGTCTTATTTTTATTAACAGGCTAAGTCAGACTTTTATTTTTTTTAAATAAGTTAGGTCACATGTCAATAATTATATTCATAACAGGTTACAGGCTAGGCCAGTCTGCCATATTTAAACTCAGACTTAACCTTTTAAAACCAAAACTCAACCCAACTCAGCCCGTTAACACCCTTAATCACACCTTACTCTAAATTTAGTTAAAATTTAGATTTACTAGTTTTTGTTTTGCTTTCTTTCATAATAATTTAAGCACCGAATAAACTTGCTTACGCTTTTACTATTTCACTTCCTCATTTTCTTTAGGTATATATCATTTAAAAGAACTTTATCTGTAGTGAATTGAAACTCATCGAAAATACTTTGTAGTCATAGCTATGCCAAAATTCAAATGAAGATTAAACCCACACTCTTTAGTTCCACAATCAAAGAATGTGGAGACAAAGCTAATTAAGAATTAAATAATTTATTGAAAATTTTCTTTAGGCTTAATTTTAATTAATTGAAAATTAAATAAATAAAAAATTAGCATTAAGAGGGGACAGGAGAATTGTATTCTTCGATGAATAATCATATAATAGTTCATAGAAACAGTTCAAGTACTGAACTGAGAGGTTGGTAAATTGCAACCTTAATTATGACATTAGAAATAAATATTTTGGGAGTTAATAGTTAGGTGCGTGATTTAATCTTCCATCCAGCTGTGAATCTTTTCAGCATCATTCAGTAAGTTTTGTTTGTATTTTGTAACCAATCTTAAATGATATTATTTTTTTGGTTTAATATGGTATTTACGTAATCTTTGAATATGAAATTAATATATTTGAGAACTAAAAGATATAGTTAAATCTTTCTTACAAGTGACATTGCTATGAACTTTTGTCCGTCTATGAGAATAAAATTCACTGTGTTTAACTCTCATAAGTATAATATACTTTCTATCTATATTACTATATACCTTTATATCAGCCTTCTAAGTTGTGGGGTTAATGATTCCAGGGCTTCAAGTTTTTCAATGGAATCAACTAAATACTTAATAATATCTTCAAAATATACTTATTCTCGATAAATAACTTTTTTTATAAAGTCAATAAGTAAAAAAGATATTGCCGTTTCCTTTATAGGCAGATTTGGTATGTTATGGAATCATTCATATTATCTTGGTGGGAATTAAGAATCTTTTATGGCATATAATCTGTTGGCGAGTCTTCTTTGAATGAGTCTTGATATAGTTATAACTCGTATTCCCACATCTTATGGTTTTGTATTTAAAAAAAAAATGTTCAATTAAGGTGGCATTCTATCTTTACCTTGCAAAGAAATTATTATTGGGTAAAAAGTTATAACTGGTAATAAAGTGTAACTTTTTAATCATGAAGTGTATATATTTACGTGATGTGTTTATTTATGTGAAGTTGGAGTAGATATAGAGCTATATATTCAGATTTTAATTAAGGACGTGCTATCACATGCATGAGTAGTTAAACACTGGAGCCTTTATTTATAAAGAAAATGGTTGCTGAAAAAAAATCACTCATCCCAAAAGCTTGAGGTAATCATACGGCCACAAAGCTTGAATGCTTAAGCACTAAAGCGTTTTATTCCAACCTCCTTCTAACTATGTCAACTAAAAAATTGATTACTTATGTGACATACATGTTTTTTTAGATATTTTAATCAGTTCATTTATAATTAGTTTGATTTGGGTGAGTTTTAGAATTAAGGCTTTAAACTCCTTCTAAAGACAATATTGAAAAGGATCAAACACATATTTTCATCCTCACGTACTTAACTCTATGACGTTTTGATTTAAATGTACTACACTACTACTCCTACTGTCAAAAATTGATCTTACAGCACTCGTCTACAGCTTAATGTTGGCCCACATTTTTTGTAATAATTTCATGTCTTTCCTGATGTTGTAATCAATTTTAACTGCGATGCCAATTGTATCATCAAGAATTTACTAAAATAGCGATGCGTTTTTTAAGTACTTACCAGAAATGAGTATGCCAGCAAGCTCTAATTAAATTTAGATAAACTTAAGGGTGTGTTTGGTACAAGAGAAATTTTTTGATGACCGGGAATTATGATTAATGGGAATTCAGTAAAAATTGAGTTTACTTGTAATCTTACGAAAGAGGTGTTTGGTTCGCCAAAATATTACCGGGAATATTGGGTAAAAATTACTGATTCCATATTTGGTTTAGAACGAAATATGACTTGGAATATGAAGTTATTTTACAAAAATAACCTCAAACTATTTTTACTTTTGTAATTGATAGATTGGGTCTAGATTTTTATGTGTATTGAGGTATTTTTGTCTCAAAATTTATTGTTGTGCTTTCCCTTTACTTGGTATTCTGATTGGTATTCCGAATTACCATATTATTTTTGGTAATCTGAATAGTGACTTTTCTTTATAAATCAAATTACCGGTAATCCTTGGATATCCGGGAATCGTAATTTATTCCTTCTACCAAACGTGGTAATTACATTTACTAAAGAAGGATTACCGGTAATCCTCTTCAAAAACTTGAAACAAACACTCCCTAAGGGTGGCACGTTCGCTAGCCAAGTATTCCTCAAGAATCAATCCTTGGAAAGATTTTTAGGAATTAGAGCCGAAATATTTACGCATTAAGTCTCGGTAGGGAATAAATGTAACCCAAAACTTTGATTTAATATATCTTCTTTCAATGAAAAGATAGTTCTATAATCGTACTTCAAAAACAAAATAATCTGAAAGAGATCGAGTGAAGATACTTCTTGAGTTTATCAAAAATTTAGATAAATTTATTGTAAAGGATTATATTTATAAACTTTTTTTTACAAACTCTTACAAACTATATTATGAACTCTGGAAAGTATACTAAGTTACACTATGTACTTCCGGGAATACATAGTGTAATTTGTAAAAATTTATAAAAAAAATTTTGTAAACGGATCATTCCCCAAATTTAAAAGCCATTTATCTAACTATCATAACATTTCTTGACGTGATTTTTTTACTTAAACAAAGAATTTTTCTTATTAAAAAACACGAACAATGGGGACATATTTCTTCTTTCTTTCTTTTTTAATTTCATTTCAATATAATAACATGATTTTGTCATCAGTTTAAGTTCTTTTACATATGCAAAATAAAAAAGATAGAAAGTTTATTTTGATCATTAATATGTTTATTTTCAATTTAATTTCTCACAGGTCAAATTTTACAATCTATTCTCTCGTTATCAAAATTCAGTTTAATTAATTAATTTAGTCATTCTGTAATCAAATTAAGTTTGCTTCAAATTTATCTTATGAAGGACTAAATTGACGTAGGTTTTGATTATTATTAAAAGATTATATTACATTAATTATTTTGTAAAAAGCAATTATAACTTGTTTATCATAAAAAGAATTAAAAATAGTGTTTACCAAAAAAAAAAAAGTAAAAATAGTGTACTCTATGCAATTGATCCGTATTTATTTGTAAACAAAATCTGTTTATGTCCTTCTAACTTTTACTCTATCTAGGTGAAACATTAAAAACAAACTTGAATAGCAACATGTTTCCAAAGATGAATAGGAACAAAACATCCATTGTTGTGAACTGAAAGAAAAACCCAGCGGCAATAGTGGCCACTCTTGTCAACCCCACAGAGCGCACTATAATAGATCCAACATTGCTTCCCTTAACGCCGTAGTGTTTGGGTTTGGTCAAGCTTCATGCACTTGTCTCAAAACTTGTCAATTCCAAAATTGGACACATTACCTTTTAGCTCTAAGTCATTGATACCATCTTGACTACCCGCAGCAATTTTTCTTTCTCACATATTGTTTTTAATAGTACCTTTTTCTTTGTAGGAAGGATTTGACCACCAAATTTTTATAAAGCTGACTTTTAAGATGTAATTTTATATTGCTATCAATAATTGATGAGAAAGCCATGTAATAATAAGTAAAATAAACACCAAAACTAGGTTTAACGAAAATTATTGAAATGAAAAGTGGACATGAAAAGAAAGGATTATGAACAAATATATGTTAGAAAGAGTTGCAGTAACACTTATCAAGAACAACGGAATCTAAGGAGATTTGGTCACCTGAGAAAAAAATTAAAAAATATATTGAAAACATGAATCAAATGAAAAATAAAATAGAAAAACATGAAATAGAATTTTATGAAAATAATCAAATGGTATTACTTAAATTGATTTTTTTTGAAAAAATAATTTTGATATATATAAGGGAATATCTTTTTACATGTTGCATTAGATAACTTGTCTCATGCAATGCAACAAAAAAAAATAAGTAAGACCCACTTAAACAAGTGGATTTCACTTATTTAAATGAGTTTCATTCATTTTTTTTTTTGTATTGTATGAAATAAGTTATCTTATACAATATGAGAAAAAATAATTCTGTATTATAATATATAACAAAATATTTTGAGGGGTCAAGTAAAATGATATTGGTATAAATGATAAACATTTTTTTTCATAAATTAAAGTTGCGGAAAAGGTGGGAAAAGGGTCCCCTCTACATTTTCTATAATAGAGTTAGTGTACTATTGCATTGCACAGAGATTATTGGGTCATTGGAAATAGCAAATATATATAAGGTTTTATTAATCTCATGTGACATAAGAGAAGCTCTCTTATGTCACAGAGATAATTATGAGTGAGACCCACTCACTTAAAGAAAAAGAAAAAATGAAAAAAAAAGCAACACGAAAATCGATGTATGTGTAGGAGAGAAAAATACTCTCCTACAGCATAAGATAATATTTTCCCATATATATATGTCTCTTTCTTGGGATTTAATTAAACTCCATATATGCATTATCCAGTAGTACATGATCAACTTGTCTCCTAATATTTCAACTCCAATTGGTTTCACATTTAGAAGCCTATTTTTTTCTCAAATCAAGTTCTTAATATTTGTCATTAATATATAATCTAAATAATAATAATCTCCCAAATTTTTAAACTTGATAAAAGAAAACACTTGTTAAATCAATGTGTTAATTAGTGGTGAAGTCAATATCCTATCTTGACAATACTTGATATGAGTCAGATTGAATCATAATACTTGAGCTAATAATGATAATAGCTATAATTTTTTTTGCCTAATAGTAAACATTTGATCCAACACTTGATATAATAGCCCAGATTATGAATTCAATTCTCCTTAATGACACTTTGTAAAAGGTAGGTGTTAAAAGAAGTGTAAGGCGGGTCCAGGAAAAGTTTGTGGTTGGAGACCATCATCAAATGGTTAAATTTATATCACTATATTAAGTGAATTTGACTTCATGTCTCAATCCAAAATCTTAAGGTATTGGGTTCAGAGGTCCATCCACTTGTATTCTCTTCACTTAGCTCATTACCAATCAACGTGAGACTCATCACACTTGAATATCCTATCAATCTTTCATTCAAGTGTGAAACCCAACATTGATATGCTCCCCCTTAATCGAGTACCCTAAGATCAAAGTACTCAACTCGCTTCCTAACCAAACTCCAGGCTAACCCGAGCCCAACCAGATACCCTGTCAGGCGAGTCCAAAGAAAGTCCGTGACCAGAAATCACCGCGAAGGTTTGCTGTTTCAATATTGTCAATATTAAGAGTTTTTATGATTAAATTGTTGTGCAGCCAATAAAAAGTGTTATACTATTCCTCTAGATTTCTTTAAACACATTTAATGTACAAACCAGTAAAACCACTAAAGACTTTGGCTTGGGGCATTGATACTATAACATAATCCAAACGTCCTTTTACACAAGCATCATCGCATAGACTTTTACTTTTTGTATGATAATAGATTACCAAACGATTTTTATATGATAACTTAGTCTTTTGGCGATTGATTCAATCCAATACAAACTGGTCTTAAAACCCATTATTTATTTTTTTAAACGCACTAAGCCGAAGCTCTGAAGATATTTTGACTGCTCTGGAAAATTTTCAACACTAGAAGCAAGAAAACTTTTCCACATTAGATCAAGTCAAAAAAAATTAAAATAATTTGGAAAAGTGGAGAAGAATCCTAGGTCCTTTCTTCCAAGCTACTATATTAAATATATCTTTGCTTTTTGCTGGGCCTGAGAAGATATGTTGCAAGCGATGGACTTAAAATGAATCTTGATTTCCCAGCATTGCAGAATATGACCCTTTTGGAACTTGGAAGGTCACATAAAACTATTTACCATAATGATCTCCAATAATTTTTTAACATCATGTGACCTAATCATTTAAGCCACAAATACATTAAAAAAAGTTGGGATATACTTTCTAAATGCCGCGAATACAATATTTAAGGTTATTGTTTACCCCGTAATATCTCAATATGTTAAAGGATACAATCTTCATTGTAATGTTTTTTTTAATATGATTACAACTGTGTTAGACCTAATTGTAGGGTCGGGTACCCGTCCCATCCAACAATTAATTAAGCCTAAACAAAAACATGTTTTATTTGGGCTAAAACATTGTGGCTTAAATAAAAATCCAAGGGTTTCGAGTTGAGTCCAAAAATTGTTAAGCTGGATATAATTATAAGCTTATTATCGTTATTACATACTTAACAAATTTGCTGTTTAAATAAAATGAAAGGTATATTTTGTATTTAAAGGAACTCGTACAATACATATATATCTAGAACCAGTAATGGGACACTTATGTGATGAGATTATTTTGAGGATGTAGACGTATCACCACGCCAGAAGCAGGAATGGCAAAAACGAGTTCGTAACCTGTCAAAAATGAGTCGGGTTAGGTTGGTAAAAATGAGCTGTCAACCTGAACCAACCCGACTCGTTTCAACCCGTGAAAAAATGAGCCAACCCGCGGATCAAACGAGTCAGCTCGCGGGTTGAGTTTTTTATTATTTTTTTATTTTTATTTTTTTATAAAAAAACACAAAATATAATATACAAAAATAGACAAAACCCACACATGTTGTCATCATTTTTCTTCGTTCTCTAAACCTAAGTCCTTAATCTTCTCACATCCTTGCCATTTCTAAATTGTTAGGCTATGCTGGCTCTGTTTGGTTCAAATATCTTACCACTTGGTAGCAAGTGGTTCTGATTGTTTCTGGATGTTGATGCAAATTTGTTGTGAAGAAAATTCGAAACTAAAATATTTTGCTTTTATTTCTCATTTTGTAACCCTTCGTTTATAAAATGGAAGCCACATAGCTGGTGCATTAATACTACAGGGTCATATAAATAGGCTGAAAACGAGCCAACCCACGAGCAATTTTTGAGCCAACCCGCAAGCCAATTTTTGAGCTAACTCGCGAGCTATTTGTTCAAGCCAACCCACGAGCCATATTTTTTAGCCAACCCGCGAGCCAACCCTAACCCGACTTGGGTTGAGTTGGATTTTCTGGCTCGTTTTTCGTTTCGAGCCAACCCTAACCCGGCTCATTTTTTTCGAGTTTCATGCGGGCTGGGCCTGGTCGGGCCGGTTTGGCCCGTTTTGCCAACCCTAGCCAGAAGGGCTGTAAGTGGAATTCAAGATTTTTTTTAACTTTCTATGTTTAAATAATATATGATTTTATACAATTTAAAATATTTCTGTTCTAAAAGCTAAAATTTTACTATTGTTTTCTTATGTAATTCTATATTATTTATAAAGTTTTGGTTGATAAAATATCATTTTGCCTCAAATCAAATGACTTTTCAATAATCTCTCAATTGTTAGGGTAATTTAATGGATAGAGCTACTATTTTTATTTAAATAAAACTCTTTGTATTCTTTTCATTGATTTTTTTATATCAATTATATAAGTAAATGGTTTTTATAATTTTTTTAAACCAATCCAAACACAAATTTAGTTAATAAAATTATGTAAACTATATCATTTAAAAGCTACCACATTAACTTGATTAATTAATTTTATTCAAAAAATTTATAACATGTAATAAATATTGAAAACTAATTAAATTACGAGTAGTTCAAAGATATAGTAAATTTTAATTTTTTTTATAAATCATCCGCTATCCTATAGGCAACCAATTAATTCATTGCAAAAACTTGATTTCCATGAAAAATATTGTATCGCCAACAATTAGTCACAACTCCAACAAATGTAAATATAGTTAGTGGCCTTTTTGTGTGTGTGTCTCTCTCTCTATATATATATATAGATAGGCTTTTATATATGGTAAAATCATCCGCTTTACGTACAACAACGACAGGTGTATGATTATGATTCTCCACATTTAATGTTTTCATCCTTTGTATGGATATGATTCCCCACATTTAATGCTTTCAAGTATATATATATGACAAGTATTTGATTGTAGGAAACATAATGTATGTCAGAAACACATAGGTGAGCTCAGATTGTCACACATCAATAATCATTAATACAACCAAGGCCCATACTTTCAACATGTTCTTTAAATAGCTTTGGTTTTAACCCTTTCGTCAAAGGGTATGCCATCATGTGTTCGGTTTTGATGTGCATAATTGATACTTTCCGTTTCTGAACCTCTTCTTTAACGAAAAAAATACTTTGACTCTATATGTTTGGCACCTTTAGAGTATCTTTCATTCTTAGAGAAGAATACTGCTGCAGAATTATCACAATAAATTTTTAGCGGCCTGCTAATGGTGTCGACAACTGCAAGCCCTGAAATAAAGTTCCGCAGCCATAATGCATGAGTTGTGGCTTCAAAACATGCCACAAATTCTGCATAATAAAATATTTATGCTTTCTTGCATATACGTACAGTAGCCATTGAATCCAATATATAAAATTGTTAATAGCAAAATCAAGTTGCATAAATATAAACCCCTATATATATATATATATATATATATATATATATATATATAATCATATCTAAAGTTGTTGTATGTACAACAATTACAGGTGTATGATTATGATTTTCCACATTTAATACTTTCTCTTTTTGTTTGGTTACGATCGATTCTCCATATTAAATGTGTTAACCTATATATATATATATATATGAAAAATTTATCAGTGCAGCATGTAAAGTGACGGCAGAAAAATCGAATTCATATATATGGAGAAATCATATCTAAAGTTGCTTTTACACTGTGCAACAATCATATCTAAATACTTTAACCTATATATATAAAAAAATTTAATACTGTTGCACGTAAAATAGGTATAAGAAAATCAATATATATATGTGTGTAGTTAGAGGTCTTTAACAATAAAAAGTTTCTATAAATTTGTCTTTGTTTTGTTATGCCCCGGAATTCAAACACATTAATGCAAACACTACTGCAAATCAGAAGGGCAAAGAAAATCTAACATTAGTGTCGGTAAATGCCATTGGAGTAAAAAAAAAACTCGGAACAAATGGAATAGACTAGATCACCAGCCAGAATCAGATTCGTTTATATAAATTGAGTAGATTATTTGAATAAATTTTTTCCTTCGCTTATAATAAAGGAGATTCATAATTAAAATATAGAATATTAAAAGACTGAATATAGATTACACTGAAGATATGATTACGACTAAACTAGTTGAAACTTCTAGATGAAGACCTAAAAAATTGTTCTTATCTACTATGTAATCCTTAACTAACGTCACGGTTTTTACAAAAATTCCTTGTTAATTAGATGATTAGACTTTTGAACCATATTGCCTAGGACATTAGCTTCTCTTTCAATTGACAATAATAACAAATACTTAAAATAAATAAATTTCTACAAGTCTTTCTAATAATACCAATTCATAGTGATATCCACTTGAGTTATGATACTGTGGTTTAATCTGAAGCAAATGATTTGATTCCCCGAGAGAATATTTTTGCTTATGTGAGATTGTTCTTTTTATATTTTCTTTTTTGGTAAACGATGGTATCAGCTCAACATATAATTGGAGTTCAACCCATGAATTTTTTTTTTTTTTCTTCTATCCATGACAAGAGACGCAAATCCCAAACCATAGGTAATATGGCACTAAACGGGCGTTTGGTACGCGGGATTTTGAGGGATTCCCGGGAAACTGAATTTTTCTAAATTTTAAATTTTCAGATATTATCGTAAACTAAATGCAAAAATTATATTTTTAAAATTGAGATTCCCGAACAAATAAAAATTTCTCGTGTACCAAATGCCCCTGAGGTGAGGAGTCAATGAGTGATATGAAAGGGTAGTAATATTAGGGTTGGCAAAACGGGTCAACCCGGCTCGACCCGGCCCAACCCGCATTCAACCCGTAAAAAAGGGGTCGGGTTAAGGTTGACCCGAAAAAATAAACGAGCCAGAAAACCCAACCCAGCCCGACCCGAGCCGGGTTAGGGTTGGCTCACGGGTTGACTCGATAATCAGCTCGCGGGTTGGCTCGGAATAAATCTCGCGGGTTGGCTCAAAAAAAGCTCGCGGGTTAGCTTGAAATGATGCCAGTGGGTTGGCTCGCGAGTTGACTCAAAAAAAATTGATTTTTGTGGAACTAGTCTTATTTGTTCTCCAAAACTGCTAAAATTATCAACACTGCCAAAAGGTTCCAACTTTGATCTCTTCAAAGGTACCCAGATTGGAAAAAGAAAAAAAGATTGAAGTAACAAATCTTATAATGTCAACAACATAGAAGAAGAACAATGAATCCATTTTCATATATATATTGGGGGAAAATAAAAAAGAAATATGAGAAATATAGAGAAAAGGGTATTGCACCTTGGGAGTAGTGGATTGCGTTTGTTAAGAGAATAGGCCAATAGACCCGAAGATGCAAGGTTAATGGTAACAGGGTGAACAAGATATCCAAGGGGGCAGAAGAATCTTAGGGTTAAGGAAAGTGACGAGTGACGACGATGTGAGCGTATGGCAGTTTTGGAGTTTTCATATTATTATTATTATTTTTTAATACAATCATATTTTTTTTTGAATTAAAAAAAAAAAATACCCAACCCGCGAGCTGACCCGTTTGACCCGCGGGCTAACTCGTTTGGGTTTGGGTTGTATCGGGTCGGGTTGAGTCGGGTTGACAACTCATTTAGGCCAACCCAACCCGACTCATTTAGGACGGGTTGGCTCGTTTTTACCATCCTAAGTAATATGGGTGAATGACACGAAGCAAAGGGGACCACATGCAATAGAGGGAAGCCATTAGGAGGGCATCAATGCATGGAAATGAAAGGGCAATACCCTTTTTACGGAGGGAGGGAAGAAAGAAAGTCCTCACTCCTAAGTGATGAGGCCATTGTGGCGGAGCAGAGGAAACAGGCACCTGCCCCATGTGATTGGTGGAGTATGCTGCACATAGGCATGGGCAGAAGGACATGATCATCATTTATTGAACACAAAAACATAGACTTTTGTTGTTTGGGATAGTGACCGGCGAGGTTGGGCTATCTTACTAGCCATATCACATGGCCGACAACCCCACAAACACACTTTTAGTGGCACAAAAACTACATAGGCCCCAAACGTGGCCAATTTTACTAGAGGACAAATTCAACTCTTCAATTTCACTGTCTTGTGCCCCTCATGTTAAAATTAATTTACTTTTGAGAGTAGGAGGGGCGAGGGTTTCAACTTTAAGGGGGAAAAAAAAAATGGTCCCCATACAATCTTTCCCACATTCCATCACAAGATATTCCTTTTCTGCTCGGGTGCCTACCTATGCTACTATTTCAAATCTAATTATAAAGATATATAAAGGGAAAAACACTTCACATATTACATAAAAAATGTTTTCTTATGTCGTAATTTTTTACTTTTGCCTACAATATTATTATTTATTTTTTTAAATATGGGATCCACCATTATTTGAATCATGATATAAAAAAACAATTCTAAAAAATTAAAACCTTTAAATCAAACTAACTAACTCATAAAAAACGGAGTGTTTGGGAAAAACTTTTAGGTAAAAAAAATATCATTTTAAATGATATAAGTTTGTGTCTTTTTAAATGATTTAAACAAAGTCTAATCGGTAAGATTTTGTATAAATTTGAAAAAATTACTTTTTTTTTTCTCTTTTCAGTTATATCGCTGAGTGTAAAGTGAAAAAAAAAACTTTTCAGATTTACACAAAATCTTATTGATAAGACTGTCATTAAAAGAACACAGCTCCTTTTTAACTTAACCCAAACTTTTATTATCTTTTCAACCTACTCTATTACCTGTGGTTCGTTTTCCTTTGCCAATTATGGCGAATTTGAGGTAGAGAGAATGGAAAGAATTGCACGAATCTTGAATTGCATGAATCTTTTATCTTCTCCTTCCCTTTCAGCTAAGTTGATATTTAAATATTCCTTATGCATAATAATCAGACTTAGATATGTGTACATAACATTGCCTCTTTAATAATTTTTTCCTATTCTTTTTAGGATTTTATAATTCTCATTCAACATGAAAATTAAAATTTTCCTACGTACCCTTCGATTTCCGTGCTGACATGTGTATTACATTTAATTTTTTTTAACACATGGATCTCACATGCTTTTTATCTCTACAACATAAGATTTCAATTTTCATTTCCGTCCTGACTTAAAGTTTCTCTATCACATAAAGGGATAAATGATAAAAAAAACTTTAAATCAAAGAGATAAATAATTCAAAATTTTAAAGAAGGGATAAATGATTACGAAGAAACTTACATGAGATTTTTAAAGTTTTTTATTATTATTGTTATTAGTAGTAGTATTATGAGTTATTTGGCTATGTAGCTTATGCTAATAAGTCAGGTTGTCTCTATTTGGAAAGGTATCTGTGCATTTAGTATTGAAAAATATTTAAAAAGTAGATGACATTATGAGACCCACATGCAAGAGAAGTTTTGGAGTATTAAAAATTACAAATTACAACAAAGTAACATGTATCTAAGCTTTTATTAAGGAGGCAAAGAAAGAAAGAAAAGAAAATAAAAAAATAAAAAAGACAACATCTATAATTTATCATTATTAAAAATGTTGGTGCATTGGCTTTGATTAGACATTCTTTGATCCAATTTTATTATTTCCCCTCCCCCTCCTCTCGCTGCGCCCCGTTTCTTTCTTTCTTTTTTTTTTTTGTTTTTTTTTTTGTTTTTTTTTTAAGCTTTGGTTCTATATCACTAATTGTTTGTGTTTGGACATAAAAGCAAAAGCTTGGTACAGTTGTTTACAACTCAATTAGAATAATATGTAATCAATATCTATCATTAATTAATTTGATTAGTATTGTAAGGTATAGGAGTTAGGTCACATTAATTAAAGTGTTGCACATGAAATTTACATTTAAATTTATATAAAAAGAGTGACGATGGGAATATTTAAAATAGAGAAATTGTTATATACCAAAGAAATAAAAATAAAATAGACAAATTGCTCTCTTTTTTTGTCTTTATTTAATAAATGAGAATGGAATGAAGCTTTCATTTGATCTTAACAGGTGGTGAGTTCTCAATTTAGTCCATAATAATTTACACAATCAATTATCAATATTTAATTTATTTTATATCAATATTAAGTTAGCTCGAACTACTTATTTATCGACTCGTTTAATATACATATTGCTGTAAACAAAGAGAATGGCTATTATTTTTCGTTTCTTGTTTTTTAATCTATGGATTTTTTTTACTTTTATTATTCATTTCCTATTTTTTGGATTAAAAAAAATAATAATTGTTGTTTAAAAATAGAAAATAATAATAATATAAAAATAAAAAAGAATAAAAATACTTTTGGTTTATCTTGTTTAAGTTTGATTTTGTATTTGTCATTTAAAGAATGTAACATTTATATATTATTGTAACGTTTTTATCTTTGGATGTATTTTATTTGAAATAAACAAGGAAAATAAATAAAAAGTAAAAGGAATAAAACAAATATTTTTGAAATCATTAAATTTTTATCGTTCTCTGATCATAATTAAAATCCTGACACTGATCTATATTTTTAAAAGATCCATTTATAAAATAAAAGGATTTTCAATTTTTTTAATTAAATAAAAATAGTGATGATTTTTTTTTAAATAATTTTCTTGTCCCTAATATATAATGATTATCCAAAAAATTCTTATATATTTGTACTCAAATTCATTCTTCTATTATAAGCAGATTTTGATAATGCACAAGATTCTGATTCAGGTTAAAAAATTAAGTAAATTAAGGAATATTAATTTGATTTTTGTTACGAATTATGTAAGTTCAGGAATGTCGACAGTGGAAAAATTGAAAAAATTTAATAATTTTTTTTAATTTTTAAAAATTAATTTAAAGAATTAAAAAATTTAGATGAAAGCATAATTTATAGAGGTGACAATTAAGATGGATAGAATTTAGCACAAATACGAGTATACTTAGCTTACGTAAAAGAATATGAATTCAAATTCGAGTTAAAACCTTAAATATAAATATGACTTACTTATTATATAAATAGACACGATGTAATACGACACGAATAATCATGTCAATTATGTTACTTATCATATGAGTTGATATGACATAGTATGAACAACATGTAAGAAGTTAATTTTGGGTTTGTGAATTAACATGCATTATGATACAAATTTTTTTGGATCAATTTTTATCAATACGAACACAATATAAATTTGAAAATGAGTGAATCTGAATATAAATTTTTCGAGCCATATCAACTAGTCATGTTAAAACTCTTACCCTCTGGAAATTTTCAATACATTCTCCTTCTGGAGATTATTTTTAGTACATCCGATATATTTACAGCTTCTATTAAAAATTTGACATTTGAATTAATTTTTTTTTCTTTTTCATATATATATCACAAAAAATATGTCATTTTGATTGATCCATCGTACCAAATTAATAGTATGATGGATGTATCGTAAATATTTCGCCCCTCTTGATTATAATAATAAACATAAATTAGAGAAAGTTGACCGTGGAACGCAACGAAGGAAAAGTACAATTGTACAACTAATTGAACCGAACGTCACGGGCAAAAATCTCTTTTGATTTTAATTGGTTTTGAAAATTGAAAAAAAAAAGAATTTTTTTGGCAAATAATAGTTGGTTTTTATGTTTTGTATCTTTTTGACATTATTTTTTTATTTGTTGTTGGTCTATAGTTGAACCAGGTCTCAAGACATTTTAAAATTTTATATTGTTTAAATGAGGATTTTGATTTTGACAACTCTAAGGTTTTGATGTATAAAATGAGCATTACTGCACTTCGGAATTTATTTCATTAACAATAAGTCAATAAGCAATGCGTGCATTGTCACAAAATGTCTATTTTAGGCAAAGGTTTCAGAGGAGATTATACTTATTAACCTTTTCATTGAAAAAAAATCAATGATTCAGTTAATGTCATTTTATTGTCATTAATTTAATTTTAATTCATAAAAGCAAACGATTTATAAAAACAAAGAGGCTATAAGTATAACCTGATAATTCCATAACATTCTATATTTAATTTGTCTAACTAACAAAAGTAGGGAACTGATCTAACCGATTGTTGGGAAAAGAAAACCTAAAAAAATAACTAAATTAACTGTTTGAACAGTGTGAATGTAACAAAAGGTTAGAATAGAATGGCTATTATGGATAATGGAGTTAATGGAAGGTAGAAGAATAGTTCAGTTCCACACTCCACAGTCCAAAGTTATAATACAAGCAAAGACATGGCAACTAATTAATTATTTAACTAATTAATGTTGATTATCTATCGAGGGCTTTTATGGAATTCAAAAAATAAAGGACGAGTCTTTTTGGTAATTCACATAGGAATAAGATCCGTGCCTTGTCGCCATGTCATTATCGCTCAGATTTGTGATTGCGATTTCAAGTTTTTCGTCATTTTTTTTCTCTCTCTCCTCTGTTCCTAAGTTTTTAACGTTGCCAGCACAGAAAAAGTAATAAAAAGAAACGGTTGAAGTGAGAAAGACCCAGTAGAGAAAAATGATTCGGATTGCATGATAGCGTTGCGGGTCAAGTGGGGAGTGTGGAAATTTCCAATCTTTCATATTCATATTCCAAAGTAGGAAATGGCAAAAGTAACTGGGTTACTTCAGTCTTGATCCACTCACTGTTATATATTCTTGAAGCCTTTTCAAACCAGTTCGTGTTCCTCCCTTCTCTGAAATATTGGGTTTCTTCTCAAGTTATTAGCTTGAATGCGAGTTCTTGAAAACAAATGCATATCAGTATAGTATTGTTGCAAAGAAGGTGAGACTTCAAAAGGGTTAGAGAGAGAGAGAGAGAGGGGGAGGTGTCATGACTTGACTTGTGTACCATTTATGTATATTTGTGTGCACATGTGAAGTAGTAGATGTAGAAGGTAGACAAGAGCGTATCTGGGAAAATCGTAAAAATTCGATTTAGTTTTGTTATGTACTTTAAATTCTACAAAGAAAACTAAACAACATAAAAGAAAAGTAACCACATAATAAAAGGGTATAAAAAACAAACCAGTACAGACAGTACAGAGAGAGAGAGAGATGAAGAGGAACCAAACTGGTTTCTATTGTTCATTGTACAGCCACCTTCTCTTTCCTGTACAGGTAAACATTGTTCCACTCAAGTCTCAACAACCCCCCCATTCATCTCTATATCTTTTTCATTGGGTTCTGTGCTTCGCTGTATGTGTATGGTGTTTTGGGGGTCAATCTCTGGTTTTTATTATTATATGCATCTCTGTCCTTAAGCAGAGACTAGTTTCACGCCTACTGAACATGATTAGAGTTCTCTTCATTTTTTTAATGTGATCTTCAACTCCCAAAAGCCTGTTAAAAAAACACTAAAATTTTGGCTGTTGGGAGAGGGGAAGGTGGTTCTTTGAAATTTGAGCTGTTTTCCATCTTTTGAGACCCATGCTTGTCTCTCACCTTTGTGAATTTTCTTCTTTTAAATTCTGGGTCTATTATCTGAGATGTCTTTTTTTTTTCTGTTTTTTTTTTGGGGGGTTAATTTTTGAAATGGGCTTTGATTATTAAGAGTGAAAAAGAAAAGAAAAGAAAAGAATTTGGCCAATCATTCATCATGCTTGGTTTGCTTTTGCTTCTCCTTTCCGAGGTTTGAATCACGCAAAACAATGCTGTAATGATGCTTTACTTGGAATTTTGTTCTCTAACCTTTTTTCTTACAAACATCAGAGAAAAGTGTCTGAGATTTTGTTAGTATTTTCAGCCTTAAACAAAGTGAGCTCCTATATAAGTATTTTTGGGACTTTTCCAACTTTTGTAGATATGAAGAGGGCAGAAAGGAAGCAAGGGAAAAAAGAAGCCCAGAAAAACTAGGCAGAGAGAATAAGATTGCTTATGGGTCTTGGTTTGAAGATGCAAAGCCACCACCCTGTGGCTCAGATGAGGTTGCATGAACAAACGGGGAGCAAAAGAAAATACACTTTCATTCAGGCACATAGAGCTTGGCTTCCAAAGTTTCTGCTGCTATGGATCTTGCTGATGGCTCTAATTGGTTGGTGCATCTACAGTAGAATGGATGCTGACACCAAAATCAGAAGGAAAGAGGTTCTGGGTAGCCTCTGTGATCAAAGGGCAAGAATGTTGCAAGATCAATTCAGTGTTAGTGTCAACCATGTCCATGCCCTTGCTATTCTTGTATCAACCTTCCATTACTACAGAAACCCTTCTGCCATTGACCAGGTTTGTGCTTGATCTTCCATTCCTGTTTGGATTTGGAACTAGTTAAGCCTATTGCATCGGTTTTCCCACTCTTATTGCATATATCTTGACTATTGTTCATTGTCTATCAGGAAACCTTTGCAGAATATACAGCCAGGACAGCATTTGAACGGCCATTACTGAGTGGGGTGGCATATGCACAAAGAGTGGTTAACTCGGAGAGAGAAATATTTGAGAAGCAACATGGATGGGTTATAAAGACAATGGAAAGAGAGCCTTCACTGGTTAGAGATGAGTATGCACCGGTTATATTTGCTCAAGAAACTCTCTCTCACCTTGAATCTCTTGATATGATGTCCGGGGAGGTAAATAACAACATTTGTGAACATTACTCTTTTCATATTGTGTATAATTTTCTTAACTGCAATTTCACATTTGCATGATGCAGGAGGACCGAGAGAACATTTTGAGGGCAAGGGCCACAGGGAAAGCCGTTCTGACTAGCCCTTTCAGGCTTTTGGGTTCTCATCATCTTGGTGTGGTTTTAACATTTCCTGTTTACAAATCTATGCTCCCTCCAAAGCCAACAACGGAAGAGCTCATTAAAGCAACAGCAGGGTATGTCCTCGTTTCTCTTCTTTTGGGCTTGTCAAGTTTGGTTTGAGAATCTTTTGGTGGTTTTTTTGTCTCATGGCTCATATAAGATATACGAGGATGAGCTTAGGTGCATTATTGCATAAATAATGCATTTTAAAAAAGCCCCAGTGGATAATTGCACGTCATTTTATCTAAAGTAAGGGAAATTCTAAGGAAGACTTGCTGGTAATATTCTCCTCAATGTTCAAGTCTCAACTAATGATCAAAAGATGTGACAGCCACTTCTGCTTCATTTCCATTAATTATGAGTCTAATGCTAATCAACGAAAGCTATTGTACTACATTTTAAAGGTTATCACATTCCCTGCAACCTGATTATTACTTTTATGCTACCAGTTTTTTTCCCGTCAATGCTACCTTCAGTATCATTGGCACAGCTACTATCAGTGAGTTTGAGGAAAACTGTTGCCATTATCAGCCTTGTGTATGGTTATATTTTGTCTTTGCGTAGGTTTAAATTATCAGATGCAATGGTAATCTGATTTTTATTCTTGTCCTGTCTCATATGTAGTATGAATTCCATAATTGCTTCTGTGGAAAACTTAAGAGGATGAGTCTGTTAACTTTGGTTCAATCTGGTGGCTTTATGTTTACCCTAACCTTCCTAATGGCATGGTGTATTAAATAAACTTTTAATTGGAAGCAGATATGTTGGAGGATCCTTTGATGTTGAGTCCCTCGTGGAGAATTTACTTGGTCAACTTGCTGGTAACCAAGCAATTTTGGTGAACGTATATGATGTCACAAACTCTACTAACCCCCTAATCATGTATGGCAACCAATATGAAGAAGGTGATATGTCTCTTGTCCATGAAAGTAAGCTTGATTTTGGAGATCCATACAGGAAACATAAAATGATATGTAGGTAGGTGCTTCTGGCTGTTGTACATTTTTTGAAGGGAGTTTCAATTTTTGTCAGCAGACACTTATCATCAAATTTTTGAACAGGTATCACCAGAAGGCACCAACAAATTGGATAGCACTTACCACAGCATTCCTATTCTTTGTGATTCTTTTATTAGTGGGTTACATTTTATATGGTGCTGGAAATCATATTGTCAAAGTAGAGGATGATTTCCATAAAATGGAGGTATTAAAAGTCCAAGCAGAAGCAGCTGATGTTGCCAAATCACAGGTACTTTTCCCGGCATATTGTTAGCACGGTTCTTTGATTGCTTACTGATTACTAAAACTGAAATTTTGTTTTTAATGTCAGTTTCTAGCTACTGTCTCTCATGAAATTAGAACACCCATGAATGGCATTCTAGGTAACTTCTAGATTCTCTCTCTCTCTCACCTTAAAAAGTAACATGTTTTCATACTTTCCACTTTCTCATTAGTGATGTTATCATTAAACTCCATATAACTATAGGAATGCTTGGTCTGCTTCTACATACTGAATTGAGTTCAACCCAACGAGATTATGCTCAGACTGCTCAAGCATGTGGGAAGGCTCTGATAGCATTAATAAATGAGGTTCTTGACCGAGCTAAAATTGAAGCTGGCAAGTTAGAACTGGAAGTAGTTCCATTTGACCTTCGTTCCATACTTGATGATGTCCTTTCTCTTTTTTCTGAGAAATCTAGACACAAAGGTTTAGAGGTATGTCTAATTGTTGCTAAACTTATCAAGTTGCAGAATTTCATGATTCTATTTCCTTTTCCTTAATTGGGGATCTTATTTCATTTTCCTCACTGTTTCACCTTTCTGGGTTCCTCTATCATGATGATGTTCCTACTGCGATCCCAATTACAACTCTTCCAACCTGGACTTGATATGGTTTTGGGAAGTTTAGCTGGCAGTTTTTGTTTCTGATAAAGTTCCAGGTATTGTTATGGGAGATCCTGGAAGATTCAGACAAATAGTAACAAATCTTGTTGGCAACTCTGTTAAAGTAAGTGAAATTTTCAAAGTTTATTCGTCTAATGTTATTTGCGTTTGCATTACTAGTATGCATGTTGTGTGAGCTGTATAATTTTTTTGTAAGTATGAGGGGAGGTTTCAATTCTTCAAGTTCGTTTTCTCTATTCTATCCAATAATTTATTTGCAAGGTACTTGTCGATAACATTACTGATTAACTTCAATATCTTGCAGTTCACTGAACGAGGACATATATTTGTTAAAGTCCATCTAGCTGAAAATATAAAGTCCACAGTGAATGGAAAATTTGAGACTTATCGTAATGGAGGATCGGATGAACATGTGCATATATCTGGTGGTTATAATAACAAAACCCTAAGTGGATGTGAAGCCGCTGATGAACGGAACAGCTGGGATAATTTTAAGCATCTAATTGCCGATGAAGAATTTTTCTTTGATGCTTCAATTGAAAAGGTGGCCTCTGGTGAATCTTATGAGCAAGTCACCTTGATGGTCTGTGTGGAGGACACTGGAATTGGAATTCCTTGCTCAGCCCAAGGTAGGATTTTCATGCCTTTTGTGCAAGCAGACAGCTCGACCTCTCGACACTATGGTGGTACTGGCATTGGCTTGAGTATCAGTAAGTGCTTGGTTGAACTAATGGGTGGTCAGATAAACTTCATAAGCCGACCCCAAGTTGGGAGCACATTTTCATTTACTGCAGATTTTGGATCTTATAAGAAAAATTCGGTAACTGATGTGAAGAAACTTAATTTGGAAGATCTGCCTTCAAGTTTTAGAGGACTTAAAGCCATAGTAGTTGATGGAAAACCTGTTAGAGCAGCTGTGACTAGATACCATTTGAAGAGACTGGGGATACAAGCTAAAGTTGCAAATAGCATAAATAAGGCTGTTTCTTTATGTGGGAAAAATGGTTCTTTGACCTCAGGGTAAGTTTTTCAATTTCCCTTTCTTGTGTCAATTATGAGAAAACTGAATGTTATAATAAACAAAAGCAGTATAAACATTTAGTAATTGTTGTAACTTATGCTTGCAGTATTGTTCTTAACCCCTTGAAACTGAATTCACCATATTCATTTTAGTGTATTTTCTGCAGTTTAATCAGGGAGTATGCCCAGCTAGCATCCTACCAGTTTTTTATGGTTATCTGTATATAGACATGTCTTACTAAAATACTGAGTTGCCATAGCCAAATGGATTTTTTTTTTTATTTTTTTTTTGTATTGGAGTGGGTTTTCAAAATGTTTTTATGTGATGTTTTTGGGAGAGTTATCTTCAATTGGATGTCAAACTATGCCTTTAAAAAGCTTTATGTTGATTTTTACTTGTTAAACACATTCTATTTCCCCATTGTGTATTCCTTGTATTATTCTTCTAACTCGGAGAGAAATTAAGAAACTGTGTTGGCTGATTTTTTTTTAATTACTTACAGATATTGACAGTGATTTTGTTGTGAATAAATGCTGTACTAAAGACTTATGTTTTTCTTTCTCACAGTTCTTTGATATGTGTTGTTGTACATAGTATAGAAGTCCCACATTGAGTGTGTCTCTTTGTATTCTTCAATTGGTTTGCTATATAATAGCACCAATGTTGTGTAGTTTAATATAACAAGGCTTACAATGAATACCTCTTGTCTCTTGGTGATTAACATGGTATCTAGAGCCTAACAAGAGGAATCCTAATCCGCGTTTTTTTTTTCGGTGGACCACTGTCTGCTGAGTAAAATAATTTTTTTTTTTTTTTCCCCGGCAACAGTCATATCTGTCAGTTTCCGGCTTCCGTATATCGTCTACGGACCTGTCTGATCACTGCCGCCATTAGGCACCACTGTCCACCGCCGTTGACCGCCGTCTCCGGCGACTTTTCCGGTGAGTTTTTCGGTGAAACCCATATCGATCTGATCGCCACGAGAAGGCGCTCCTTTCTGTCCAGGACCCATCCTCAGATCCTCCTCCACGCGCTCTCACGCGCGTCAAACAGCGGCTGCAACCCATTTTGTTGCAGCGGCGCGTCCCACTCCGGTTGGCCGTCGGACCACCACGGTTCCCTTCGTCTTCTCCTTGCGCACTTGGATCTGTCCTCACTTTGTTGTTTCGACTTCGTTTCGGCTTCCTACGGTGTCTTTTCCCTTGCTGGTCACTATTCACAGGCGGTTCTTTGCTTTTCGTTGCTGGTTCCATCGCTGGACTCTGTTTGGTCTACGTTGCTTCGCATTCCACCTAAGACTTCTATGGAGCCTGCAGTATCTGCTCCCTCTTCAATTGACCCATCTGCCCTTGTCTCCAAGGGTTTTGCACGTGGAAGCAAACCCTCTACGAGACGCTTTCTCTGCACTCATTGCAAAAAGTCGGGCCATACTATTGATCGTTGCTGGGATCTTCACGGTCGCCCTCCTCGCTCCGCTCATTTTGCTCAGACTACTGTTCCTGCCTCGGACTCTGCCTTGATTGCTGGATCACAGCCACCTCCTCGTACCACTGCCTCTAGTGCACACACGGGTAATTCCTTTGCTGGTGTTTCTCACTCGCCCTCTCATGGTCCATGGATTCTCGATTCTGGTGCATCTGACCATATTTCTGGTAATAAGTCTTTATTTACCTCTCTCTGTACGTCTGGTCTCCAGCCCAGTATCACTATGGCTAATGGGTCACTGGTTCAGTCCCAAGGGATTGGCACTGTTCTCCTTTTTCCTTCTATTCCCATTGAGAATGTGTTTTATGTTCCTCATTCTCCTTTCAACCTTATTTCCATTAGTCGCTTGACTCAATCCCTTGACTGTATTATTTCTTTCACTAAAGAGTCTGTCATTTTGCAGGATCGGAGCTCGAGGAGGACACTTGGCGTCGGATCTGAGTCCAATGGCCTTTATCAGCTTTCAACTTCTGTTCCAGTGTGCTCTGTTGTGGATTCTCCGCTTACTATCCACGCTCAGTTAGGTCATCCAAATCTTGCTAAGCTCCAGAAGATGGTCCCACGTTTCTCAAATTTATCTAGTTTGTCTTGTGAGTCGTGTCAGTTAGGGAAGCACACTCGTAGTTCGTTTCCCGATCGTGTCAGTCGTCGGTCTTCGTCTCCTTTTGCTTTAGTTCATTCAGATATTTGGGGTCCTAGTCGTACCGTTTCCACTATGGGGTACAAATATTTTGTCACTTTCATCGATGATTATTCTCGATGTACTTGGTTATTTTTAATCGGTCTGAATTGTTTTCTATTTTTAACAAGTTCTTTAATGAAATCCTTACTCAATTTGGTGTTTCGATTCGCATTTTTCGAAGTGACAATGCTCGTGAATATTTGTCTCATCAGTTTCAAACCTTCTTTGCATCTCACGGCATCCTTCACTAGACATCATGTTCACACACCCCTCAACAGAATGGGGTTGCTGAACGCAAGAACCGTCACCTAATTGAGACTACTCGGACACTTTTGTTACATGGTCATATCCCATTCCAGTATTGGGGCGATGCTGTCCTCACAGCTTGTTATCTCAATAATCGGATGCCTTCCTCCGTACTTCATAATCAGGTACCACATTCTGTGTTGTTTCCCCATCAACCTTTGTACCCACTCACTCCTCACATCTTTGGTTCTACTTGTTTTGTCCACAATCTCAGTCCTGGTCTTGACAAGTTATCTGCTAAGTCACATAAATGTATTTTCCTGGGTTACCCTCGCTCACAAAAGGGTTATCGTTGTTATTCTCCTAGTCTTCGTCGTTACTTTGTCTCGGCGGATGTTACATTCTTTGAGTCTATTCCATTCTTTGACTCCTCCTCCCATCCCAGTGATTCTGTTGCTACTCAGCTACCTTTACCACCTGTTTCAGTTCACTATATACCTTCACCATCTCCTTCTTTCGATGTCCCCGTCCTTGTTCCCGCCCCTGTTCCCCCCCTCCAGGTCTATCATCGTCGGCAACGTCCCCCTGTTCCCCAGGACCCTGCCCCCACCGAGTCTGCCCCTATTATTACTGAGGCTCCTGTGGACTCACTTCCGTCATCATCTCCTCCGGCAGCTCCGATCCTTCCGTCTGACATTGATGTGCCCATTGCACTCCGGAAAGGTACTCGTGATTCTCGTCCCCCTCCCAGGTATTTAATAAATTTGAGTTATCATCGTCTTTCACCATCCCATTTTGCTTGCCTCTCTTCTCTTTCTTCTGTATCTGTTCCTAAGACTACAGGTGAGGCGTTATCACATTCTGGTTGGCGACAGGCCATGATTGATGAGATGAGTGCACTTCAGAGTAATGGTACCTGGGATCTGGTTCCCCTTCCCTCTGGGAAGTCTGTTGTTGGCTGTCGATGGATATACACGGTTAAAGTTGGTCCGGATGGTCAGGTGGACCGTCTTAAGGCCCGCTTGGTGGCTAAAGGTTATACTCAGATATTTGGCCTTGACTATGGTGACACTTTTTCTCCCGTGGCGAAAATGACTTCTGTTCGCCTCTTTATTACTATGGCAGCCATTCATCACTGGCCTATGTATCAGCTGGACATAAAGAATGCTTTCCTCCATGGTGATCTGCGGGAAGAGGTTTATATAGAGCAACCTCCTGGGTTTGTTGCTCAGGGGGAGTCTAACCTAGTTTGTCGTCTCCGAAGATCCTTGTATGGTCTAAAGCAGTCTCCCCGGGCTTGGTTTGGAAGGTTTAGCACTGTTGTGCAGCAGTTTGGCATGACTCGAAGTGAGGCTGATCACTCAGTCTTTTACAGACACTCTGATTCAGGTTCTATTTATTTGGTAGTATATGTTGATGATATCGTCATTACAGGTAATGATACTCATGGCATAACTCAGATAAAACAACATTTGTGCCATCATTTTCAAACAAAGGACCTTGGAAGACTCCGATATTTCTTAGGGATAGAAGTGGCCCAATCCATAGATGGCATTGTACTATCACAGAGAAAATATGCTATGGATATTCTTGAGGAAACAACATTGTTAAATGCTAAGCCCGTTGATACTCCTATGGATCTAAATGTCAAGCTTTTACCAAATCAGGGGGAGCTATTTTCTGATCCAGAAAGGTATAGAAGATTGGTTGGGAAACTGAACTATCTCACAGTTACTCGACCAGACATTTCCTTTGCAGTCAGTGTAGCAAGTCAGTTCTTGAATTCTCCCTGTGAAGATCACTGGAATGCAGTAATCCGTATCCTCAAGTACATCAAGACTGCTCCTGGCAAAGGTCTTCTCTATGAAAACAAAGGTCATACCAGAGTTGTAGGATACTCAGATGCTGATTGGGCAGGTTCTCCTATTGATAGAAGATCCACTTCTGGGTATTGTGTATTCGTTGGAGATAACTTGATTTCCTGGAGAAGTAAGAAGCAAAGTGTAGTTGCTAGATCAAGTGCTGAAGCAGAATATCGCTCCATGGCCACAGCTACCTGTGAACTCATCTGGTTAAAATAGCTACTGAAGGAACTCAAGTTTGGAGACACTGGCCCAACATCTCTCATTTGTGATAATCAAGCTGCTTTGCATATTGCTTCAAATCCAGTGTTTCATGAAAGGACTAAGCACATTGAGATAGATTGTCATTTCCTTAGGGAAAAGGTTCTCTCAGGAGATATAGTCACTCGTTTTGTCAACTCAAATAATCAATTAGCTGATGTATTTACTAAGTCTTTGAGAGGACCTAGGATAGACCAGATATGTAACAAGCTTGGTGCATACGATCTATATGCTCCAGCTTGAGGGGGAGTGTTGTTGTACATAGTATAGAAGTCCCACATTGAGTGTGTCTCTTTGTATTCTTCAATTGGTTTGCTATATAATAGCACCAATGTTGTGTAGTTTAATATAACAAGGATTACAATGAATACCTCTTGTCTCTTGGTGATTAACAATATGAATATCTGTTTACTTTTCTGGTTGACCAACATCCTGGTAACATATTGATTATTTAGACGTTAAATGACAACAAATATTATGCTGTTTTGAAGAATACCATTTGGAGAAGATATGGAATAAATAAAAGACTTTTTGTTTTTGTTTCATAGTTCAGTTCATTGACTGAGTTAAACTACTTGGATATGGCAGATTATTTCAGCCAGATATTATTTTTGTTGAGAAGGATTCATGGGTTTCCGGAGAGGATGGGTACTACAATGTGTGGCAACTGGACTGGAAACAGAATGGGCATATGTTTAAGATGCCTCAAATGATCCTTCTTGCGACCAATATCAGCAATGCTGAATTTGATAAAGCTAAAAGCGCAGGTTTTAGTGACACAGTGATTATGAAGCCTCTGAGAGCTAGTATGGTGGCTGCTTGTCTTCAACAAGTTCTGGGGACGGGGAAGAAGAGGCAGCTAGGGAAAGACATGTCTAATGGTTCCACTTTTGTACGAAGCCTTCTTTGTGGAAAGATCATCTTAGTGGTTGATGATAATGCAGTAAATCGGAGGGTTGCTGCAGGTGCTTTAAAAAATTTTGGAGCTGATGTGAAGTGTGCAGAAAGTGGCAAAGCTGCTCTTGAAATGCTTCAATTGCCCCACGATTTTGATGCTTGCTTCATGGATATTCAAATGCCAGAAATGGACGGGTATGCTTGTTTTCATGGATATTCCCTGCTTAATATTATTGTATATATTACTACTATTTGAAATTTTTGCTGTATTATTTGAATATAATCTAAGATTGTATGCATTTTCTTTAATCAGAAACTAATCAATTAAAAGTGTTAACATGGTAGCTGCTGTGTTAATATGAAATCTTTTGCAATTTATATGCATTCAACTTGGTTGGCTAGTTGAGGCTTATCGACTATAGTATTGGTGTGGGAAGCATCATAACTTAATATATGGTTTTTATTGGTCTTTGATTGCTATCCTTATCTCTGCAAATAAACTGGCTAAAGTGAATGATTAAATATAGCAATTAACAAACTATCTTTTTAAACCTTACGATTCCCTATGAACCTTCTTGTTATTGGCTCTGGCTCTGCCATCCAAGGAATGATGTCACACTACTAACTCTTCATATATTTGAGATATGCATGGGATTTGATAAACCATCTAAATAAATATTACAATGTTTGCAGGTTTGAAGCAACTCGACGAATTAGGATGATGGAGAGCGAGGCAAATGAGGAGATGAATAGTGAATGGGGTGAAGGAAATGGCAGGAAAAGTGAGTTCCATGTACCTATATTGGCCATGACAGCTGATGTAATCCATGCTACATACGATGAGTGCTTGAAATGTGGGATGGATGGATATGTCTCAAAGCCTTTTGAGGAAGAGAATCTCTATCAAGCACTTGCAAAGTTTTTCAAGTCCAAGCCTATCTCAGACTCTTGACAGAAGAATGCTGCTTCTGCGCACAACTTCATTGGAACTGGCATTTTTTCATATTTTGCTGGGTAATTAATGCTTTCATGCAGCAGACAGCAACAGCTGATTTCCAAGATACTTGACGATTCTTGATGCACTGATGATTTCTAACCAGCTCAAGTTTGACCGGACACGATTTGAATCTGAGTAAAATTTATACCTCATAACTCTCTCCATCCCCAACTTGTGTACAGATTCTCTTAAGGGATGACGAAAATTATGTAAATTCAATATTTTTCTTTTGCATTTCAATACTTCCCCTGTCAGAAGTGTTTATCTATAGTACTTTTTTGAAGGTATGAAAACACAATATTGGTTTCATTTCTTTTAACATGTCTCTTTTGGACAAAAATAATTTGACCTTAAAAGTAGACAATGCATAAAATCTAGTACAGTATCAAGGAACAATTCTCTCTACCACAACATTCTATTAAATTTGAAGCATGAAAAATTGCATAAAACAATGGGAAACATATTTTATGATATTTGTTGCAACACACAAAAAAAGTGAATATGATTCACTAAATAAGAGTTAAAAAAAAAAATGGATTTCCAAATACTGACATTTTAAGACAAAGCTTAAAACAAACACATTACAATAAGTAATAAAGATTAACGAACTATCCCTGCTTGTTTTATGATGTGTTACACGTTTCTTCAAAGATATGAAACTTTGCCACGTGGCTATCACACGAGCAATCTAGAATGCCACTTGTCAAGATTTGGTTCCAATTACAGTGACGAGGCTAGTGAAGACTGTTTCTATATATATAATGTAATCGTTATTGATTAGCGCAGAAACATAACGTGATAAAAATGGCACACTATCAGAACCAGTACGGTGCTGTTCCTATAAGCAAGGATTCAGTTCAGAAGGAAATGGAGACCGCCGGAGACACCACCGGCGTTGGTGGTGGCACACAAGTCTTGTCAGATGAATATGGTATTGGTAGAGCCACCGCTGACAGTACTAGCGGTGTGGGTGGTGCATCCTATGCAACGGATGAGAACGAGCACCATCACAAGAAGAAAGGAATAATGGAGAAGATAAAGGAGAAACTTCCTGGAACACACCACCACAACAATTAATAGCATCATGGTTATGTATGTTATGTTGCCATATATAACTAATAGTGTGTATTAATTACTTACTTACTCTCATGTACTGCTTTTTTTTTTAAGAATAATAAATCTTTTACTTAATTTTAACGGTTTCGAGTATAAAAAGTTATACCGGTGTAAATTGATTTTGTCGGGAGTGAATTTTTTCACGTGAAAAAGTAGTCATGTTTTTTTTTTATCACAACCATTCATTCATAATGAGATAAAAAAGAGAAAAAAAGAGAAAAGTATATAATTTTTGAATGAGTGATCATCATCAAAAAAAACATGACCACATTTCAAGTGAGAGGATCCACTTCAAGGAACAAGCAGGAGGCTACAATTAATTAAATATGAAAGACACTCTAAATGAATAAGATAGGCTCAAAGGTTTAATGAAATTTTGTGGGCTGGTCAAAGAGCAATTAATTATAATCAAGTTATCTACCATATGACACTATAAACTAGGAGTATATTCTCTCTTTTTTATAATTATTCATGGCAAGTCAACTACGCTGATTTTATCATTCCTTATTCTCTCTCATTTTTTTTTTTTTTCTCGTCTTTTGATCAAAGAGCAATTTAATTTAGGCAATATCAGTAATAGAAAAATGTCAAAAAAAAACCATCTGACCCCTTGTGATGGATCCTAAATTAACACACGTGACAATGACGACCGGGTTGGATAGAACCGCACTTTTAGAACGTTTGATTCGCATAACAGAACAAAAAATAGTTAAATGAGAAAATTAGGCTTTGTTTGATAACTGTTTTCAAAAAGCACTGCTGTGTCTGCTCCCTGTGAATCCTTGAAGGTAACATATGCAATCTGACTGCTCCTCTCAGTTTCCCTGCAAAATTACCACGAAAGATATTGAACCAACCAGCAATCACTGTATGCTCTCAATCTAAGGGCAAAACAGTATAGCCACAACAATGAAAACATGCTAACGAGCTAAGCATGGTTTCTTAAGGCATTCCTTTTCATAGCGTGTTAATATAACAGATCCAGTAGAATAGACCAAGTACAACAACAAGGACATTATGCCCTCTGATGCACTACATTGAGAAACAGAGTGGACTTGAGATTCATCAAAAAACCAGAATGCATTAGCTGTTTCAAAGGTAATAAAGGAGCCATTGAGTAGCAAATGAAATGACATGTAAAATACAAACAGAGAAGAAACACCACATAAAGCCCCTGAATTCCAGTATAAAATACTGGAGAAAATAATTAACATTATTTGAATTAACTTGTCACTGCTTCAAGACGAGCATATCTTACAACTGCAAAAGCTAAATCATCTGTGATTTGAGGTTATATCACAATTTTTTTACAGAAAAAATGGCATATCAGGGTCAATAAGCAAAGGCATCCTTATGTATCAACAAGGGCAGTGGGGCACCGTTCAGTTAAAAGAATAGTTTTGAAGAATTAACCAAAATAACCAAAAAATTCTCAAAATCAGCAGACACATTTTGTCAAATTAAACTGAAATTAGTCTTCTTAGAGTCTGCTACTGTGACAGGCATGCAATGCAAGCATAATACTGAAAACATAATATGGATTCCTGGATCATGTGTTCTGCTATCATAATAATAAGCAATGTTATTGTGTAACAATTTCTTCCTTACATTAATTGTCCAATATGGGGTAGCTATAGATGGAAGAATAGCATCAACACCTTGATCTCTACCCCAGTAATGATACTCGGTATCGTCTCGTGGAACTTCACCTCTGCGATTGCCATAACAAATCACAAATCAAATCTTTATTTGTTTTCCTTATTAATAATAATTTTTATTTTTATTTTTAATTTAAATCACAAACCAAATTTTTATTATAATAAAAAAATTACTATAAAAAAAATTTAAATCACAAATCAAAATTTTATTTATTTTTTATATTAAATCACAAACCCAGAACTCATAGGCTTCTGAGTTTAACCGCTCTTATAATACCATTCTTGTAAATTTAAATTGTTTGTGAGAAATATAATATGTCAAATGAGATGTCATTGCGTAGATCTCGAAAAGTTATGTGGAATCAAAAAAAGAATTACCTAATTTCGATACCCGAGTCAAAAGTCATGGCCTTTAGAAGTTTTATGATTAAATCATTATTTTTTTGGAAAAAAAAATATGACACGTGTCTACACCTAATAAGTGACGCCTAAATTAGGCGTGATTGTCTCTTGAGTGACACCCAATGCAATAAATGTGTAATTATTTACAAAACTGTAATAAATGCGTAATTAATTTATTAAAAAACATTAACTTAATATTTTTGCCTCACATTTGATACATGAAACATAAAAAAAAATGGAGGATAGGACCATTACTACTTTTAAAAATGGTAATTTTAAAATGAAATCACATTCTATTGTTTAAAATTAAATTAAATTTGAATAACATAAATGTGCTTGTGAGAAAAATAAACAGGATTAATTTTTCTTGCGTATATTTTTTAAATTTAATTTTTAATAACGTTAAAAAAATGTTAGTCATTGAAACAGAGCAGCACTGTTTTATCCAGGAAGAACATTAAGCACCAAATCAAGAAGAAAACTTCTTTTATGAAACAACTGGGATCACTGGTTCGTTCTTTTTGTCTTTTGATATAAGTAAGACACGTTCAAAACAAAAAATTTGAATCCTCCAGACTAAACAAGAACAATTGAACAAAATTATCCAACATTCGTAAAAGACTATGGCTTACATACTTACCCGACATTCTCTCGACAATTGCTGCTTACACCTAAATTTCAGAAAAGCAATAAAAAATTAGGGAACTCCAAGAGTTAAGGTACATTCGGATACCTAAACCATAAGAATGATTGTGGCTTACATACTTATCCAACATTGATCTCTCGACAATTGCTTCCAACCTTTAGTCCACATTGATAGATTCACCACTTGACTCTGCTGCCTTAGACTTAAGACTAGTGTATTCATCTATGGCTTTAGCTGAAGATAGAAGAAAATAAACAAAATGTCCATTAGAAATTATTATGTTTTAACTGTAGCTTGAAATTGATTTATATCAACAACATTATTTTTAAGTTTATTAAAATGAAATAAATCAAACCAATAACAAGTAACAACTGAACCAATTTCACCAGTCAGAATCCTGGGAAACAGCAAACAAAGGACCAGCTCCAAGGGCATAAGATAATGAGTCATTAAGTTCACCCAAGTAATAAAAGATCTGAATATCAACGAGTGCAACAAAATTAGATCATAAAAGACAAACCATGAGACCAACTTCAGTATCTACGAATAACAAATTATGGGAGTGAGAAAACATATCTCCCCTGGTGATGGCTATAGAAGCTGTGTTAAAAATCAAAAGGGGTGAAAGCCAATCTTTATTTCTTAAGTCTCAAAATATAATGAAAAACAATGTTTTTTGAAAATTATTAAGGAAATTGTCTTTACTGATATCAAATCAGAAAAGATATGAAAATGTTAATCACTTATTTGGACAGCTATTTATTTGAAAGATAATTATCTTTATCGATATTAAATCTTTAAATAGCTGAAAGTTAATTATCTTCACCGATATTAAATCTTTAAAGATACAAAAAAAATAATTAAAAGAAATAAACCGATTTACACATATATTAAAAGATTACCTCCTTATTTAACAAAAAAAAAGAAAAGATTACCTCCAATCTCGGAAGATTTTAATTCTGATGATCACTATAAATTGATCAGAAGCCCATCACTCACTCACTCACTTGACCGTGTTACATAAACCTTAAACCAACCATCTTTTGCTTGCTCTCTTCCAAACCCACCGCCGAAACAGAAACCTTCAACTTGTGCTTTGCCACCATGACTGAGAGGGACAACAAAACTATGTGGGAATTGGTGGGGAAGATTACAGATTGGGAGACGCGTCAAAAGATGTCTTCCAAACCCTTTAGGCCTCACTTTTGTGATATACTTCTTTCGCGCGTTGCACCACAGTTTTATAACGATGAAGAATTGGCTCTGATTAAGAATTGTTTCCAAGAAGAGGATGAAGAGTTGCAACAGCAACAACAGCAACAAGGAGAGGCGTCAAAGACAAAGCCGCCAGAAAAAGAGAAAGAGAAAGAAAAAGAGAAAGAGAAAGAAAAGAAAAGAAGGCGTGAAATGCTTGATGACGATGAGGAATGGCGCCCCACTCCCTCGTCGCTGAATAATAAAAAATCAAGAAAGACAACAAAGAACAATGCATCGTCGTCTTCATCACCGCCAACACCATCACCGCCACAGTCCTCACCAACCCCACCGGTTCTACCTGAGGAATTCAAGAACCATATGAGAGAGCTGAACGGCGGCGGCAGCGAGATGCAATTTGTGATGAGCAAGAATCTCTCCAAGACAGATGTGAGCGCCAAGCACAACCGTCTATCGATGCCTCAGTCAGAAATATGTTGTGATTTCTTGACTGAGGCTGAGAAGGCAACCTTGCATGAGAGGGAAGGAAGGCTTCTTCGGGGTGTGGAAGTGAAGGTGTTGGATCCATCTTTCAGGGAACATACTTTGATACTCAAGAGGTGGGAGATGACAAGTACAAGCATTTACTCTCTCAACAAAGAATGGAAAAGCGTCGTCTCTCAAAACCGTTTGCAAGAAGGAGACCAACTTCAAATCTGGTCTTGTAGAGTCGATGCCCAATTATTTCTTTTATTAAATAAATTAATCTGATCTCTGATCTGATCAACAATTTCAATTCAAAGCACAGTGTCTTTAGTGACAAAGACACACTATTGTCTGTCTGTCTGTCCACGTAACGTAGGTATATTAATATAGGTGAGGTGATTAGTGATACATCAGGGAATGGATTACATGTTTTTGAGATTCTATTTTCGTTCTTTTCCGTCCGTTGCTTTTCCATGATCAGTTACAGATATAAAACGACAAATATTGCTCTCTCTTTTTAATAATTAAAATTTATTATTTGTACATTACTTTTTTATATTAATCAATAAAAGCAGAAATAAAATATGTTAAAATATATATTTCTTATTTCATTATTTTAAAAAATGTAAAATACATAAATAAATAAATACAAGACAAATGTTAATATGCAAGTTAGGAATTAATTAATACTTTAGGACGAATACCCAATAGAGGATGGGGTTTTCCAATTATATATTTCTTTACCATTTTATTAAGATAATTTTTTATGTGAACCGAATTTTAAAACAAAAGAAATATATTTTAAGGTAATTTAATTATTAATTTTTTTACTGTCATAAGCAAAAATGTAATTATTAATTTTTTTTATTCGATTTTTGTTGGATTTACCTCAATATTGAATATTTTTAATATGTATCTCTTATTTATGTATTTTATTGTTTCATTTATACTTTTCATGTAACGCCCCAATTTTGACAATCAGATTGTTAACTTATTTATGATGATGCCTTTAAGCGCAGATAATTAAATCCTGAAGCGGAAGACTTAACGTTTACTATCTATGTAATTACCATTCTTAATTTATACTTTTATATTATCTATACAATCTTATACCTGCATAGAATTTCAATAACTAAGTATCCTATAATATCCCTAATCCATTTAATTAGAAAAGGGTATATGATTAAATATTTAATCATGCATAAATGGGTTAAATTAAGTAAAAGACCTAATTAAATAAATTATGGTTACTTTTGAGGTAAAAAGTACAGTCAGTGATAGGGGTGTTCATCAACCGATCCAAACCGATTCAAACGGCGAAAACCGAACCGAAAAACCGATAACCGAATAAACCGAAAACCGAAAAATCGAAAACCGAAAGAAAATCGCAAATTTTAATTGGATTGGATCGATTTTCGGATGGGTTGATCAAAACCGATCCAATCCAAACCGATCCAATATATTAATTATTCTCTACCTACTTGTCCTTTCTCCAATCATAGCTCAAAAATTTCTAAACTCAAGACCCATTAACTCATCAACTAAACCCAAAGAAAAACTTATTCACGTCTCATCAATTATAGTATTGTTTACTGATATTTTTGTATTTCAAATTTTTTTTTTACAAAGCCAATATACAAAAGATTTTATTTGCACAATAATCATGAGACTAATTTTAGGATATTCAAAAAACCGAAAACCGATCCAATCCAAACCGAAAAAAATTGGATTGGATCGGATTTGAAAAAAAATCTAAACCGAATGGATGATTACATGATCAAACCGAAGAGATTAGATCGGATGAGTTTTGCTTCCAAAACCGATCCAATCCAGACCGCGAACACCCCTAGTCAGTGATATTTTTGTGATAATAATGGGTGTAGAAAAAATTGAAAGAAATTTGCTTGGGCCACCATATAGGGTTCGGCCATATTGGGCATTTAAGGGTTAGTGTGCAAAAAATTTAATTGCTTAGTTTGTGGAGGATTATATGTATTTGGAAGTGTGAACTTAGTGATTAATTGGAAAGTATAAAAAATAATCATTTGAAATATTGGGAAAATTATTTTGATGAATTTTTTTATAAAAACATAAAATTATAGTGATTAATTGAGATTTTAAGTACCATAACTTGGTTTACTACTTTTTTTTTAATATTAAGTTTACTACTTCTTAAATCCCTAAATTTTAAATTAAGTTTCGTCACTGTCCTTTTTTTTTTAAGGTGTAATTCCAATAGTTTATTCGCAAATTTTTTTATTTATTAATGCTAAGCTTACGGAATCTTAACATGTTTTTCTTTTAGAAAAATTAAGGATTAGATCCTAATGAATAATCATTTCAAGAAAAATGCCGAATATTATGATGGTATATTTTTCTTCTGAGTAGTATCATATCATTCTTAATAATAATTGTGAAAAATGTTTTGTGTGAAATAACGTTGCTCATGCTTCAATTCAAGGTTTGGAAGAGTTTCCAATCTCACTAAGTACTTGCAAGGAATTACTGATCTTAACGTGTTTAACAAAATGTTCTACATGTAAATTTTATAGGTTTAAGAAATAATTTGTATCAATTATCTATTAATATAATATTTGAAAATTAAATATTAATCTTTTGCTTTAAACAATTTCTCAATCTCTTAAATTATTTATAAAAAATCATATATTGATAACTTGCATCACATTTGAGGCAAAAAAATTAATTTAATGCTTTTTAATAAATTAATTACGCATTTATTACAGTTTTAAAAATAATTACACATTTAATGCATAATATGACGCCCAATTTGGGCACTACCAATAACGCCTAAATTGGGCGTCATTCAAGATGCAATCCGCCTAATTTAGGTGTCACTCATCAAGTATTGACACGTGTCATACTTTTTTTTTCCAAAAAAAAAATAATAATTTAATCATAAAACTTCTGAAGGCCATAACTTTTGACTCGGGTATTCAAATCAGGTAATTCTTTTTTTGATTCCACATAAATTTTCGAGATCTACGCAATGACATCGTATTTGATATTTTATTTCTCACAAACATAATTTAAATTTGCAAGAATGATATTATAAGAGCGGTTAAATCCAAAAGCTTATGAGTTCTGGGTTTGTGATTTAATATAAAATATAAATAAAGATTTGATTTGCGATTTAAATTAAAATAAATAAATAAAGATTTGATTTTTGATTTGATTCGTAATCTGAAATAAATGATGGCTTATGAATGTTTTTCAAAAATAAAATCATTCTTCCTTAGAGATTAGAATATTTATTTAATTATTTCCTTTAATAATATAGATTTTTCAAATTGATTTTTGAGTTTAAATAACAAATCAAATCTTTATTTTTTTTTCCTTATTAATACTAATTGTTATTTTTAATTTAAATTACAAACCAAATTTGTTTTATAATAAAAATAAAAAAATTATTTTTTTAATTTAAATCAGTCATCAAATCTTGATTTATTTTTTATATTAAATAACAAACCCAGAGGCTTCTGAGTTTAAAAATATGACATGTGTCAACACTTGACACGTCACCAATCACGTCTAAATAGGGTTTCAATCAAGAGACAATCACGCCTAGAGTCGGCAAAACGGGCTCGGCTCGGCGGGCCAACTCGCTAAATGGGGCGGGGCGGGGCGGGCAGAGTTTTTCAACCCATCTCAAAAGCAGGGCGGACTCATTTTTTGGCGGGTTGATTGCGAGCATAGACGAGCCGAGGCGGGTCAGTGTAAAATAAGCTTAGGCTGGCGGGCCAACTCGCCCAACCCGCCAAACGGGGCGGGGCGGGCTGAGTTTTTGAGGCCAGATTCAAAAGCGGGGCGTGGCGGGCTGACTCATTTTATGGCGGGGCGGGGCGGGGCGGACCGCCCACTTTGCCACCTATAATCACACCTAATTTAGGTAATTTTATTTTTGAAAAATATTTATAAGCCATCATTAATTTCAGATCACGAATAATAACTCAGAAGCTTATAGCATTAATCATTAATTTCAAAAATAATATCTTTCTTCCTTAGAGATTTAAAATATTTATTTGATTATTTCCTTTATTTCTACGGATTTTTCAAATTGATGTTTTAGTTTAAATCACAAATCAAATCTTTATTTGTTTTCCTTATTAATAATAATTTTTATTTTTATTTTTAATTTAAATCACAAACCAAATTTTTATTATAATAAAAAAATTACTATAAAAAAAATTTAAATCACAAATCAAAATTTTATTTATTTTTTATATTAAATCACAAACCCAGAACTCATAGGCTTCTGAGTTTAACCGCTCTTATAATACCATTCTTGTAAATTTAAATTGTTTGTGAGAAATATAATAGTTCAAATGAGATGTCATTGCGTAGATCTCAAAAAGTTATGTGGAATCAAAAAAAGAATTACCTAATTTCGATACCCGAGTCAAAAGTCATGGCCTTTAGAAGTTTTATGATTAAATTATTATTTTTTTGGAAAAAAAAATATGACACGTGTCTACACCTAATAAGTGACGCCTAAATTAGGCGTGATTGTCTCTTGAGTGACACCCAATGCAATAAATGTGTAATTATTTACAAAACTGTAATAAATGCGTAATTAATTTATTAAAAAACATTAACTTAATATTTTTGCCTCACATTTGATACATGAAACATAAAAAAAAATGGAGGATAGGACCATTACTACTTTTAAAAATGGTAATTTTAAAATGAAATCACATTCTATTGTTTAAAATTAAATTAAATTTGAATAACATAAATGTGCTTGTGAGAAAAATAAACAGGATTAATTTTTCTTGCGTATATTTTTTAAATTTAATTTTTAATAACGTTAAAAAAATGTTAGTCATTGAAACAGAGCAGCACTGTTTTATCCAGGAAGAACATTAAGCACCAAATCAAGAAGAAAACTTCTTTTATGAAACAACTGGGATCACTGGTTCGTTCTTTTTGTCTTTTGATATAAGTAAGACACGTTCAAAACAAAAAATTTGAATCCTCCAGACTAAACAAGAACAATTGAACAAAATTATCCAACATTCGTAAAAGACTATGGCTTACATACTTACCCGACATTCTCTCGACAATTGCTGCTTACACCTAAATTTCAGAAAAGCAATAAAAAATTAGGGAACTCCAAGAGTTAAGGTACATTCGGATACCTAAACCATAAGAATGATTGTGGCTTACATACTTATCCAACATTGATCTCTCGACAATTGCTTCCAACCTTTAGTCCACATTGATAGATTCACCACTTGACTCTGCTGCCTTAGACTTAAGACTAGTGTATTCATCTATGGCTTTAGCTGAAGATAGAAGAAAATAAACAAAATGTCCATTAGAAATTATTATGTTTTAACTGTAGCTTGAAATTGATTTATATCAACAACATTATTTTTAAGTTTATTAAAATGAAATAAATCAAACCAATAACAAGTAACAACTGAACCAATTTCACCAGTCAGAATCCTGGGAAACAGCAAACAAAGGACCAGCTCCAAGGGCATAAGATAATGAGTCATTAAGTTCACCCAAGTAATAAAAGATCTGAATATCAACGAGTGCAACAAAATTAGATCATAAAAGACAAACCATGAGACCAACTTCAGTATCTACGAATAACAAATTATGGGAGTGAGAAAACATATCTCCCCTGGTGATGGCTATAGAAGCTGTGTTAAAAATCAAAAGGGGTGAAAGCCAATCTTTATTTCTTAAGTCTCAAAATATAATGAAAAACAATGTTTTTTGAAAATTATTAAGGAAATTGTCTTTACTGATATCAAATCAGAAAAGATATGAAAATGTTAATCACTTATTTGGACAGCTATTTATTTGAAAGATAATTATCTTTATCGATATTAAATCTTTAAATAGCTGAAAGTTAATTATCTTCACCGATATTAAATCTTTAAAGATACAAAAAAAATAATTAAAAGAAATAAACCGATTTACACATATATTAAAAGATTACCTCCTTATTTAACAAAAAAAAAAGAAAAGATTACCTCCAATCTCGGAAGATTTTAATTCTGATGATCACTATAAATTGATCAGAAGCCCATCACTCACTCACTCACTTGACCGTGTTACATAAACCTTAAACCAACCATCTTTTGCTTGCTCTCTTCCAAACCCACCGCCGAAACAGAAACCTTCAACTTGTGCTTTGCCACCATGACTGAGAGGGACAACAAAACTATGTGGGAATTGGTGGGGAAGATTACAGATTGGGAGACGCGTCAAAAGATGTCTTCCAAACCCTTTAGGCCTCACTTTTGTGATATACTTCTTTCGCGCGTTGCACCACAGTTTTATAACGATGAAGAATTGGCTCTGATTAAGAATTGTTTCCAAGAAGAGGATGAAGAGTTGCAACAGCAACAACAGCAACAAGGAGAGGCGTCAAAGACAAAGCCGCCAGAAAAAGAGAAAGAGAAAGAAAAAGAGAAAGAGAAAGAAAAGAAAAGAAGGCGTGAAATGCTTGATGACGATGAGGAATGGCGCCCCACTCCCTCGTCGCTGAATAATAAAAAATCAAGAAAGACAACAAAGAACAATGCATCGTCGTCTTCATCACCGCCAACACCATCACCGCCACAGTCCTCACCAACCCCACCGGTTCTACCTGAGGAATTCAAGAACCATATGAGAGAGCTGAACGGCGGCGGCAGCGAGATGCAATTTGTGATGAGCAAGAATCTCTCCAAGACAGATGTGAGCGCCAAGCACAACCGTCTATCGATGCCTCAGTCAGAAATATGTTGTGATTTCTTGACTGAGGCTGAGAAGGCAACCTTGCATGAGAGGGAAGGAAGGCTTCTTCGGGGTGTGGAAGTGAAGGTGTTGGATCCATCTTTAAGGGAACATAGTTTGATACTCAAGAGGTGGGAGATGACAAGTACAAGCATTTACTCTCTCAACAAAGAATGGAAAAGTGTCGTCTCTCAAAACCGTTTGCAAGAAGGAGACCAACTTCAAATCTGGTCTTGTAGAGTCGATGCCAAATTATTTCTTTTATTAAATAAAATAATCTGATCTCTGATCATCTGATATCTGATCAACAAATTCAAAGCACAGTGTCTTTAGTGACAAAGACACGCTATTGTCTGTCTGTCTGTCCACGTAACGTAGGTATGGATTAGTGATTAGTGATTAGTGATTAGTGAGGTGATTAGGGATTACATCTGGGGGAAGTGTTTTGATTTTTTTGTTTTTAAAACAGTTTTGTAAAATAGTTTATGAAAACTGAGATTCGACAATATGCTCTCTCTCTCTCTCTCTTTTCTCTTTTCCGTCCGTTGCTTTTCCATGATCAGTTACAGATATAATAAAACGACAATATTTCTCTCTCTTTTTAATAATTAAAATTTATTATTTGTACATTACTTTTTTTATATTAATCAATAAAAGCAGAAATAAAATATGTTAAAATATATATTTCTTATTTCATTATTTTAAAAATGTAAAATACATAAATAAATAAATAAATAAATACAAGACAAATGTTAATATTCAAGTTAGGAATTTATTAATACTTTAGGACGAATACCCAATAGAGGATGGGGTTTTCCAATTATATATTTCTTTACCATTTTATTAAGATAATTTTTTATGTGAACCGAATTTTAAAACAAAAGAAATAAATTTTAAGGTAATTTAATTATTAATTTTTTTACTGTCATAAGCAAAAATGTAATTATTAATTTTTTTTTATTCTATTTTTGTTGGATTTACCTCAATATTGAATATTTTTAATATGTATCTCTTATTTATGTATTTTATTGTTTCATTTATACTTTAGATGTAACGCCCCAATTTTGATAATCAGATTGTTAACTTATTTATGATGATGCCTTTAAGCGCAGATAATTAAATCCTGAAGCGGAAGACTTAACGTTTACTATCTATGTAATTACCATTCTTAATTTATACTTTTATATTATCTATACAATCTCATACCTGCATAGAATTTCAATAACTAAGTATCCTATAATATCCCTAATCCATTTAATTAGAAAAGGGTATATGATTAAATATTTAATCATGCATAAATGGGTTAAATTAAGTAAAAGACTTAATTAAATAAATTAGGGTTACTTTTGAGGTAAAAAGTACAGTCAGTGATATTTTTGTGGTAAAAATGGGTGTAGAAAAAATTGAAAGAAATTCCCTTGGGCCACCATATAGGGTTCGGCCATATTGGGCATTTAAGGGTTAGTGTGCAAAAAATTTAATTGCTTAGTTTGTGGAGGATTATATGTATTTGGAAGTGTGAACTTAGTGATTAATTGGAAAGTATAAAAAATAATCATTTGAAAAACCCTCCACTTTGAATTCGGCCTATAGGGTTATGTGGGGGTTGATATTGTTAAAAATTATTTTGGTGGTATGTTTAGGTTCTAATGCATGGCTTCAGTATGATTTTGAAGTGAAATGGTTCAAGAAATAATGAGAGACATCTTGACTCCTTTGTATGTGTTACATCGGCCTTGTGAAGGAAAAATAAGCAAAGTTTAGGCTTAAATGGTTATATGAATATATGAGTAACTTGGGGTCAAGTATGGGTTCTAGGAACCAATGGTTGCGTAAAAAGAATTGATGAAAATCCCTAGTTTCCTTTGTTATTGGCTTCGGCCATTGTATGATTTTGGAACTAGGAATTGTTAAAAATTGTAAAAGATATTTCGGAAGCTTAGTTGGGTCCTTCAAGGACCCTAGGTAAATATGAACCAAGGTGGTTGCTTGTTATGTGAGTAATCGTCATTAAACCGGTTTTAAATCAAAACCGGTTATAAACCATAAACCGATTTCAAACCAGTTTAGAAAATTAAAAACCGGTTTTAAAAGAAAAAACTGGTTCGGTTTGAAAACCAAACCATTTAAATCCGGTTCGGTTCAGTTTTTGTTAAAATCGGTTATGAACCGCTCCACGCACACCCCTAGTGGTGGTGACAGTGACGGTAATAGTGATGGTTGCAACGGTGATAGTTGTGGTGGTGGTGATGGTGGCATGGTGGTAGTGATGGGTGGAGGTGACATTGTGGTGGTGGAGTGTGGTCACAACAGCACTAGTGATATGACGGCAGCAATGACGATGGTGGCAGTGGTCGTGTTGGATGATGGTGGTGATGGAGATGACGGTAGAGATGGAAAGTTATTAAGAGAAATATGTGTTTCTCATTTTGTGTTCCCAAACAAAAAAACAGAAGTTTTCTAATTCTATTTTCTGTTCTCCAGCACAAAAATTAAACTGATTCATCCCGAAAACAAAAAAATAAACCGATTTTACCAAACAAGTTTTCTATTCAATTTTGTTCACGAGAACAGAAATTAAAAAAAAATAATAATAATTCCGAAAAAGTTGTCATTCGGACCCTTCATCACATCTGATTGAATCATTCTTTAGCCCTTTTGCAGAGGCCATAACCTTAATTCGTTATAAATTGATTACACAAAATATAAATCTAACCCATTCACTTGTGTTTTATACAACAACTGCACATAATGAATCAGAGACAAGTGAGCTTGATTCATTTCAGAAATTCGGGATTGCGAACTGTTAATTGTAAGCATGAGTTAAGAATCTTTTTGAGAGAAAGAAACTCTTAACAATGCTACTACTCTACGAACAGAATCCTTGACCCAAATTTAGTGACAGAAATTGGAGTGTTCAAAAACAAATGGGATACTACAAAAACACAAAATACTGCCGATTGGCCGCACGCTGCTTCGGTGCCCCCACTTCTTTGAAAAAATATAGTAATAACAAGTTCACAGATTGACCACATAATGGAGCAAAGATCACACTAGTAGTGCAATAACAAAAAAGAAATTCCACGCCCCGGAACCCTATTTCAAGTGGGCAACATAGCAGTAGTGCCTCGAACCATTCATGTAGCTACTCTCCTCGGGAGAACCAATTTTCAAAGCACCATGATGAATATTTGGACTATTACGAATCAGGACCAAGCTCATGAGGTGTACTCAAATGGTTGAGGAGGTTGAGGTTCCTCATCCACAGCCATAGCTGATGAAGAACTCTGTAATCCTGCGGCCGAACCACCAGTGGCTGACGTGGTAGATGAGGGTGTGTCGGTGAGAGCGAGCACTTCTGGCTCGGTGGGACGCAAGTCTTTAAGAAGCACAAATCCTGAAGGAGCTAACTTAACTGGAACGTATCTGCTGTCCTGCAAAAATTTAATAAACTTCTCCTGAGCAGGAACCACCCTTGCAGGATTTGTCAGAATCTCAAAAGAAGGCTCAGGCTCTGATTTCTTTTCAGTTGGGCTATCAACCTTCAAAAAATGCAGAAGTTTAAAAATGTCATTTAGTATATAAATAGAAATTATAGATATTTCACCTGAAATATACTTGTGATGTGACAAGTCATGTATCTGACAACATATTGCAATCAACAATATTTGCAAGAATAATATTAATTTTGCATTAAACATAATTTTTTTTTCTACCATCAGGGCCCTACATGCAAAAAATTAGCATCCAGCCCAAGAGGCATAGTTCAAGGGGCACCAAGTCCCTTCGGAGACCTAATTGGTCTCAGGATCAAATCACAGCCAAGTCATCTTGCCAGCAATTTAGCTACCATACAAAACAAAAAATATTAACTATAAGCTAGTCAATAAAACTTCCCAACCATCAGAGCCACCATACAAAACAAAAAATTTGAGGCAGGGGTGATCAGTATCCATCCTCCAGACTAAACAATGAGGAAGAAAACAAGGAACACTCTTAGCAGCCAATACAAATCACACATATTGCATTCTAGCAAGCAACCTAAAGAATAACTTCAGCCCCATCCTTATCCTCTTGATTTTCTAATCCTCTAACAGTCATCTACATGGTGGCATGAATTCAGAAAGATCTAATGAAAGCCTTCATTAACTAATAAAACAAACATAATATGCATTACCTGCATGGTGTCTCCATCCTTCTCAGTGGAAGACTTTCCTTTTCCAGCACTTGGAATAACTGATGTAGAGTCAGTACCAGATGAGGTCTCCGCATTAGCCTTTTGTTCTTCCACTTTCTTAGCCCTAGCTTTGGCCTTAGCTGATGTTGACAGAACAGCTGTGGGAAGTTTCACAGTTGACGTAGTGGTGAGAACTGTAGTAGGCTTAGGGTATTCAAAAAGTGAAGGCTTTGCATGTGACAAGAACTCAAACTTTGGAGACTTCAGATCATAGTTCAGACCGATAAAAGCAGTGGGAGAAAAGGCCAAGCTTATGAAATAGATAAGAGGGTACCAATACCAAAACTGGCTGAAAACTGCAAGACCAACCACTGCCGTAATTTTATCATGTTTTGTCTTAGAAAGTAATCTTATGGTCACATTTCTTCCGCCGGCATCAAGGATTCCAGATGCCAAAATTGCTCCCATCTTGCTCATGGTATCCTCATGCTTGTCCAGAATAATTTTCTCCAATTGTCGCCTAGAACACAAGGAATGTCAAAAAACAAGAAATTCATTGCTTCGATGTACACAAAATAGGAATTCCTTACCTGAATGTTCCAACACGTGAATCACTAGCTTCACTGATCTGAACCATGACCATAGCCATGGCTATGAGGGCACCTTGACGAACAAAATCAACAACATCCAATGTCAAGGGCTCCAGCAAAGATATAGCCTCACTGAGACCTGTACCCGCACAGGAAATGCCCACAGCAAGAGCCGCTCCATATCGAACATGTGGATTGTAAGATTCTGATAGGAGGGAAACAATTCGTGGAGTCTGCAATGTAGGAATGTAGCATTGCAAATCTCAACAAAATTACCCAAAAAAGCATACAACCACGTAAAAGTAATTCAAACAAGGAGGAAAAAAAAGGATAATACTAACCTGCTCTGGATCAGAGTACAACACAAATCCTAATGCTAGAACTGCAGTCCTCCTGACATCATCACTCACATCAGACACAGCGAAGTGCAGTAACTGACGAATGGCCTTATTGTTTGCTGTTCCCCTGTAAGCCAAGGCCAATGCATACATGCCACCGTAACGCAATATCGGATCCTGATCCCGAGTCATCTGCTCAATCAAAGTGTCTGCTTCTTCTTCTCTTCCATAAACCGTAAGAGCTATTCCCAGTGCTAACCCCCTGAAACATTAAACAACCATATAAATATCAAAGCAAGAGAAGCCACGGTTTCACACCTTGTTAAGTGAAACACCTTTACCTTATGATCTTTTCATGTTGTGTCTCATGTGCATAAGTGAGCATCTCATTTGCCTTTTCACTGCCTGTTCCAACCATGAGTAAGCCCATACTGATACCAGCAGCTTCACCAGCAACAGCACTATCAGTGTAGAGAGCATTTTTTATTTCTTCATAAATATCCTCATCAGCAGTTCCTAGGGATGCCAACCCAAGACCTAGACATGCACCATGTTGAATAACCTGCCCCATAAAACTCACATTAAATATAACCATAGGCTATTTTTAATTTTTTACAAAAACAACATGATCATCATTTATGAGCACCTCAACAGTAGTACTGCGCAGGCTATCACGAAGAAATTGTTTGATGCCCTCTCCATGGTTAGCGTGAATAAGACCAAGGGCATACAGAGCACCACCTTCTGAGTACGGACTACCACCGCCACCAGTCCCACCCTGAGGTAAGTAAGGTGCCATCAGTGACCTTCCCTGCTGCAAATGGCCTCTATGGATAACACCGAGACCAGCCGTTGCACTAAATTTGGCCCAATTAGTAGCTCTGCTCAACCAATCCTAAAATTTTCAAGGGATAAAAATATTAAGAATGGAAAGCAAATAAACTGCACAGGAAATTGTGCGGATGGGGGGACAAAATGAGAAAGTGAGCTATAATAACTAACCAAATTTTCCCTCAGGAAAGTATCCACTGTTGTTCCAGCATGCATTATTGCATTGGCATATATTGTTGCACTGTGGCAGACACTATTCCTCATCTCCACGGATTGCTTTATTGTCTTCAGAATAAGGAGGTCGGATCTAAATGCAAATTTCATCCAAGAAGTATAAGAGCCTCAAGGAGAATTAAACCAACAAAGAAATAATGATGTACTAAAATATGACAAAAGAAAATTGCCTCACTTGTTATGACTGTAAAGGAACTGCAGAGTCAACTGTATTGAAGTTTCCCCAGACAAAATACCCTTTATTCTGTTTAATCTCTCAGCATACATTATTTCACTTGGATCCTCAGGCACGTTGACAATAGAAGCCAAATCACCATCTGTCATTTGAACATCATCTGGTCCGTTCACACTGGCATTCTGATTAGAATCTACATCACTGGGTTTTGGCTGTGCAGATTCTGAAGGCTGAGACTTTGATGACGCTAGGCGATCTCTAACATTTAGAAGAAAAGCTTGGTGCTCATTCTCCACCAAATCAAAAGCTATTTGAAATGCCAAAAGAGCATCATCTTTGTTTTCAGAACGTAGAAGTTTTTCTAATGTGCTTGCTACACCCTCTGGCTCATCCAAGAACATAAGACACTGACAAATGCTCAGATAATCTGGTGAAGGAAGCTTTTGAAATATTTTAACAAGGAGACGGAGAACCTGGACAGAAAGAATGGGGATCAATGTAAACCTTCTGTCAGAAACACCATTGTTAAAGAGTCTTACATTATGCAAGTTTCAAGTCATGTGTTTTCAAAGAACAAATTTTATTCATTCCTACAATTTTTTCGTTTCCAAATTCACATAGTATTTCATCAGATCTTCCACATTATTGACAGCATAAACCTGTCTCGCAGGCTAAATGTTCATCTAGTTTAAGTACCACAGTTGATAAAGATTCAAGATTCCAATTAAGTATCAAAGCCCCAAGAGATAATTTCAAAGATAATTAAAACCACAACTAACCTCAATAGAATACAACCCCATAACTAAATTGGAAGGGAGGTAAGAGGAAAAGAAAAATTCACCAGATACATGCAATGCATAGGACTTAAATACAACTACATAATCTTCGTTTCCCTTACCTCCAGTCTGTATTCCCTGAGATTCACAAAGGAGTGAGAGACATAAATGCAATATGATAGAGTTCCTTGAATGTTGTCGCTCTTAGTGATTGCTTCCTCTAGTTTATCCAATCTCCTGCATTCAATGGCAGTTCCCATTGCTTGCTGGTATTTTCCATCCACGATACACCTAAATTTCGGAAAAGCAATAAAAAATTAGGGAACTCCAAGAGTTAAGGTACATTCGGATAACTAAACCATAAGAATGATTATGGCTTACATACTTATCCAACATTCTCTCGACAATTGCTTCCAACCTTGAGTCCACATTGATAGATTCACCACTTGACTCTGCTGCCTTACACTTAAGACTAGTATATTCATCTATGGCTTTAGCTGAAGATAGAAGAAAATAAACAGAATGTCCATTGGAAATTATTATGTTTTAACTGTAGGTCGAAATTAATTTATATCAACAACACTATTTTTAAGTTTATTAAAATGAAATAAATCAAACCAATAACAAGTAACAACTGAACCAATTTCACCAATCAAAACCGACTTTCATAAAAAAAAAGGATGCCCCTGGCAAGGTCTGTAGCTTTATCCAAAAAAAAAAAAACAAATCAGATAATAATTCTCACCAAGAAGAGTATGCACATAGTCAGAATCCTGGGAAACATCAAACAAAGGACCAGCTCCAAGGGCATAAGATAATGAGTCATTAAGTTCACCCAAGTAATAAAAGACCTGAATATCAATGAGTGCAACAAAATTAGATCATAAAAGACAAACCATGAGACCAACTTCAGTATCTACGAATAACAAATTATGGGAGTGAGAAAACATATCTCCCCTGGTGATGGCTATAGAAGCTGAGTCAAAAATCAAAAGGGATGAAAGCCAATCTTTATTTCTTAAGTCTCAAAATATAATGAAAAACAAACCATGACAACTGAGCTACTTGAAGAAAATGATTTCATTAAGCAAAAATGGCATAACAAGAAATTTTCAATAGAAGATGCTAGTTCAAATAATTAGCAGAACAATAATACCTTTGATACAAGAAGTGCAGCAAGTTGCCTTTGATGTTGATCAAACTCCTCATCTTCATACAAACTCTCTCTGTTTAACAAGTATAACAAAAGACACATGTTTAGCCTTCAACATTCCCATTTCAAACCATTCGCACCAAAGATTCAAATAAACCAAACAACAGACGGGAGAACAATCGTGCCATCAAGCTAAATAAGGACAGAAAGCTTCAATAACAACCTTCAAATTGTAGTATAAAGAAGCTTCAGCTACAACGATTTCATTATTGACTGAGAAACTATACTTGCAAGACTACATTGAATAATGGCTTTTATTACTAAATGTATATGGGAAGTGAGTTGCTACATGAATGCAATGGACCCCTACAAATAGAATTTTAAATACTGGAACGTGATTAAAGCCGAATACTAGTCAACCATTATAATTAAACAGTTATATATTTTTTTTCTCTTAATTATTGATTAATATATTCAGAGAAACTAAAAGGGCATATCAATTGAAACCAAACTACTTTCACCTTAAAAGGCATAACCACATAAAGAAAAACCACCCGAAAACCCCAAATCGAAGGAATTCAAGTTCAGAGATTGAGAAGGAAAAGGAAAATGCGTACATGAGGGGGACACTAGTGGAGATCTCGGGCCAGAAGCTGTCAACCAATTTGTTGAGGTTGGAGAGAGCGTGAAGCTTGAGCTCGAGATGGGACTCGTTCAGCATCGCCAGCATCCCACCAGCGGAGCTCACCAACGTCGTCGCCATGATTGCGCGAAGGGGATTACAGAGAGCAACACAATTTCAGTCTTTGACGAACAATTCCAATATCTAGGTTTAGGGTTAGGGTTTGGCACTTTGCGATCTCAGAAGATGGAACGAAGAATGAAATCAAAAGAGGGGTCTGTGACTGCGTCGCTTTTAAAGTAGCATCTTCAAATCTTATACAACAAGAAATGCATCAAATATTCAGTCTCAATATTAAATATTAGAGATGCGATGTCTATGTTTAACCGTTACATCGATTTATATTAATTCAGTAATTATTTTTATTTTTATATATTATTATTTAGTGAAAGCATTAAATATGATGAATTATAATCATACAAAGATAAAAATAAATATAAAAAATTAATTATAGAGAGAAGAAAAAGATTTTTAAAAAATTAAATCATAACATTTGAATCAACATGATTGATTTATCGGTGATACATACTGGTAGTGACATTGATAATGATATTAATTGGTAATAATAATATCATATCTCTAAATATTAATTCTTTTTCCTATATTTTTTTATTTTTATTTTTAATATACTTTTTCCTATATTTTCTTTAGTCGAAAACTTTAACCTAATTAATTTTTTTTTAAGCATGATTTTTTATTTTTTATTTTTTTGTAAGCAAAAGGCTTGAGCCAAGACAAATGAAGCGACAAAACAAAAAAATAAAGCCTAACTACGGTAAGACATGCTTGCGATATCTTCCCATTACATCAGCAAGAAGCAAGAAACGAAATCTAGAAGGGGGAGCCCGCCAAACCATATGGTCTACCTGATCATCTTTGTCTAAAATATGATTTGCCAATCAGTTAGCACAAGCATTGCCTTCCCTAAGAACATATTAAAAAGTTATTGTCCAATCTTTATCTATACATGTCTGTATTCGATAAATCAAATGATTCTCACGGACTGTTACACTTTGATTAGTGAACACAGTGATCACACAGGCTGAGTCACTTTCATTGATTACATTTTGATGACCAGCATTCTAGGCCATCTAAAGACCCTTGAAAACACCCTACAATTCTACTCTAAATGATGAACATACACCCAATTTATAAGCACAACCTCCAAGCCAATTCCTTTAAGCATCTCGCATTACATCACCACACGCCGCAGGACCAGGGTTACCACGAGAAGCCCCATCCGAATTAACCTTTATAACACCAGACTTAGGAAATTGCCAAAAAACTTCTGATATAGTTGTTCTTCTTCCCTCAATATTATGAGATGATTTACTAATAGCATCATCCACCTCCTTCACTAGTCTGTGAATATTAGCTTCCCTGACATTCACTAGATCCGTAGTGCCACCATGCAAAACTTCATTGCGCCAAATCCAAATTTTCCAGCAGGTAATAAAGAAAATAGTGAACCAATGAGCACCCAAAACATCAACTCTTTTCGAATCAAAATTGTAAGAGATCTATCGATTCATATCACCACTAAAAAATGGCTCAACTCCCCATGATGTATTACTTTCAGCCAAAGTTCCTTAATAATTTGGCAATCCCTGAGAGTATGAGATAAAGACTCACTCTCAAGATTACAAACTGGGCATAAGTCGCTACCTACTCCCCACTTAGTCGCAATACACTTAGTAAGAAGACATTTATGAATCACTTTTCACATAAAAATTTTAATTTTTTGCGAACCCTTCCATCTCCATAAAACAGACCACAAATCACCAATAGGATTGAAAATAACGGCTTGCGCAAGAAGGACATCATAAATAGCCTTCACAAAGATAGTGTTAGCTTCTTCCAAGTTCCACGTTAATCTATCATGCTCATCAGTCTCTATCGAAGGAAGAATACTTTTCGGATTATTTGAAACATCATATGGGAGCAGGTTCTTCAACATTTCATAATTCCAATCACCAAAAGGCAACACCATATCAACAACTTTAGCCTTTAAATTGCTCATAGACTCCTTATCGGTTATATAATCTAGCAGGGAAATATTTTGATAAATCCATTAATCTTGCCAAAATTTGATATCTTTTCCATCCCCAAGATCATATACCATCCTATTCTCCATAACCTTCCAGACCCGACATAAATTCCTCTATAAATTTGAATCATCACTACGCACCTCAAACAGACCATTATTTCATTTAGCCGTCCCATATTTAACACGAAGAACCTCGACCCATAAGTGATTTGGTTATGTAAAATACTGCCAAGCTTTTTTAACTAAAAAAAATCATTCATATCAAAACTAATAGCATGATGAGCTTTTTTACTATCTATGTCACCCCAAATGAAACCTTTTTCCAATCTTTCTATATCAGAACAAATGGAAGATGGAATCTTATAGCTTTGCATCTGGAAATAAGGAATAGATGCTAAGATCAATTGAACTAATGTAATCCTCCCCACTTGAGAGAGACATTGCTTTTGCCAAGCATTAAGCTTACATGTGATATTATCTACTATACCAACATAATGATCCTTTGAAACCTTACTATGTTGCATCATTGCACCAAGATAGCGCCCTACATTTTTCACTTGCTTGAAACCACTTCTCTGCACAATTCTTTTAGCCACTTCATCACTAGTATTCCTAGAGAAAAAAACACTAGTTTTCTCCACACTGAATTTTTCTCGTGAAGCTTCTTCAAACAAGTTAAGACACTTAAGTAGCACATCCAATTGGTCCTACCTGGCCTCCATGAAAATCGTTAAATTATCAGCAAAGGCTAGATGAGATATAGGGGGACCACCTTTTCCACTTTCGTTGTTTTCCATAAGCCCCCTTTTAAGCATGGTTCAAATTGATAATATTACAGGTAAAATTTGTTTAAAGTTAGAAATTATTTCACCATAAATAAATACTACGGGGCGATTAATAATCATTTGATATTATATCATTTTCATTTTAATTTATTAAAAAAATATCATACATTATATTAATAGTTTAATTTTAGTGAAATTTAAAGTATAAAACAAATATCAAAATATTTAGAATTATGAAAATATGAGAATAATTAATTTAGATAAAATTTGAATAATATATTAGAATAATTTTTAAAAACAAATTATACATATTTTATATAAAAAAAGTTTGAATTTGAATTTAAAAAATAATTTCAGAAAAGTACGTTTTACTTTTAAAAAACAACTAACTGAAAAATTAATCTATTCTGATTGAATATATAAATTTGGATTATTCTATAAATTGTCTGCTTGAAAATATTTTATTTAATAAAAAAATTTACTTTAGTTTCTTATTGAAAATGGCCATCTCAGAAGATGGAACCAAGAAGAAAGATTAAAAGAGGGTTTATCACAGTAATATATATTAGAATTTGCTGCAATGCTAATAGGGAATGCATTATTTATTTATTTTTAGTTTGTGATGTCAGAAGTGCGGGAAAAAAATCTAGTATCAATATCATATAATACTACGCATTAATGGGGTATGTTTCAATAAAAAATTTACATTAGATTAGATTATCATGGTTTTAAATCTACGAGATTTATTTATATAAAAATTTAAATATATATAATTTTCTTAACTTAAATATCGATGTAATAAGATATATTTTTTATATTTTTGAATTGTTTATAAGGTTTGGTGTTTGTCATTTTAAATGACATAAGTTATGTCATTTTAGAGGAGAGATAGACACAGAAAAATAGAAATAATGGGAGAGAGAAAGTGGATGGTTTTTTTTAATTTAAAATTTAAATAAAATTTGTTTTTCTGTGTCTGTCTCTCTCTTAAAAGGACAGAGTGTTATGTCATTTAAAATGACAAACACTTTTCCCTTGTTTATAATGTTAAAAGTTTTTTCTTTTATGATGATCAGTGTATAGGTCATGTTGTGTTAATTTTTTTTTTTCATTATATTTTTGTATCAAGTTATTTTTTTAAAAATTATTTATATTCATGAAAATATTTCTCTTACAAAACAAAAATGGAAATAAAATTTTGTTGAGAATGCAAAATGTTATTTTTAAGAAAATTGAGTGATAGTTTGTCCACTTTATCATTCTTATCCCTAAAAATGGGATTCCCATAAATGCAGTCCAGTTAAGATAAAACTTCTCTTATACTAAATGCCAACTTAGAGATCTCGTCGTTCTAAAAACTAGCAATTATCTTTACTAAAAAAAAAAACTAGCAACTATATCGTGTATGGAATGCTTTTAATGCATGAAAAATATTAAAAAATAAATTAATAATATTTTTTAAAAATAATATTTAAGAGATAATATTTTTTTTTTTAAACAAGAGATAGATATTTAACTAAAAAGTATATATCAAAATAAAAAATACATAAAAATATAAAAAATATATAGATAATTAACTCAAAAGAATTTAAATCAAAAAATAAAGAATATTGTGTCATTCTTTATGAGAAAAATAGATTGAGAACGTTAAACATCCCTAAGAAATTAATTCCTAACCTATAAAGAAGTAATGAAAGTTGGAAATAGAAAATACTGAATTTAGGGGGGAAATGGCAATTTTTCTAAATCATTTTTAATCGATTAATTGATGAGTAATATCTAAAAATCAGACAAAAGACAAAAAAATAAAAAATAAAAATACAACCACTCCATCGGAAACATCGCTCCCAATCCCGTATGGCACCTGCGACTGCGAGGAGTAAAGCGCGTATGGGAGCGTTTGGTAAAGTATAATTTTTTATATCCCACAATCACAATTTTTAGGAATCTAATGAAAAAATAAGTTTTGTGAGGATATTACTAAAAAATTATTTGGTAGGCTAAAATATTTTAAATGTGTTTAATCAACAAAAAATAAATCCATAAATGCTATTTAAAAAATTTATAAAGGTTAAGAACTAAACTTAGTTCGGAATGAGGGGGACCCCTTTCATTTAAGAAAAACTGTCTATTTCGAACGTGTTCGTGAAACTTTTAAAGCAGAAACACACTGGTTTTTTTCAAAGTGAAAAAGGTGGAACTATATATATCATTAATATTGAAGAAAAAATAATTAAATAAAATTTTACCTCTCTACTTGCATTCACTTGTATTTAAGTCTAAAATTACGAAACAACTAAGTAATGGACAATTATTTATTAAGAATATTTCTACATAAATCACTAATTCAAAGCTCTTGTGGATTTTTTTTTTAATCTGTTTATTCCAACACAATATTTGGTGTTTGACCAAGTCATGATCATATCTTATATTCTAAGACAAAGCCATTCTTTGGCAACTTCTGACACGTGGCTGCTTCTCCTTCTGACACGTGTTTGCTTTCACACTCCACAATTCAAAAAGTTTCTTTTTTGGGTAATTCAGGGAATAAAAAAATTCAAAAAGAAATTATAATCTGGACTCAAAATTGATGGTCACGATTTGCTGTCCAAAATCAATGGTTTAGATCTGTTCTAATCTTTATTGGGACACAGCTCATAATCCTTTTCAAATTTTAAATGTGGAAGAAAAGAGAAAAATTTAAATTTTGAAACCTGACAACTCAGTAAATGTTCAACTGCTTTTTTCATTGAAATTGTTAAACATTTAACAAAACCCTAAACGCCTTCTCATCTTCTTCTATCTCCTGTTCTTCTGTTCTTTTTTTTTTTCAGCTGCTATATCAGAGGAAAAACTCATCCTTTATGTTCTTAGTCGTTCTTTTTTTATCTGTTTGTCGTTTTTTATCAGTGCACAATTTTTTTGTTCGTAGTTCTTTCTCCTGTTCTTCATCGTTCTCTTTTCGTGCAGATTTAATCAAATTTTTCTCATTTTTTTGTTGTTCTTTTTGCATCTTATAGTGTTCCTTTGCGTTTTGCAGATTAGATCGAGTTTGAGTGGATATGCTTAGAAGCATTTGAATCTCTGATTTCTTTGAAGATATTCTTCACGTCATTTTTTTGAGTGTATATGGTTATCTCCTCTTTCTTCCATTTTTTATTATTATTTTTCAATAATTTCTTCACGTCATTTCCACTTTCTTCACGCCATTTTCATGGATCTGGAGAAATTCATGAAAGAAATTGATTTTGTTTCTATGAAGAATATATAATCGTAATTTCTGTTTAATTTTTTTTGTCTTTTAACTTTTTATTATTTATTTAGTTATAATGTTGTTTCATAGTAATGTTTTTTCTTCTTTTTTTTGGCTCACATGTGTTTGATACTTATTGTTCTATTTTTTCTTCTGCATCCAGTAACTGTTTTCTATGAACTGAGTTTTGGGGAGACAAAACTGAAGCAAGGTATGGTGTTGAACTCTGGCATGGATAGGGTAATTTTTTTTACCACTCTACATCATTTCTTTTATCTGCATGTGTCATGATTTATGAATTGTTCATGCTTTCTGCATATCTTATATTCTAAGACAAAGCCATTCTTTGGCAACTTCTGACACGTGGCTGCTTCTCCTTCTGACACGTGTTTGCTTTCACACTCCACAATTCAAAAAGTTTCTTTTTTGGGTAATTCAGGGAATAAAAAAATTCAAAAAGAAATTATAATCTGGACTCAAAATTGATGGTCACGATTTGCTGTCCAAAATCAATGGTTTAGATCTGTTCTAATCTTTATTGGGACACAGCTCATAATCCTTTTCAAATTTTAAATGTGGAAGAAAAGAGAAAAATTTAAATTTTGAAACCTGACAACTCAGTAAATGTTCAACTGCTTTTTTCATTGAAATTGTTAAACATTTAACAAAACCCTAAACGCCTTCTCATCTTCTTCTATCTCCTGTTCTTCTGTTTTTTTTTTTCCAGCTGCTATATCAGAGGAAAAACTCATCCTTTATGTTCTTAGTCGTTCTTTTTTTATCTGTTTGTCGTTTTTATCAGTGCACAATTTTTTTGTTCGTAGTTCTTTCTCCTGTTCTTCATCGTTCTCTTTTCGTGCAGATTTAATCAAATTTTTCTCATTTTTTTGTTGTTCTTTTTGCATCTTATAGTGTTCCTTTGCGTTTTGCAGATTAGATCGAGTTTGAGTGGATATGCTTAGAAGCATTTGAATCTCTGATTTCTTTGAAGATATTCTTCACGTCATTTTTTTGAGTGTATATGGTTATCTCCTCTTTCTTCCATTTTTTATTATTATTTTTCAATAATTTCTTCACGCCATTTCCACTTTCTTCACGCCATTTTCATGGATCTGGAGAAATTCATGAAAGAAATTGATTTTGTTTCTATGAAGAATATATAATCGTAATTTCTGTTTAATTTTTTTTGTCTTTTAACTTTTTATTATTTATTTAGTTATAATGTTGTTTCATAGTAATGTTTTTTCTTCTTTTTTTTGGCTCACATGTGTTTGATACTTATTGTTCTCTTTTTTCTTCTGCATCCAGTAACTGTTTTCTATGAACTGAGTTTTGGGGAGACAGAACTGAAGCAAGGTATGGTGTTGAACTCTGGCATGGATAGGGTAATTTTTTTTACCACTCTACATCATTTCTTTTATCTGCATGTGTCATGATTTATGAATTGTTCATGCTTTCTGCAGTTGAAGTTAGGAGATCCTTGCACTCAAGGTTGGGATTACCTCATGATCGTCCCCTATTAAGAATTGCTAATTCCTTGGATTTTTCAAAATTGAACAATGGTGGTATTGTCTCTCTACAGAAAGGTAATATGTACATCCAAATGGAAAGTTTTTTATCTTTAAATTAGTATCAGCTAAAACATACAGCCTCAAGGAATCAGCACACCTGAGGTACTCACTCACTCAATCACTCCTTTCAATATATGCTGCATCAAATTTGTTATTCTTCCCGTTTTTTCATTCATTCACCAAAGATTTTTCACTTCTCTGGTGTACAAAGTAAACAGCTTTTTGTTTCTCATTGCCTCGGAGTGATTGCAGATGTGGCCAGACCTTATTCAGAAGGCCAAAGATGGAGGCTTGGATGTTATTCAAACCTACATTAACTTTTGGAATGGACACGAGCCTTCTCCTGGAAATGTAATGTAAATGCTTTTCTTTTTCTTTTCTTTTTTACTTTATTATTTTTCCACTGCTCACCCATTTCTTTATGCATATATTTTGAAGAAAAAAAACAGTATTATTTTAAGGATAGGTACGACTTGGTTAAGTTCATCAAGCTGGTTCAGCAAGCTGGCCTTTATGTTCATCTCCGAGTTGAGACATGTCGGACGAGGAACACCATTTTGAGTCCAAGGCTGATGCCGGAGCCTCCAAGACCTATCCTCAGCAAGCTGGCACCATTCGCAAAAACGGTTACATCGTCATCAAGGCTCGCCCCTGCAAGGTCTCTTCTTCTTTTTTTGTTTACTCTTGATTTCAATCAAATCAAATCATTAATCTATTCTGCTTTGTTGTTTTTTTGGAGGAATTTATGTTTTTGTTTTTCGGTGTTTGATTGTTTGTTTTATTTAATGATGCTGGATTAATTTGATTTAGATTTTTTTGTTTTATTCTTTAGGGTTTAGTAATTTATTTTGGTCCCGATTATGTATGTGTTGGATAATTTGGCTTTTTAGATCTATTTGTGTTGTTGATTTAGATGATTAGGTTTTGGTCTTCAAGCAGTTCTCACTGTAAAAAGAAAAAAAATTGTTATCTGTTGAAATCTCAAATTCCATATGGTGTTCCTTTTTATGCTTTTGCTTGTGCTTCCTATATTGTATTTTTAGGATGTATGATTTGAGTTTTTCTTTTTATCATGTGGTTAATTGTTTTTCTTAGATTTCGAACTTGTGCATTTAAGCAACTAACCAATCGATGTTAATTGAGTTTTTGCTTGCGTATTTGATTGTTTTGTGTGGATTATTTTTTAATGTGTTGGGCTGAGTTCTCTTTTTGGTACTTTTTGTGATACTAATTTATGGTTTTTGTGATACTGATTTATGGTTATCAATGGGTTCTCTTTATGATAGGTTGTTGAAGTTTCAACTTCCAAGACTGGTAAGCATGGTCATGCTAAGTGCCACTTTGTTGGAATTGATATTTTCACTGGCAAGAAGCTTGAAGATATTGTGCCCTCTTCCCACAACTGTGATGTATGCACTTTTTATTATGTTTCATCGTTCTTCAGTTCTGTGATTTCTTTCTTTGATGACACTTAACTGGAACTTTTGCTCTGTTGTTGTAATCTTATTATTATTATTATTATTATTATTATTATTATTATTATTCTAGGTTCCCCGTGTGAATCGTATTGACTACCAGTTGATTGATATTTATGAGGATGGATTTGTGAGTTTCTATTGACAATTCCTTTGATTCACCCATTAATCTTATTTTGCTTCTATTATCTAAATCTCTACTTGAATGATATGTTATAGGTGGGCCTGCTTACTGATAATGGTGGCACCAAGGATGACCTGAGGCTTCCAACTGATGAGAGTCTGCTTACTCAGCTTCAAAGAATCAGCTTCTTCGTTCTGTCTTTGATGGAATAAATGTCAACTATTGAATGGTGCTTCTCAAATAACGCATTTGCTATCAAGTGTATTGTTATTGTTATTATGTCTCTCTTTTGCCTAGGAAATAAGGATTGCTTTTAATTAAAGTTATTGATAATAGGAATCACTTTTAACATAAGGTTAGAAGAAACATTCAATGACATTAAAAGTTATACTTTGGAGAATGAGCCAAAAACTATGATGCACAACATCTGTATTATGCTAAGAAAAATTCCACTAACTTTTAAAATTTGAATTTTAAACTTAATATAGGTGAAAAAAAATTCAGCATTAATTGATGGCAAATATTTGTATTAATACTCCATTTCTTTTTCAAAATTCGAATTTTAAACATGATATAGGTGGGGAAAAAGTTCAACATTTTTTAATGGGAAAAAATTCGAATTGTAGAGTTCAAAAGAAAGTTAAAATAAAAATGTCAAATTTTATTGTATCAAATTCTCAAAGAATAATTTGTAATGAGGCTTTGGGATGTAGAAGTGAATTGCTGTTTTTTTTTTTAAGTGGATGCCACACCATTATAATAGTTATACAAAATTATACAGAAAGGCTCACAAGGAATTTAGATATTATCCTTCTTATGCATCTTAATTTTAAAAAATATATTAAATTTAGATATCATTAAAGAACGCAAATGTGGAGCATTTTCTTATATATTAATTAAATTTGTGTTTATTATTTTTAAAATTTAAAGTTTCATTTTTTATTATACTTTGATTATTGGAATTCAAAGTATGTCTTTTTTTATCCAAAAAAAACAAAAAAAAAACGTCTATAACTACTACAAACATGTTATGATACAATTTCAATGTAACAAAATAAGTAGTTTTAATTCAAATTTGTGTTTATTATTTTTAACATTTAAAGTTTCAATTTTTATTATACTTTGATTATTGGAATTCAAAGTATGTCTTTTTTTATCCATCAAAAAATAACATTTATAACTACTAAAAAGAGATTAGGATACGATTTCAATTAAAAAAAATAAGTAGTTTTAATTCAAATTTTTGTTTCTTATTTTAAAATTTAAAGTTTGAATTTTTATTAACCTTTATTCAGTGGAATTCAGAAAATTTCTTTTTTATCCATCAAAAAATAACATTTTTTTTTGGTGTGGAATAACATTTATAACTACTAAAAACAGATTAGGATACGATTAAAATCTAAAAAAATAAGTAGTTTTAATTCAAATTTTTGTTTCTTATTTTTAAAATTTACAGTTTGAATTTTTATTAACCTTTATTCAGTGGAATCTAAAAAAAATAACATTTATAACTACGAAATACATCCCAACGTACAATTTAAATCTACAGAATCAATATTAATTTTGATTCAAACTTTTTGTTTTGATTTTTTTAATTGAAACTTTGAATATGTGTTTAAAAAAATATAAAAAGGAGCTCAAGTGTGTAATATGGAACGACTGTATATGGAAAGTGTGGGTCATTAAAACAGTGTCATTCAGTTCTGCATGATCTACGTAAAGTCATGATTTTTTTTTGGAAATCGTCCATTTCTTTAAAAGCATGCGACTCTGTCATTGAGATTTTTTTCAATTAATAATGATAACACTGGATGTGGGCAGCCGATGATATATCCAATGGGTGAATTTACCTGCGACATTCCATGTTCCAATGGATGTGGTCAGCCGATGATATATCCATCATTAAACACAACGCGTTATACGAAATGGTGACATTGAAGCGTCAATGTGAATCGTTTGGGTTTTGAATCGTTCTCAGTGTCACTCTCTTGATTGTGCAGTTGGGTATTTAAATTCTGATCTCATCTTCCACTTTAAATTTGAATTTTAAAGGGTGGGAAAATATTTGAACAATTGTTGGTGTCTGCCACAACTCATTTACTATTTCATTACTTTCTACATGGGTAATTGTTAACCATATTAATGCTGCATAAAAAAATATTATTTACTTAAAAAAAATTAACATAAATATTTTATATGTAAATCTAATCTAAAAATTATAAATTAAAAGATAAAAAAGATTATTTTTTCGAATAATAAGTAAAATTAATAAAAAAAAATTACATCTATCATTCTGTATAAAATAAAATATAAAAATTTAATAACTATAAAAATGAATGACCATTCAGTGACCACTTACCATTCAACTCCTGCATCGTAAAAAGATGTTTGCCATTAAGTATTTTACAGATTATTTTAATGTTTCTCATTACTTTTTGCATAGAAAATTGTTAAGCATGTTAATAATATTATTTATTATATCTATTGGAGGGAAATATTTAATATATATAATTCAAACTTTTTAAATTTGATTTTTGAACTTGATAGGTGGGAAAAGAATATAAAGCAAAAACTGAAATTATAAAAAATTGGAATTTGATTAAACAGAGTATTCTAATTTTGTTTTTTATATAATGACCGTGTTTCTAATACAAACACGCGCGCGTGCGCACACACACACACATATATATATATGAGTTTGGTGTTTGTCATTTTAAATGACATAAGTTATGTCATTTTAGGGGAGAGATGGACATAGAAAAATGAAAATCATGGGAGAGAGAAAGTGGGTGGTTTTTTTAATTTAAAATTCAAATAATTTTTTTTTCTGTATCTGTCTCTCTCTTGCCCGCCCCGGGTGCCAACACATTTTTATAATTAAATTCCTAATTTAGATTTCAATTTTTGTAAATATAAATTTATAAAATTCCAAATATTAACGACACAAATCCTTGCAAATTTTTTTTATTGTTATTATTTTGTAAATCTGATTGTAATAAATGAAAGTTCATCTATGAGATAAAATATAAAAATCTAGACGCAACTATAAGAGCCTTTTTTGTGTGGATAAACACAAAAACCTATTACATGCTAATAGTTAGAGGTGGCAAACTAGGCTCGGCCCGGAGGGCCGACCCACCAACACATTTTTATAAGTAAATTAAAATTTCATCCTTCTTTTATAATTAAATTCCTAAATCTGATTTTAATTTTTGTAAATATAAATTATAAAATTCAAAATACTAATGACACAAATCCTTGCAAAAAAATAATTGTTTATATAAAATGCTGATGGTTAAAGTTTGCAAACTGGGCTTGGCCCAGAGGGCCTGCCCGCCTCGCCTGCCAACACATTTTTATGATTAAATTAAAATACCACTATTCATCTTTTATAATTAAAAGCCTAATTTAGATTTCAATTTTTGTAAATATAAATTTATAAAATTTTAAATATTAACGACACAAATCCTTACAAAAAATAACTATTTATTATTATTTTGTAAATCTAATTGTAATAAATGAAAGTTCATCTCTGAGATAAAATATAAAAACCTAGACGCAACTATAAGAGTCTTTTTTGTGTGGATAAACATAAAAATCTATTACATGCTAATAGTTAGAGGTGACAAAACTGGGCTCCGGGCCGTCCCACCAACACATTTTTATAAGTAAATTAAAATTTCATCCTTGCCTTACCAAAAAAAAAAAGTTTCATTCTTCTTCTTTTATATTTAAATTCCTAAATATGATTTTAATTTTTGTAAATATAAATTGGTAAAATTCAAAATACTAATGACACAAATCCTTGCAAAAAAATAATTATTTACATAAAATGCTGATGGTTAAAGGTTGCAAACTGGGCTTGGCCCAGAGGACCTGTCTGCCCCGCCTGCCAACACATTTTTATAATTAAATTATAATTTTCCTATTCTTCTTTTATAATTAAATTCCTAATTCAGATTTCAATTTTTGTAAATACAAATTTATAAAATTCCAAATATTAACGACACAAATTCTTACAAAAAAATAACTATTTATTATTATTTTGTAAATCTAATTATAATAAATTAAAGTTCATCTAAAATATAAAAACATTGACGCAACTATAATAGCCTTTTTGTGTGGATAAATTTAAAAATATATTACATGCTAATAGTTAGAGGTGACAAACTGGGTTCGGCCCAAAGGGTCGGTCCACAACACATTTTTATAATTAAATTAAAATTTTATCCTTTTTCTTTTATAATTAAATTCCTAAATCTGATTACCAAAAAAAAAATTACTAAATATGATTTTAATTTTTCTAAATACAAATTTGTAAAATTTCAAATACAAACGACACAAATCCTTGCAAAAAACAATTATTTATTATTATTTTTAAATCTGATTGTAATAAATGAATGTCTATCTCTCGTATAAAATATAAAAACCTAATTGTGACTATGGCGTATTTATTTTTTACATAACTCATCGAGTAGATGACTATATTTGATTTGCATAATATTGATCACTTTGGATAGCAGTTTTTTGTTTGTGGTTGACATTTGCAAAGTTCTGTGTCAATGCTGTAGTTTTTTTCAACTGAAATATAAAACAAGATAACAACACATATTTTTGTAAGTATAAGATTTGCAGTGCAATTAATTAACCACGGCGGACGGCAAATATTTTGTTCTTTTTCTCCCGAGCATCGCACGGGTAATTCACTAGTTTCTATATATGATTGATTGTGTGGAGTCGCTTACAGAAAGGTTGAAGGGAGATTTTAATATTTAGGGAAGACAAAAAAAGGAAATGAAAGAAAAATACTGATTTTATCCATAAAGAAAATAAATAAAAGGAAATGAATGAAAAATAGGAATAATTAATATACGGGAAAAGTATTTCTCTGGTCACCGGAGATAAAGTTATCTCCAGTGAGCTCAAAACGACGTCATTTTAGAGTTATAAGATTAAAAAATTATAATGATAAATACTAATATAACCCTGCAATATATTATAATTACAAAAACACCTTGATTTTCGCCTCAAAACAACGTCATTTTGGGCTCACTGGAAATAATTTACCTCTATTGAATGGAGAAATCCTTTACCCTTAATATATTTATATAATTTGTATTCATTTAATTTTCATAACAATCATGCTTGTATCAGTGTATGTATTTATTCAGTTTGCATATTTACAAAAATAAAATAAAATAACTAACTTTAACTTAATTGCAACTCAAGCATCATCTCCAAGTAATTGGTATTATAACTAATTTCGTGCGATGCCCGGGGAAAAAAGAACAAAAACTTTGTCGCCATCGTTGGTTAATCATCGCACCGGTAAGTCTAACACTTTCATCTTGCTATCAAGCTCTCAATGGTATTATGGTATAGGAATAAACATAAAGAAACAAAAAATAAAAAAGCAAACCTATTATTTGAGAATTATCTAAAATAAAAAAAAAATTGTCTTACTATTTTTGAACTTTAAAAGGTTACAACATACACACAGAACTTTGTAAATATCAACTACAAACAAAATTTTGCAATTCAGAAGCATTGATTATTATTCAAATCAAATATAGTTATTTACTCAATAATTCAGTCTTCAAATATAACTACCAATGAACCTTCTACTTTGCATTATTATTCAATATGATCTCGTCTTATTGATTCAACCGTACACAAAATTTGCTACAAAATAAAATCAATCAATATACATGAAGAAAAAATTTAAATATTGTGTTGATTGCTCATTTTGTTTAGATGAACTTTTATTTATCACAATATGATTGTTCATTTTATTTAAATGTTTGTTTCTGAAATATTTACAACAATAAATCTAATTATCTTAACCATACAAAGACAGGTTTGTTAGACAGTAGATATAAGCGGGGGAAATGTGTTCGCAGGCGGGGTAGGCCGGCCCTCCGGGCCGAGCCCATTTTGCCACCTCTAATTATCAACGTTTTATATCATTATATAAAAGAAGGATGAAATTTTAATTTAATTTTAAAAATGTGTTGGTGGGCCGGCCATCTGGGCCGAGCCCAGTTTGCCACTCTAACTATTAGTATTTAATTTGTTTTTATATTTATCCACACAAAAAAGCTCTTATAGTTGCGTCTAAGTTTTTATATTTTATCTCAGGGATGAACTTTCATTTATTACAATTAAATTTACAAAATAATAATAAATAATTATTTTTTTGCAATGATTTGCGTCGTTAGTATTTGAAATTTTATAAATTTGTATTTACAAAAATTAAAATCTAAATTAGGAATTTAATTATAAAAGAAGAATAGTGGAATTTTAAATTAATTATAAAAACATGTTGGCGGACTGGGCGGGCATCCATAGAAGGTTGTGTACTTTCTCCAAATAATAGCTTTTAGTTATTCATTCATGACATAATAAATTGTGTTAATTATACTCTTGCAATAAAAAAATAAAAGTTTAATTTATTTCTTATATATATATATTTTTTTACTTTTTAGTGATTAAATTTTTGTAATTTGTTTTTTTACAGAATGATAGAGGTCATTTTATTTTTATTTAAATTTTAATTTAAGTTATTTTGTATTAGTTATATATTTTTTATATAATTTTTTTCTCTTGTAATTTATGATTTTTATACTTTTTATTAAAATTGGTTATACATGTATATTTAAAATTTTTATGTTAAATATTATTTTAAAAAAATACTTGTACAATTTTTTTTTCTATTTTTGTATTATGTTTTTAAGTTAAAATTTTAATAAATTTTCTTTTAAAGTATAAATACGTCATTTCTTATTTTTTATTTAAATTTAAATTATTTTTTATCAACTATACATATATTATATAATTTTAAATATATTTTTTGTTTAATATATAATTTTATATTAATCAGCCCAAGTTTAATTTGACCAACTCATCTTAAAATTATTATAATATATAATTACGTATTATTACACAATTAACTAATTTTATTCTAACTCATGTTAGTATATAAAATAATTTATATGTCCACCAAAAAAAAATTTATTTTTATTGTTACATATTATTTTCCCCACATTTTTTTAGTTATTGTCTTCATATAAAATAATTAAATAATCTTAAGCATGCTGATAGGGTTCGATTCATGGTCGTGCGTATGTAAAAGACATTGTTGAAAGAGATTTACTCACTTGATGTGATCTTCCGCCTCGAAGGGATTAGTCTTCGGCTGTCGGCCGAAGAATACCTTGAGAAACAAAAAAAAAAATAATTAAATCAACTTTTTTCAAACATAATTTAATCTTTAAAGTGTTAATAAAATAGAAAATATTTTAAAAAAACAAATTTAAAATCTGTTTTTTGCCCTTTATAATACATTCCTAGGATAATCTTTAAAGAGATTCTAAATTAAAATTAGTGAAATAAATTTCAATTCGGATGATGGGGACAGATAGAGAAAAAAAAAAAGGGTTTGATGAGGGAGAAGTTAGAAAAGAAAACCTAACAAACAAAAGGAAAATATCGTAAGCCTTATCGCCCTTTTAAGTTTTAACTTTTAACGAACACAACTCAGTAGAAACCATAACGTGCATTGCCCTCGTCTCGGAGGAGTGAGATTGCAACATGCATTGCAAGCCATTGATTCTCAAACCTCCAAACTATGTGGGGTCCACACACGCATGTTTTCCCCCCACCATTTTCTCTCTATCCAAACAAAACCAACTCTGCAGTTTCTTTCTTTCTTTCTTTTCCTTTGTTGCACCCTCTTCCATTTCTCCCTTTAAATCCAAAAAAGCGAGTTTTTCTCTCTCCAAAATTCGCTTTTTCCGTTGAGGGGGTTCCTCCCTCCTCCTCAAAATGCAATGTGATCAACTCCCTCCTTAAACCCTTTCGGGGATTCTCTGTTTTCTTCGTCACCCATTCTTTTTTTTTCTTTTCTTTTTCCATTTTTGGTTTCCTCTTTGTTTTTATTTTCTTTCACTTTCTGGGCTGATTTTCTCGAGAAAAAGAGATAAAGAAAATGGGGAAACTCGAACTGGGTTTTGGAGGTTCTTTGGTATTTCGTCTTCTTTTGTTGGTTTCTGTTATGGTTGTTTCTGTTCAATGTCAGGATGCAGAGGTGATGAACATGCTGAAAAACATGATCAATGCCCCCATTAGCTTCCAATGGACAGACACTGATGTATGCAAATGGAGGCACATTCAATGTGATTCAGGAAAACGTGTTACCGCCATTCAAATTGGGAACCAGAACCTTCATGGCTCTCTCCCCAAGGAACTGGAGAAGCTCACAGAATTGGAACGTTTCGAGTGTCAAGGCAACAGTCTCACAGGGCCATTCCCTTACCTTTCAAAATCCTTACAGAGGCTGATAATCCGTGACAACAATTTTACCTCCATACCAAGCGATTTCTTCAAAGGCATGGATAGTTTGCAAGAAGTGAGAATCGACGACAACCCTTTCCCTCGGTGGCCGATTCCTGACACTCTTAAGGATTGTGTTGGACTTCAAAGTTTTAGTGCTCAGAGTGTCGGCTTTGTTGGGACAATCCCAGATATTTTTGGCAGAGATGGTCCCTTGACAGGTTTGGTTTATTTGGCTTTGTCTGGTAATTCTCTAGAAGGTCCTTTGCCTGCAAGTCTCTCGTATAGTTCAATCGAGAACCTTTTGTTGAATGGACAGACTAGCGCCTCTAAACTCAATGGTACCCTCGCTGTTGTACAGAACATGACATCTCTGAAGCAAATTTGGGTTAATGATAATGCATTTACTGGTCCTGTACCAGACTTGTCACACCATGATCAACTGTTTGACGTAAACTTAAGGGATAACCAGTTTACTGGTGTTGTTCCACCCTCCCTAACGGGTCTTCCAAGTCTTCAGGTTGTGAACTTAACCAATAATTATCTTCAAGGATCCCCTCCCATGTTCAAAACTGGGGTAGCTGTTGACAATAATATGGATGGGGGGAGAAATCAATTTTGCACAAAGGTGCCTGGGCAGCCATGCAGTCCCCTTGTAAATGCTTTACTGTCTATTGTTGAACCTTTGGGTTATCCTCTCAGGTTTGCTGAAAGTTGGGAGGGTAATGATCCATGTGCTAATAAATGGACTGGGATAGTTTGCTCTGGTGGAAACATTTCTGTTATCAACTTTCAGAACATGGGTCTATCCGGCACGATTTCTCCTAATTTTGCCAGCCTTACATCAGTGACAAAATTGCTTCTTTCTAACAATGGTCTCGCTGGTACCATACCAAGAGAACTTACTAGTATGCCTCTTCTGCAAGAGTTAGATGTTTCCAATAATAATTTATATGGCCACGTACCACCTTTCCATGATGGTATGGTTGTTAAATTTGGTGGGAATCCTGATATTGGAAAGGATAAACCCACTTCTCAAATTGGCTCGGGCTCTGGAGGCAATGATAAGAAACTCAGTGCTGGAGCCATTGTTGGAGTTGTGGTGGGGTTTGTCTTTTTACTTGTTCTTGGAGTTCTAATATTTCTTAAGTTCCGGAGAAAGTTGAAGCATGCTGGAAAAGTTCAAAATCCAACTGGAATTGTGGTACATCCTCGTCATTATGGGGATGGAAATGCTAGGAAGATAAGTGTTACGGGTGCTGGTGTTGGTGGTGAAGGAACTGCTGCATTAAGCCCCAATTCTAATGTCTATCAGGTGGAAGCTGGTAATATGTTAATTTCAATTCAAGTTTTGAGAGAAGTTACCAACAATTTTAGTGAAGAAAACATATTGGGGAAGGGGGGTTTCGGAACTGTATACAAAGGAGAATTGCATGATGGGACAAAGATTGCAGTGAAAAGGATGCAATCGGGAATGGTAGATGAGAAAGGGCAGAATGAGTTCATGGCTGAAATTGCAGTGCTTACTAAGGTTCGACATAGACATTTGGTTGCACTCCTGGGTTATTGCTTGGATGGAAACGAGAAACTTCTTGTCTATGAATACATGCCTCAGGGTGCTCTAAGTAAACATTTGTTCAACTGGAAAGTGGAAGGGATAAAACCACTAGAATGGAAGACTAGGCTTTCTATTGCCTTGGATGTTGCTAGAGGTGTTGAATATCTTCATGGTTTGGCTCAACAAATTTTTATCCACAGGGATCTCAAACCATCCAACATTTTGCTGGGAGATGATATGAGGGCTAAAGTGTCAGACTTTGGATTGGTTCGGCTTGCTCCAGAAGGAAAAACCTCATTTCAAACTAGACTTGCTGGAACTTTTGGATACCTGGCACCAGAGTACGCAGGTAGACATTTAAATTATCTTTTTAAAATTGTGTTGCCTATGACTAATTTTAGTCATCTGGAAAAACAATTACTTGCTATGCTTGTTTATATCTGACTTCTTATGCATCAAAATTTGATTAAAAATTCCTTCAGATGTTTTCACTTATGCAATGTGTATATGCAAGCTCCAATAGCAGATGATCTATCTGGGTCATGAATAATCCAATCATTGTTTCTGAAAATGAGTGACATGATTGTTGTTGTTGTTTACGCCTTGCATTGCCAATAATTGGCCGCTGCATATTATATAGAAACAAGCCTTTTTGGCCAGTTAAGTTGTGGTTCCTTTCTGTAATGATCATCAGGATGAATAGTTATTGACACTTTAGCATAGAATTCAGTTTTTATCCTTTCTCGTTCAATTATCCAAGGCAATAATATGGGAATTTCATGAATGATTGAGCAGCTACTGGTCGACTTACAACAAAGGTTGATGTATATAGTTTCGGAGTGATTCTTATGGAGATGATGACTGGAAGGAAAGCACTTGATGAGAGCCAATCAGAAGAGAACATCCACCTTGTTACATGGTTCCGTAGGATGCTACTGAACAAAGATTCAATTCGAACGATCATCGACCCAACAATCGAAGTTGATGAGGAAACCTTAGCAAGTATTAGCACTGTTGCAGAGTTAGCAGGGCACTGCAGTGCAAGGGAGCCATATCAGCGTCCTGACATGAGTCATGCAGTGAATGTGCTATCACCTCTTGTTGAGGTATGGAAGCCTTCAGAACCAGATGCTGATGACATATATGGGATCAACTTTGATATGACATTACCACAAGCACTCCAAAGGTGGCAGGCATTTGAAGGAAAGAGCACCCTGGATTGTACTACTACTTCTCCTTCACCATTGCATACTAGTGGAGACAACACCACTCACCCATCTGCATAATGGTTTCACCAGTACCCTGAGCCTAATGGTTTCTTTTCTTTAAAAACAAAAAATCCTGGTTTTTAGATGCAAGAAGATAGAGGTGCTGAAATCAGAGTTGATCTTTTGTGTTTTGTTACTTTTGGAGGATGTAGATATGATTACACCATTGGTGCTTGCACATGCACCTTGCATAAGGGAAAACATGGAAAGAAATTTTCTATTACATTTAACAGTAGTAGCATAATAGTATATTTGCTGTTTTTTTTTAGTTAATATTTTTTTATTAATAATTACAAAAAATATCACATTGTCTTCATTGTTTAGTGACTTGCAAAGGAACAAAATGAAGCTTACTAAAAAAAAAGGAACAAAATGAAAACAATGTAGTATTTTTAATTTTCTTTTTCTTTTTCAACTCTTCTGGTTAATATTTAGTTTCTCTCCTTTCCTCATAATAAAAATCTTCTTTCATCCCCAAAAATAAAATAACAAAAATAAATCGAGTATAACAAAATTAGACGCATGTTTAGCAAGCTGACAAAGCATAAATACATCGCATGGAAAAGAAAGTGTTTTAACGCTCAAATGCTTCATCATCTATGGGGTATGCTTAATTTTTCCACACCTCAATATTCAAATATCATAACCCTTTAGTTGCAGAAAAATTCGGTACAGATGTGGGGTATAAATTTTAACGAGTGAACAACACAATGCGGAGAGCCTCTGATATTGATCTAAGAAAAGCTGCACGTGAAAAATGGAATAATTTAAGGGTTTATTGTTTCTCTATATAGATAAAATTATTTTCATCGATCTCAAAATTATGTCACTTTAAAAATCAGGGGAATTAAAGAAGAATATTTTTTGTAAAATTCATATAACTAGTATATTACTCGTGCGATGCACGGAGAAAAAAGATCAAAATTTTTGTCGTCCGTCGTGGTTGGCTAATCGCACTGCAAACTTTATATTTACAAAAAATTGTGTTGTTATTTTGTTATATATTTCAGGTGAAAAAAATTACAGCATTGACATAGAGCTTTGCAAATATCAACCATAAACAAAAATCTGTTATTCATATGGATAAATAATTTTGCACATACAACTATATCATAATACACCATAATACTTTATAATACACCATGTTAGCATGAGAAAGGGATATAAAAAGAAAAATGCGTACAAATCATTGCTAACTATAACATTTATCAACAAAATCAAGGTAACGATAACACCAAGTAAATATGGATTTAAAATATCAGCTTTTACCTATAATATGAAAACGCTATTCATTCAGTGTCATTTCGTAGCAATCATTGGAGGGATGCGTTCAACACTTACTAAATATGTCATTTCTTGTGTGATTTTCGTTCCTTGTGCCTACGATACAGAAGGAAAAAACTCATTAAATAAGTAACACTAATATGTTAACACCCAAAAGTCATAGTATCAGCAAAATAAAAAGATTGGATTAAATTTTTTTAAGGACCAAAAAAAAAATGTTGTCTGAACGGGATTTGAATGAAACTTAATCAAATAAGCATGTATAAGTCATATTTTTTGCTTACATTGCAACAAATGCATATGAACAGAATCAAAGCAACTACATTAATCTTTGAAATAAACTTTCATTTATTGCAATCACATTTAAAAAATAATAATAAATAATTATTATTTGCAAGGATTTGTGTCGTTAGTATTTGGAATTTTACAAATTTGTATTTACAAAAATTAAATACAGATTTAGGAATTTAATTATAAAAGAAGAAGGATGAAATTTTAATTTAATTATAAAATATGTTTGTGGGTCGGTCCTCCGGGACGAGTCCAGTTTGTCACCTCTAACTATCAGCATGTAATAGGTTTTTATATTTATCCATAAAAAAAGATTTTTATAGATGCATCTAGGTTTTTATATTTTATCTCGGAGATGAACTTTCATTTACTACAATCAGATTTATAAAATAATAATAAATAATTATTTTTTGCAAGGATTTGTGTCGTTAGTCTTGGAATTTCACAAATTTATATTTACTAAAATTGAAATCAGATTTAGAAATGTAATTATAAAAGAAAAATAATAAAATTTCAGTTGAATTACAAAATATATTAGCGGGCAGGCCCTTCGGGCCGAGCCCAATTTTTCACCTCTAACTGTCAGCATTTTATACTTGCAATTTTTTTTTGCAAGGATTAGTGTCGTTAGTCTTTGGAATTTCACAAATTTTTATTTACAAAAAATGAAATCAGATTTAGTAATTTTTTTTTGGTAAGCAGGTTTAATAATTTAATTATAAAAGAAGAAAGATAAAATTTTAATTGAATTATAAAAATATATTGGCGGGCCACCCTCCGGGCCGAGCCCAGTTTTCCACCTCTAACTGTCAGCATTTTATATAAATAATTATTTTTTGCAAGTATTTGTGTTAATTACACTCTTACAATAAAAAAATGAATGTTTAATTTCTTTCTTATGTAATAAATTAAAATTTTAATTTTTATAGTTCTTAAATTTTAATAATTTTTTTTACAGAATGACAGACGTCATTTTTTATTTAAATTTAAAATTTAAAACATTTTATATTAATTATACTGATTTTTTTATAGAATTTTTTTCTATTTTAATTTATGATTTATATATATTTTTTAATTGGTTATACATGGATATTTAAAATTTTTATGTTAAATATTTTTTTAAAAGATACATGTATATTATTTTAATTGGTTATACATTTATATTTAAAAAATTTATGTTAAAATTTTAATTTATTTTTTGTAAAGTATAAATTATTCCATTTCTTTTTTTCTTTTAAATTTTAAATTTTAAATAATTTTAATCGACTATAAATGTATTTTTATAATTTAATATATTTTATTGTTTAATCTACAATTTTATATTAAATTCAAATTTATTATATATATCTTTTTTCACTGCATAAATATTAAATGTTGAACTCTTTTTCCACTGCATAAATATTAAATGCTGAACTCTTTTTCCACATATCAAGTTCACATAATTTTTCATTTAATTTATTTCCAAATTTCAAATTTATTTTACAATATAAATAATTTTGTTATTTTACAATTTTTTTACTGTTTTTGTTTTTTTTTATTCAGCATTAATAGGGCTAATAGTTATCCATGTAAAAAATAGTGGATATACAACAAAAGAAAAGTATAGGTCTTTTTACTCATAATATACAATAAAAGAAAAATAGTTGGACATTAAATGAGTTGTCATTTTTCTAAAAGTTTTTCCATCATTACAAACTTAAAAATTTAAATCCAAAATTCAAATTTAAACATAAATTCAAAATTTAGAAGAGTTGAGTTATTATTAATTTGGAAATTCCAAAGTAGTATGCAGTTGTCTGCCACAAAAAATTGTTCACATAATTTTCATTTAATTTATTTCCGAATTTTGAATTTATTTTACAATATAAATAATTTTATTATTTTACAATATTTTTTTTTAAGTTTTTGTTTTTTTTATGCAACATTCCTAAACCCTAACAATTACCCATGAAAAAAATAGTGGGATATAAAAAAAAAAGTAGAGGTCTTTTTTACTCATAATATACAACAAAAAAAAGTAGTGGGACATTAAATGAGTTGTCTGCCACAATAAATGATTAACTTAATTTTTCATTGATTTTTTATTTCGATTTTTAAAACAAATTATTATTTATTTAATTTTTTATTTCCAAATCCTTTCCCACCCTTCCAATTTGAAATTTAAAATTGAAATCTAAAATCTGAAATCAATTCAAAATTTGAATTTCAAAAGAGTGAGCAATTCCAATGTAGAAAGCATTTAAAAGAGCTGAGTAATTCAAATGTACAAATCAGTGGGACATTGAATGAGTTGTCTGCCACCATAAATGATTAACTTAATTTTCCATTGATTTTTTATTTTTATTTTTAAAACAAATTATTATTTATTTAATTTTTTATTTCCAAATCCTTTCCCACCATTCCAATTTGAAATTTAAAATTGAAATCCAAAATTTGAAATCAATTCAGAATTCGAATTTCAAAAGAGTGAGCAATTCCAATGTAGAAAACATTTAAAAAAGCTGAGTAATTCCAATGTACAAATCAGTGGAACATTGAATGAGTTGTCTGCCACCATAAATGATTAATTTAATTATCCATTGATTTTTTATTTCGATTTTTAAAAGAAATTATTATTTATTTAGTTTTTTATTTCCAAATCCTTTCCTACAATTACAATTTGAAATTTAAACTTGAAATTCAAAATTTGAAATCAATTCAGAATTCGAATTTTAAATGAGTGAGCAAATCCAATGCATAAAGCATTTAAAAGAGCTGAGTAATTTCAATGTACAAATCAGTGTGACATTGAATGAGTTGTCTATCACCATAAACGATTAACTTAATTTTTCATTGATTTTTTATTTCGATTTATAAAATAAATTTTTATTTATTTAAATTTTTATTTCCAAATCATTTCCCACAATTACAATTTGAAATATAAAATTGAAATCCATAATTTGAAATCAATTCAGAATTCGAATTTCAAAATAGTGAACAATTTCAATGTAGAAAACATTTAAAAGAGCTGAGTAATTCCAATGTACAAATCAGTGAGACATTGAATGAGTTGTTTGCAATCATAAATGATTAACTTAATTTTTCATTGATTTTTTATTTCGATTTTTAAAACAAATTATTATTTATTTAATTTTTTATTTTCAAATCCTTTCCCACCATTCCAATTTGAAATTTAAATTTGAAATCCAAAATCTGAAATTAATTCAAAATTTGCATTTCAAAAGAGTGAGCAATTCCAATGTAGAAAACATTTAAAAGAGGTGAGTAATTCAAATGTAAAAATCAGTGGGACATTGAATGATTTGTCTGCCAACATAAATGATTAACTTAATTTTCCATTGATTTTTTATTTCGATTTTTAAAACAAATTATAATTTATTTAATTCTTTTTTTTCCAAATCCTTTCCCACCATTCCAATTTGAAATTTAAAATTGAAATCCAAAATCTGTAATCAATTCAAAATTTGAATTTCAAAAGAGTGAGCAATTCCAATATATAAAGCATTTAAAAGAGCTGAGAAATTCAAATGTACAAATCAGTGGGACATTGAATGAGTTGTCTGCCACTATAAATGATTAACTTAATTTTCCATTGATTTTTTATTTCGATTTTTAAAACAAATTATTATTTATTTAATTTTTTATTTCCAAATCCTTTCCCACCATACCAATTTGAAATTTAAAATTAAAATCCAAAATTTGAAATCAATTCATAATTCAAATTTCAAAAGAGTGAGCAATTTCAATGTAGAAAACATTTAAAAGAGCTGAGTAATTTCAATGTACAAATCAGTGGGACATTGAATGAGTTGTCTGCCACCATAAATGATTAACTTAATTTTTCATTGATTTTTTATTTCGATTTTGAATTTATTATTTATTTAATTTTTTATTTCCAAATCCTTTCCCACAATTACAATTTGAAATTTAAAATTGAAATCCAAAATTTGAAATCAATTCAGAATTCGAATTTCAAAAGAGTGAGCAATTCCAATGTAGAAACCACTTAAAAGAGCTGAGTAATTTCAACGTAAAAATCAGTGTGACATTGAATGAGTTGTCTATCACCATAAATGATTAACTTAATTTTTCATTGATTTTTTATTTCGATTTTTAAAAGAAATTATTATTTATTTAATTTTTTATTTCCAAATCCTTTCCCACAATTACAATTTGAAATATAAAATTGAAATCCATAATTTGAAATCAATTCAGAATTCGAATTTCAAAAGAGTGAACAATTTCAATGTAGAAAGTATTTAAAAGAGCTGAGTAATTCCAATGTACAAATCAGTGGGACATTGAATGAGTTGTCTGCCATCATAAATGATTAACTTAATTTTTCGGTTATTTTTTATTTCGATTTTTAAAAGAAATTATTATATAATTAATTTTTATTTTCAAATCCTTTCCCACAATTACAATTTAAAATTGAAATCCAAAATTTAAAATCAATTCAGAATTCGAATTTTAAAAAAGTGAACAATTCCAATGTAGAAAGCATTTAAAAGAGCTGAGTAATTACATTGTACAAATCAGTGGGACATTGAATGAGTGTTCCGCCATCATAAATGATTAACTTAATTTTTCATTGATTTTTTATTTCGATTTTTAAAAGAAATTATTATTTATTTAATTTTTTATTTCTAAATCATTTCCCACCATTACAATTTGAAATATAAAATTAAAATCCATAATGTGAAATCAATATTGTGAAATCAATTCAGAATTCGAATTTCAAAAGAGTGAACAATTCCAATGTAGAAAGCATTTAAAAGAGTTGAGTAATTCCAATGTACAAATAAGTGGGACATTGAATGAGTTGTCTGCCACCATAAATGATTAACTTAATTTTCCATTGATTTTTTATTTCGATTTTTAAAAGAAATTATTATTTATTTAATTTTTTATTTCCAAATCCTTTCCCACAATTACAATTTGAAATTTAAAATTGAAATCCAAAATGTGAAATTAATTCAGAATTCGAATTTCAAAAGAGTAAGCAATTCCAATGTAGAAAGCATTTAAAAGAGCTGAGTAATTTCAACGTACAAATCAGTGTGACATTGAATGAGTTGTCTATCACCATAAATGATTAACTTAATTTTTCATTGATTTTTTTTTCGATTTTTAAAAGAAATTATTATTTATTTAATTTTTTATTTCCAAATCCTTTCCCACAATTACAATTTGAAATATAAAATTGAAATCCATAATTTGAAATCAATTCAGAATTCGAATTTCAAAAGAGTGAACAATTTCAATGTAGAAAGTATTTAAAAGAGCTGAGTAATTCCAATGTACAAATCAGTGGTACATTGAATGAGTTGTCTGCCATCATAAATGATTAACTTAATTTTTCGTTGATTTTTTATTTCGATTTTTAAAAGAAATTATTATATAATTAATTTTTATTTTCAAATCCTTTCCCACAATTACAATTTAAAATTGAAATCCAAAATTTAAAATCAATTCAGAATTCGAATTTTAAAAAAGTGAACAAAACCAATGTAGAAAGTATTTAAAAGAGCTGAGTAATTACATTGTACAAATCAGTGGGACATTGAATGAGTTGTCTGCCATCATAAATGATTAACTTAATTTTCCATTGATTTTTTATTTCGATTTTTAAAAGAAATTATTATTTATTTAATTTTTTATTTCTAAATCATTTCCCACCATTACAATTTGAAATATAAAATTAAAATCCATAATGTGAAATCAATATTGTGAAATCAATTCAGAATTCGAATTTCAAAAGAGTGAACAATTCCAATGTAGAAAGCATTTAAAAGAGTTGAGTAATTCCAATGTACAAATAAGTGAGACATTGAATGAGTTGTCTGCCACCATAAATGATTATCTTAATTTTCCATTGATTTTTTATTTCGATTTTTAAAAGAAATTATTATTTAATTTTTTGTTTCCAAACCCTTTCTCAATAGCATCACCGGTACTTTAACCTTCAAAGTTAATTTATGATCAGGAATCCCCGAACATGAGAATGTATTTAAGATATCATGGGAGATTTCGTCATCCTCAAGAGATGAATTACCGTCTTGTTTCAAAACCTTATCTGAACTCAATAATGTCCTTTCTTCACCCGGAATCACAGCCATTAGGTGCAAAATAGAGATCGTGGATGCATGTCCGTGAAAAAAGTTTTCTTTTTATTGAATTTAAAATTTTGAAATTCAGATTGTGCAAAATAAATACATAATTTCGAAATTTAATTGATAATCATTTCAAATTTCGAATTTCAAATGAGATGACCAATTCCAACATAAAAAGCAATTAAAACAGCTGATTTATTTTGGATACCAATGTGATGGGCAGTGGGACATTCAATGCCTTGTCTGCAACTATTATTCGATTTAAAAATTAAAATTCAATTTTTAAAAGAGTTTTTTTTCCAATTTACCCAATAAAGAAAGTTTGTATATAACCAAATTGTAGAATTAACCAGGGAGTGACACTTGGCAAAACTTTCCAGCAGTGAACTCTCCTTTATATATATATATATATATATATATATATAGATTATATTAAGATCATATGATTTTAATATGTTATTCACGAATTATTTGTTTATCAGGTGCAAAACATAAATTGGTATTAATTTTGTAGATAGAAATTAAAAAAAAATCAACGGAAAAGCCATTTCGTCAAAAATTGATACAATAGTTTTCAATGGAATTTAATTTATTTTTCGTCAAAAATTATTACAAAATTTTTCGACGAAATTTCATTTATTTTTAGTCGAAATTTTTTGACGGAATTTATTTCCGTAAAAAATTATTACAAGATTTTTTGACAGAATTTCATTCATTTTTTGTCGAAAATTTTCAAAGGAATTGCTAATTCCGTCAAAAAAACTGTTACCAACGAAGAAATATTCGACGACTTCATTTTCGTTGATAATTCTGTCGAAAATTTCATTTTCGACGAAATTTTAACTATTTTTGACGAAATTTTTCCGTCAAAAAAATAGCATTTTTGAATAGTGGTATAAGTATAACTCATTAATTTTTTTCACAATTCATAAATTGAAAATATTATTAAACATAAATATTTTTTTTACTGATAATATAAAATATTAAATTCTTGCCTAAGATCTAAAAAAAATTTTATTTATATTTTTAATAAATAAATACAATATTTGAATGTCAAAATACAAAATAATTATTAATTATAGGAATTAAATTTTTAGAAACTTATTCCAGGCAAAAAAAAAAACAATTGCAATTTTTAAAAAAAAAACACTCATTTAATGTTATTTTGAAATATGTTACTGAAATAATGCAACCAGTTGTGGGTGTAACTAATTGGATTTTGCCACGTTGCACTATCATGATTGGTGACTGTTTGTAGCCCCAATGAACTAGATGCACACTATGCGCATGCGCCACTAATTGGATGGGAAATAAGATTAACGAGGTATATAGTTGCGCACCAAACAGATGCGCAACACAGACTGAGTTGTCACATAATAATTGGGTACTCATAATATGCACAATTTACTATATTAACAGAGTAAAATATTTCAAAATAATATATTAAACAAAGGAAAAAATATTTATACTTTTAAAAATAATTATTCTAGTTAAAATTAATATTTTTATTTAAAATTCAAATGAAAAAATTCATACTTTCTTTTCATGATTTTTATTATGTACCCTTTTATCTTATTTAAAACGACAGTCACAAACCCTTAAACAAATAATTTTTTTAAATTGCAATTTTCAGATTGTTTTGCCACTTATTTTACTAAAACATATTGGAAGACCAACCTCATCATCCCAAGTCAAAATGATATCATATTTTGAATTTGAGATTATTAAGAAAAATAACACCCACCTGAAATAAATTTATGTAAATATACATAAAGAAAAAGAAAAATATATTTACTTTTAATAGAATTTTAATTCTCATTCACTAAAATTTAAAAATAAATACTCATAATCTATTCATCCATGAAAAGGATGAGAAAAATATTTATCGTTTTAAATGATGGGTAAAGGATTTCTTCGGTCAATGTAGATAAAATTATCTCCAGCAAATCCAAAACGATGTCATTTTGGGACGAAAATCAAGATATTTTTGTAACTCTAATATATTACAGGGTTATTAATCTTTATGATTATAATTTTTCAATCTTATGTCTCAAAACGACGTCGATCTAAGCTTACTAGATATAATTTTATCTTCGGTGACTGGAGAAATACTTTTCCCATATATAATTTTGTGTTATTGTTAATGAAATTATATCGTTTTGATATATTTTTGCATTTTTCGGTTATCTGTTTCCTTTTCTTCCTAATTTTATAGAAAATAAAAAATATAAAAAATAACAAAAATAGACCAAAACTACACAATTTTATTAAAAATGATGCGAACAAAAAGGAATTCAGAAACAATTGTTATAAAACATTTTTATTTTTTTTGTGTTACAAAAAAAAAAAAAAACATTTTTATTTTTTGTTGTAAAATGCAAAATGGAATCAGCTCCAATCCAGAATGTCTTCAAACGCTAACCCCTTGGTTCTCTGAAAACCCTAAAAATTTCCCAATTTGTGTGTCATCCATGGAAATGTCATTCTCTTCTTAAACCCCTATTTCCCGATTCACCTCCGTACCTCAAATCCCGCGCTCCCTTGTAATCAGAGAAAATGTCTCTCCCTCCCATAGCGTGTGTATACGTGACAGAAGACTGTGTTCGCGAATGGAAGAGTGGGAATCATGGCATCAAGGTCTCCGAACCTGTCCCAATGCTTCGCTTTCTCTACGAGCTCTGCTGGACTATGGTGCGGTTTTGAACCAATAAAGCATAGTTTTTTTGTTAGGTTTATATAGAAAAATTTAAAATTCGGATGGTGAATCCAAGGCTTTGATTTCTTCATTTTTGGGATGAAGCACCGATTTTTGGTTCTGGTTTGATGTCAGGTTCGGGGTGAATTGCCGCTTCAGAAGTGTAAAGTAGCATTAGATTCTGTCATATTTTCGGAGAAAGCTTCTGCTGAGAAAGTAGCTTCAAATTTTGCAGATATAGTGAGCCAGATGGCTCAAGATGTGAGTTACTGCTGCTTTTCATTGTGAAGTTGTTGTTAATCCTTTTCATTCCCCCCCCCTGCCCCCCTTCCCAGTCCTTCAAATTTGCTCCCTCATATCTTCTTTTTCAGTATATATGAGAAGGAAACTTTCTAGATGGTTGAAATGATTATTATATGGAAATCATTTTTCTTTTCTATGCTGTGAAGAGTGTGCCTCCTTCAGTTATATAATCCTTTCTTTTTCTCCTCATCTTCTCTCATTTGAATTGTCATAGTCAAATTTTGTTACTAGTCAAGGATAGGGTGCTAAATATTTTCTTCCCAATACTTCCCTTTAGTTAATTTCTCTTTTCTGTTTTATATTGCATGAGCATCATGCTCAGAGGAGTTTATTTAGAAATTCGGTTCAATTGCTGAGGGAAGAGGAATTTTTTTTTTTTTTAATCTTTACGACTATGATTATAATCAGTTCAAGTAAGAGATGTTTCAGTGGGACTTTTATCTGAGAATTCTTAATTTGGAAGATAAAAGATTTATTTAACAGTGATCTGATTGCCCTATCAGATGATATCATATGGAACTCTCATTTTAACCTTGATTTATTTATATGAAATTCTAAAAAATCTGAACATACTTCTTTCAATGTAGTAATGAATACTTAATGGGGTGTAATCATGTAAGTGCGCATTGTTGTTTTTGCATATCATTATGAGTGAGATATTGAATTATGTTTCAATTTCACGTGTTTGATAATTGATAACTATATTGTTTTAGTAAGCCAACTAAATCTACTTACGTTCTTAATCTCCTTGGTTACAGCATACAATGTCAGGAGAGTTTCGTTCTCGTCTCATCAAATTGGTCAGTATTTGATCTTGTATGCTTTGTGTGATACAAGTCTTAATGTTAAATCTTATCTTTTCTGAGCAACCATCTTGGTGCTCATTCCTTAGAATTTTTCTACAATTTATTATTGCTTATAAAGTTTTCATTTTTCTAGGCAAGATGGCTTGTTGAATTTGATTTGGTTCCAGTTAGGCTACTTCACGAACGTTGTGAGGTCTGTTTGTTTTTTTGTGGTTCCCATGCTCATTCATACTTCATATATCTCTTAATTTTTGTATTTCATTTTATGGCTTCTGGGTAGTTTGTTGAGGAAGTTTACCAAGTGATAATCTTTAATTCATTAGTAATTTCTTGTGTTTACAAAATTTTATTTATATGTTGTGCATTTGTAGGAAGAATTTTTGGGGGATGCTGAGTTGATCAAAATAAAGGCTCAGGAGTTGAAGGGAAAAGAGGTGAGCAGTTAACTTCTATAAATGCATGGCATAATACATGGGGCTTCTGCTTCTTTTTTCCCCATTGATTATTCCTATTTACTATGTTTTCTTTGTATTCTAAAATACTCATCGATTTTGTTTTAAAAGGAAAAAAACTGAGATTTTGTTCCAAAGGAAAAGGTATGGGTTGCTAACCCCCACTAAAAGGGAAGGAGGTTAAAAGTCCCTATATGTGTGTCTGTGTGTGTATAAACAGAATTAGTTATAATTAATAAGACAAAGAAAGTACAAGTACAGAGGGGGGATGGAGATAAGGTATCCTCTAAAACACATTACCACAAAAGGAAGATAGTAGAAAAACAACAGAAAAGCTAAGAATGCAGTAAGGCTGCCCTATCTCCCTGCATATCAACGACAGCTCCACACTTTACACCCTTGAACAATCATGGGCAGTATGACAGGAGAGGCTAAAAATGTAATCTTATGCAAAAGTAGACTTAACAGAAAGGAAGCACCCTTAAAGATGCATTTCGCCTTTTTCTTTTTACTAAAGCAAATATAAGTATAACAAACCAACAGGAACTGCTCCAAGGTAGAAGGACACACCCCTCGTTAAGAACCTCAAAAGATTGTTCCAATGGAAAGTAGCTGCCAATTGCCATGCATTGCTGAAATTAGTGAGACGTAGACTTGAAAATTAAACAAGTATTGAGAGAGAGCTATGTGAAGCTTATGATCTGTAGTCATGCAACAAATCTTTCCAAATTATCTGCATACCTATAATAGAAATGCTTTTGAAACAGCCTTGAGTAGAACGCCAAAGAAAAGCCATAAACAAAACCTTATGTCATTGTATATGTTAGTGCAAATGCAGACCCTTGAGATTTGGGGCCGACAACCAAATACACGTATGAATTGCATATACTGCACAGTACCATAAAATCCTCACCACCACCTTATTCACCAAAAAATGAGCATTTTTTTATCTTTAGCTATATTCTTACTTAGTCCTTGTGTTGCCTATGTCAAATATACAATAGCTATGTATAAGCATGATCTGGAAATTCAATTGTTGAATGTATTTGATTCACCCATGCTGTTGATTTCAGGTCAGAGTTAATACACGACTTCTCTATCAGCAAACCAAATTTAACCTTCTCAGAGAAGAGAGTGAGGGCTATGCAAAGCTGGTATAACACAATTTCCTATCGGTTGACTTTTTAGGATGATTTATATGAATCATTTATCACATATTACAGCCATTGAGATTTTGGCAGAAGAGAATCTCATCTTTTACATTTGTTTTGTTATTGCATTATTTTGTTTTATATGCATTGCATGGATCCTTTATACATGGATTTTAATAATTGCATGGCTATAAAATACTTAAATGTTTGCCTTTGGTTTAGGTTTGTTGGATTTATGGGTGTATGCATTTTGGGTCTTTTATGTTTCGGGCCCATACTTGAACCAATTGGCAAATTATTTCCATTGTCTTTTCTCTATGGGTCTTTGTTAAACTAGATTTTTAATGAGGTAATGTCAGATAATGACAAATCTTGAGAGAAAGGAGATTTATTGTTCGTTGAACTCATGCATGTGATCCAAAAGGTAGTTGGCAGCCAATTCCTCATTTTTGTTACAAGCAAAGTACACCACCAATACAATCATAGTTCATGCTTAGTCGTGAGTGTTGCATCCCTGAATTTTAAGAATTAAAACTAAGAATGGGATTAAGAGTCATGGAAAAAAGGGCTGACGATGTTAATATGGATGCATTTATGATTGTCCCTAGGTCTGTTGACTCTGTTGAGGTTGCACTAAAGCGGAAATAACAAGAGAAAATTCAGGGGTAACTTTATGTGTCTATGAGAACTGACCTAAAAGTAATGCTTGTTTTCTATTTTAGGTGCTTTGTTGTGAAATTCCTTTGTAGTTTTATTTTGACTGTGACATGGTTGATAATTGCAAGCATATTCTTTGAACATTGTGTGGGCTTTTTCAATCCACAATTTGTCTCTTTCTGGTGTTCTTACATATTGCATGATTAGGGAGATGCAACCAGGGAATGTACAAATGTATTCCAGATAAGATGCATTTGTATGCTGCATTCAATTTAGTTTAATTGTGTAGGTCACTCTTCTTTGTCGGAACTCCGAAGCTTCAACTCCAAAAGCATCTGCAGCAACAATTGGCATTATTAAGGTTTTAATGATTTTAAGTAATATGACTATTCCATTACAATATTTTTTGTTTTGTTTTGTGATGATGATCACAGTGCTGATTGAGATTACTTCTGCAGTCGTTAATTGGCCATTTTGATTTGGATCCAAATCGTGTTTTTGATATTGTAAGTTGGATCATTTTAATTTGTTTTTTTTTTGTTTTCTTTAATTCGCATGCCTATCTACTCATTTCATTTTTTATCTGGCTACTGATGAAAGTTTTTGATCAGGTTCTTGAGTGTTTTGAACTCCAGCCCGATGATGACGTGTTCATAGAGCTGATTCCTATTTTTCCCAAGGTGGATAAAAATAGAAGCCTAGGTCGTTCCTATTTGTTTATATTTAATGAACAAGTTTTTATATAATGATTTTGTCTCTTTTATGCAGTCTCATGCATCACAGATTCTTGGATTTAAATTTCAATATTATCAGCGCATGGACGTCAGCAATCCTGTTCCATTTGGGCTCTATAGACTTGCAGCATTGCTGGTGAAGCAATATTTTATTGATCTTGATAGCATGTAAGAGGCTATGCTCGTACTGCTTAAGAATAACATATAGCATTCTTATGTAGCAGTAAACAATAAACAATATTCCAATACGGAGTCAATTTTTGACTCCATTTGATTATAAGAAGTGGTGGTAGCAGTGAAGGAGATTTACAAATTCCATATGTGTGATTGATAAGCTGTCAATATTAATCCTTTTTGTGTGGGTCATGCTATTAACTTTCTTGGAAAAATTGTTGATGTATAGAAGGGATGCACCATATAATCATACCAAAATTTGAGTAGGTTGTAGACTACTCCTCAAACTGCTATTTATTGATGAATATCTTTATTTACATTGGTTGGCACAGATATTTTGGAGCATTAAGTTTTTCAGAGCATTTAAGTTTTCAAGTTTAATTGGTTATTTTCTCTATCCCAGAAGAAAATAAAATATTTGCAGACTTAGCTCTTGTGAATATGTTCGGTGCTATCTTTTGGTATTTAATTTTTCCGTTTTTCACATTTTCATTGTTCACTTCCTCTGTTACTGTTGATACCCCACATCCGTACACCAATTTTTCTAGAACTTAGGGTGATGGTGTTTGAACTTTTAGTCATGGTAAATTAAGCATATTTATTTGGGCTCCAAAATCATGCTTCTTGTTAAATAATTAATTTTGTCTGACAAGTCCTTCTCTTTCACTTATACCAAGTTGATTATCTTGATGGGAATGATTGAAATCAGCAATTCAGTGTAGAACACTTGCGGTAGTTTGTTTTATTGACAAAGTTTTGGGATGTTTTAATTTGGTTCATATGCATGTCCTGCCGAGCTTCTGAGCTAGTGCAAAGGCATCAGGACTGGAGTTACAATATGTAATTTATGAGACATTTTCTAACTATCATTTTGGTTACAGATATGCTCATCTACTTCCCAAGGATGATGAAGCATTTGCGCATTATAACACTTTCTCTTCGAAGCGCCTTGATGAGGTATTCATGCTTTGATAGCTTATTGAACACTTACCTTTGTTATGCTCAACTTATTATTTTTATTTTGGATGAAAAAATTCTTATTAGGAAGAATGAGAGAAAGTAAATCTAGCAATAGAATAAGAAAATCTGCTCTAAAGAAAAATGGAAACGAAACAAGCCAAAATGTCTTAAAATTGCAACAAAGCGGTCTAGTCTCTTTCTATGCTTCATAGTTCAGAACTCAGGTTTATTTGCTTCATATTACCCTTAGATACCGATTGTTGGGCTGGTGTTCAAATGGGTGTATGGCTATAAATTCTGTAAATTTTACAGATGCAGACATTCCTTGTTGATGGCAGCCTTGTGTTGGGTCAGTTAAGGCTGTGGGTTCATTCATGCCTTGCTTCCCTTTGTCTCTCTTTAGTTTCTACCGTCAGTTTTGTTTGACAACACTGACCGCAACTTCTCATGAACTTATTATTTCTTTAGCTGTGAATGTTGCATCAACTCAATCAAACTAATTGGGATGGCTTGTGAGAGATTTAGTTTCACTTGAATCTGTCAACCTTCAGTTCTTATACTTCAATCTGTTTGACCTCTTTGGTGGATATTTGATTCTTGGAGCAAGATAGTGTTTGTACTGATTTTGTATAATATAAGAATATACTTGTGTCTTTCTTTTAGTCCGCTACTCTATTGTTTTCTTATTTAGTTTTGGCTGGTTTTATTTCCGTAAGGTTGACAATCTTATTTTCAGGCTAATAAAATTGGAAGAATAAACCTTGCTGCTACTGGAAAAGATCTAATGGATGATGAGAAACAGGGGGATGTCACTATAGATCTGTTTGCTGCTTTAGACATGGAAACTGATGCAATTGAAGAACGAACATCTGAGCTTCAAAACAGTCAAACTCTGGGCTTGCTTACTGGCTTTCTTTCAGTGGATGACTGGTATGCTTGACTTGTAAATCTACTTACAGCATGTGGTGGTAAAGGCTGTTATTATCACAGGCTGTGCTACTTTTCATCTTTTGGCCAAAAGGTTAAACAGTTCTATTTTTCAGAATCTAGTGTCCAAGCTGGGAATGAAAAATCTCTATTCTCCATTTTGTGGGTAAAAAATAAATGTAAATATGTTGTTGGGGAGATGGACCATTATAATTAGTAATTAATAGAGATAGTGGTGCGCTAGAAATCATAGATGCATTGGAAATAATCATCTAGGAGAATAAATGTTTCTAATATCAAATGCATTTATTCTCTCTTTGTATATAAATAGATGAAGAGTGCTTGGTGAAAATAAACCCAAGCAATTCAGCCAAACATTGCAAGTGTTCTCTCTTCAAAATATTCTATTAACAATAATAATAATGGAAATTGGTTCTGCTGTAAGTGGAGACATTTGTCATTCTTCCATAAATTCACATTTATCGGTACTTGTGTTAATGTTTCTATACATGTTAACTTAATCAGCATCGTGTGTGGTTTTTGAGATATACAATGGATGTTGAACTTTATGGATTTCTGCTGAAGATTTGGTTCCTTTTCAGACCTTAAAAATTGATTTATGGCTCAAGTAGACCCTTCTTTTTGTACAATATATTTGCTATGTTCATAGAGTTGCCCTCTAGTAAATATATATATTTATAGGCTCTTTTGCTTTTGTTTTCACAGGTATCATGCACATATTCTATTTGAACGTCTCTCACCACTCAATGCAGTGGAACATACCCAAATATGTGACAGTTTGCTTAGGTAAAGCTTGTGTATAATCTCTCTCTCCCTCTCTCATGCAGACATTAGCCTTTAGAGCTTATATTTGGGTCCATATGTAGACATGATTGAATGTATATATGATAAATGGGTTTTTTTGGATAATGCATTTGCATATACATGTCAATGTTGATGTCTATTTATTTTTGATAGAGATTGTAATACTATAAGAAAAAAGAAGAGGGAAAGTAAAATTAGAGGGTGGGTAAGATATCCTCCAAAGACAAAAGCTATCTTATCAAGAATGCAATGATGCTGCTATTACCTCTGCATCTTAAAATCTGAAACTTCCTTGTAGCAGCCATAATTATAGCACTCATGGAAGGCCATAATAGCTATCTTATCCCCAAGCAAGGGCTAAGGAGATGCACTTGAAGATGCTACATTGCACAACCTTACTCTTGAGTTTTGTGTGATCAATAATTTTGTTTGCATTTTTTTTCCTTTTAGCAATAGCTTCAAATAATGTTGAGATCTTCATCCAGGCTTATTGAGAAGTCAATTTCTTCGGCATATGATGTTATTCGTCAAGCACATATTCAAAAGTCTGGATCATCCACAGGAGGCAGCACTGATGCTATGGATACAGATAACTCTTCAGGACAAGGTTCTTTTATAGATCTTCCTAAGGAACTTTTTCAGATGCTTACTTGTACAGGACCTTATCTCTACCGTGATACTATATTGTTGCAGAAGGTACATTAGGTTGTTTTAATATTCTGTTAACTTCATTTTCTTTGGTATGTTTTATTGTGATAATGATTTCCCTTTGTCTCCCATTTTCCTTTAAAAACACGAGTAGATTTGCAGGGTGTTGAGAGGTTATTACCTTTCTGCTCTTGAGCTTGTAAATGGTGGCGATGATACCTTGAGTCCTCAATTTCATGTTATTGGAAATCCTCATCTACACCTTAAGGATGCAAGGCTAAGGGTGGAGGATGCTTTAGGAGCATGTCTACTACCTTCTTTGCAGTTGATTCCTGCCAATCCAGCTGTTGGCCAGGAAATTTGGGAACTTATGAATCTCCTTCCTTATGAGGTTCTCCTTTGTATTAGTTGTTGATCCTTTCACTTGGTATATTGTTAGCTTTTATTGACAAGCTTGGTTGATGAATGCTATCTATCTAGGTGCGATATCGTTTATATGGTGAATGGGAAAAAGATGATGAACGCACTCCTATGCTCTTGGTTGCTAGACAAACTGCCAAGGTTTGATCTATATATGTTTGGGACTGCCTGCGTTGAATGTTACAAGCTTGATTCCTTGTTATTCTCATTCTTGTTGCTTTGTTTGTGTGCAGTTGGACACTAGACGTATTTTGAAACGGCTGGCAAAGGAAAATTTGAAGCAGCTGGGTCGGATGGTTGCCAAATTAGCTCATGCCAACCCATTGACTGTCCTTCGAACAATTGTTCATCAGGTGCTGATTTAGTATAGCTTGTATCCTGTGATGAAGAGCCCTGGTAGCTTGTATCATGTTAATTTTTTTAAATTGTGTGAAATGCAGATTGAGGCTTACAGAGACATGATTACTCCTGTAGTGGATGCATTTAAGTATTTGACTCAGGTGTGTATATTTCTTTGTGTTTTGGCTTTGCGTCCATGTTCACTGCATCCATTAGTAATATCATAATGTATGACCTCATAATAAGCACTATGAGATGGATCCTACATTGTTTGAGTTTGGGCTAATTATCTTTCATTAGTGAGCATATAAAGTATTTTAGTGCCTGATGAATTAAATCTTTGAAATAAATGATTATGATCCAATTAATTGTATAGGGTAAGTGAATGAGAACTTGACCTTTCTTAGGCATTGTTTCACTGGCTTGGCTTCATCCACTAATAGTTGAGTAGTTGGATCTCTTTTTATATTTTTCTTACTATTTTTTAAATAGGGCTAGCCTTGGAGCAGCAGTAAGGCTGCTCCTTGTGATCGGAAGGTCACGGGTTTAAGTTTAGGAAATAGCCTTTTTGCAAAACTGCTAGGGTAAGGTTGCGTACAATCGACCTTCTCCCCTACCATCGTAAGTCGGGGAGCCTTGTGCATCGAGAGTTTCCCTTTACTTTTTTAAAATGGTGAAACTGAAATTATTAGGAGTTTCTTAGGTCATGAAACTGTCACTGAGAGCATGGTTAGTTGTAATTTGCTCTTTTCAGACTGATGTCGTAGTCATTCTATAGGATCTCATAGTTCATATAATCATTTTAGTTGGACTGTTGTGCTTCTGCTGTGCCGTGGTCATTTTTTTAAAGAATGAAATAATTGTTATTATAGGTAAGGAGAAATCAGCGTAATGGAATGAGGAAAATAAGAAATCCCTCTTAGCAGAGGCATAAAAGACTAGAGCAGACTGATGTGACTAAAATGTTCAAGCAATTAAGTCTCCAATCCCGGTGTCCTATCCAAGAGAAAATTTTCCATTTTGTGGAAATCATATTTTATTTTAGTGACCCTTTTCCTGAAAGAATTACTCTCACGGGTGTGTTTGGATGGAGGAGTTCATAGGGAAAGGGAGGGATAGAAAATTCTCATTTTAAGTATATATTGCCTTTGTTTGAGAACTTTTTTAAAATTGTGAAGAATGAAATGAGGGATTATCAGGTAAGCTTCCAATCATCCTGATACAAATAAGGGCGCGACATCAAGGGGTCCGTTCTAAATCCTAGTTCTTGTTACAAGAGCATTCAATGGGCTGATTTAAGAAATCTGGTCTCAGTAAAATCTATAGCCCATTAAGCATGGCTGCATGTTCAAAGAAGTAACACTTTAAAATCTAGTACATCCCGACCAAAACCCAATTTGAATAAAGTAATAAATTTTGTTGTAATTTGGTGGGCAAAAATTGGGCAACAACATATATGGTTTAACTTGAAAGGTGAAAACTGAAATATCATTCACACTTAAGAAAACATGTATAGGGTTGCAATACTTATAGAGAAACTAATAGGCCTAAAAGAATAAACCCAAATCCTAAACATAATCTAGCCAATAAAGGAAACTAATAATTACAGATATTTTCCATATTTACATTAGTTTATTTTGAGGGCTAAGATTGGGACCTATTTTGAGATAGGAATTATCATCTTTCCTTATTTTTAGGATTTTAAGTTTTAAATTCATTTGTATTGGTCTATAAAAAGGTGTTTAAGATCCCTGTTGTAAGTTGCCGAATATGTTCTTATTTTGATTATTGTAATTGAGAACCCAGGGTCTATCTATCAAATCCCTATTTTTTGTTTAGCCCTCCTTCAGTCTGTTCTGGCATCATTATCATCCCTATTTATTTTTTATCAACATCTTATAATTTATTTCTCAATTTCAGAAATAAGTCCTTTCCCCTTCCTTCTGATCTAAACTCTTCCATCCAAATATTCCCTTTGGGAATTCGCAAAAGACATTTACTCACCAAGACATTGTTTTGGCCTCCAATTTACCAAGACCCAGGTCTCCCACATCCTTTTGGTCTAAAGCATGTCTCCCAATAAACAAGATGATCTTTTCTATTCTCTTCCACCGCAGACCTGAGGAAATCTTATTATTTTTCAATCCTTTTGAGTCTTCCCTACTCTAATGAAATTTGGAAAAGAGTACGTAATAAAGAAACATATAAACAAACCGGAATTATGTAACACAATTATCTAGGGTGAAGGAAGAAGCCTTCCAATTAGTCAGGAGCCTGGAAATTTCATCAACAATAGAGTCGTAGAAGTCCCAGAAAGAAGCAGCCTGTGGATTATGGATTAACACCTAAAGTAACACCTAGCTAAAGAACAAAACAGCCAATGCTCTACATTTTTACTCAGAAGGCCACACTCAGCCTAATTGCAATTTGAGTCAAATTGCTTCTCAAACAGATGAAGGCAAAATGGAGTGCCATCTTCAAACTGCAAATGAGATGTTGTAATAGTTTAGTGATCACTGTGTTTTTGCCTTTTTGGATGTTAATTCACTCTTGTACAATATACTAGTTAGCTGAACCTTTCCGCTTTTCACTAAATATGATGGTACTTTTCCTTTTTTTTTTCTTTTGTGCATTCATTATGTTCTACTTTTTGAATTTTTTTTTGATATTGGTAGATAATTTTTAACTTGGAACCTTATTTACTTTTTTCTCTTAATAGCTTGAGTATGATATATTGGAATATGTTGTGATTGAGCGCTTGGCACTTGGTGGACGTGATAAGTTAAAGGATGATGGCCTTAATTTGTCAGACTGGCTTCAATCTCTAGCTTCATTTTGGGGCCACCTGTATGTATATTTGTTCCCTTCCCTCTTCTATTACATTTATATTTGGTTTATCTTTTTCTGCACTGATTGTCTGGTGCGTCTGGATAAGTTATAGGAATTAATTATCAGCCTTTTGGGGTTTGTCATCAGCATATGTGACTGAATCTTGTGTGATACATTTTATTCTTCTGATTAAAGTGTTAATTTTAATGGCAACATAGTTTGTTAAGCAACAAATTGTAGGTTGTCCTCGTATGCTGTTTAGGTGATATGTGTCTTTTTACAACTATTTCTCACTAGCTCTAATTTTATTGGCATTATTTTATGCTTAAGCAATCGTTCTTGATAATGACATTAATTGGTCATTTTTTGTACATTTGCGCCATCCTATAGAATATAGATATATCCGGGATGCCTTGTATCAAATTCCAGGTTGCAGATCAACCTTAGCGAATGCAGGATTACTGGACATAGCAGCATTTTGTACCCGAGTGGTAATGTCAGATCAATTCAAACCACTTGGCTTGCCAGTTGATGGGCATGCACAGACAGCTGTATGATGTGCGGTTACTGGGATTCACTGACAGATATTTTGGAATGGATACTTGTTGGTTGAAAGGGGTGGGCATTGGTGTTATCCTTTCAATGTTCAAAGTTCAAACTTCTATTAGTCTGTTGTCCTCATAATTTTGTAAGGGAGATATTAAAAGTTAAGAAGTGCCATGTAAGATATACAAGTGACTTGTCAGCTGCAATAGCACTCTACCACTTTTAATGGAGAATCATCGGATTTAAATGAAGCTTTTTCATTAAGTTCGATCTTGATCTTTCTTTTGTAGCTTGGAAAAGTCAGTACTGTTACCAGATACAATTAGTTAAGGGAGATGAAAGCATGAGTACTTACTAAATGCAATGATATCAGTTGGAAGGATGACCTAAGTTGTATACATGATATCTGTGATTCTATATGTCCTTTGGTCATTTCTAATATCAGTAATGAAATGACAGTTTAATAGGCATTTATGGGGTACTTGTTCAGGAGGGAGACAGATCCGTATTGAGGTGCATTTGCCATTGTCTATGCTTAATTCGTGATGATTTTCAAAAAAAAATAAAAATTAGGGGAACAAATTCCTAAGCTGTTGGTCTTGTAGAGAGGGAGCAGCCTGAACATACTTTGGGTGGTTGCTAATGTGGTGATTAGTCATTGCTGAAATCCAACTGTTGGACATGACTGCTTAGTCCTTGGTGTTGGGCTGATAATAGGTAGGTTTGGATCCATCTGATGTGACTTCAGACGATAGTAGCATTCTTGTAAGTGACCTACTCCATTAGCTATTACTTTCGTCCTGTGATCCTAATGGAGACTGCAAGATACCAAAGAAATCATTAACTTTTTTTGAAGCTGTTTACTATGTCTATCTACAAATGGACCTAATGGTGGAGTAGTACCATTAGATAGTATGTCCTATCTTCAGATAAGAGGATACAGCCTTTCATTTGACCTTGTCATCAGTAGTTTACTTGATTGATCGACAATAGTTCAGTACAACAAGATGATTCATGATTGTGTTGTCTGTATAATGCTGAGTTGCCCATCTTCTGATGAATGGATAGCGTAACAAGTTTTTGTAATATCTGGTCTTACTGAGGTATATACTTCAAAAATGAAGAATGATATGCTTGTGGCTGCATTAATTTAGCGAGCATACCTGTTAAACCCTGAACAACTTTTGGGGCCAATATTCCGCTAGGAATTTGTTTTTGTCTTGGAGGGATGGGGATTGAAATACTTGGAGCAGTTTGGTTTGGTTTTCTTCTCTCTCTTTACTGCATTTGCTTTCTTTTGATGTATGTAATATTGAGTGTGAAATAATATAAAATGAAATTGGAGTGTGGGGATATTCTGTAGTAGCTTTCTGAATTCCTGTTTTGTTAATTGAACTCTTTTTTTTTGGTAAGGTTGTTAATTGAACCTTATTTGTTCGTTGTCTATTGTGCAGAACTCATGTGATACTGAAAATAGATGATTTGAAAATTGTTTTCTCCTTGATAAAGTGGTGGAATTAATGTTGGATAAATTAGGAAATAAATTATACAGTTTAAGATTGTAATTTTGTCACGCAAATTGGAGGAAAGGTGGGGTCAATCTTTAATGATTCAGCTAAATTTTTTTGTAAGAGATGAAAGTAAAGAAAAGAGAAATATTTAATTAGAAATATTGTATGCTTAATTGAAAGAGATCAGAAATAAATGACCAACAAATATAAAATATAAATTTATTCAAGTAGTAGTCAATTCAATAAAGAAATTATTGCGGAAATAAGGACTAATGGATCAGTAAAATAAATTTTGATAAATAGCAAGAAAACTAGGGAAGAAACAAAAATTGGTTTGTAAATCAAAATACTGAATTGAACATCAGGAAGTGTAGGATCATGTATGCAAAATGTCTCGGGTAATGTGACATAGATTACATTGTCGAGCAAATTCATCATCTATGGTGGAGAACAGTACTCTATTTTCTTTCTGCACTGTGATTCAGCGAATTCTTCATATAATTTGGTAGAGTTCTTTGGATGTGTGGCAATTATTATATACTATGTTGAGTGGGTTTTCACTTAACATGGTTCTAGTTAATGAAACCAAGCATTCAGTTTTTTGTCGGTCTGCTGTATGATTCATGATGTTTAAATTGTTTATGTTAATGTTGGTGTTAACTTGTTATTGATAGTTTAACTTTATTCCTCCTGTTTTTTCATTGCCAGTTATGTTCAGAATTAAGTAGGATCTATGTGATTATTACTTCATGAGACACAATGTTCTTCGAATATTTTAATAAACTGAAGTTATTTGTTTGTTATAGGTGTAAGAAATACCCATCAATGGAATTGCGGGGTCTTTTCCAATATCTTGTGAACCAGTTAAAAAAGGGGCAAGGAATTGAACTTGTTCTACTGCAGGTTTTTCTTCTTTGTTGGTTTTTGATAAGGAATAATGTTGTGTAATAATGTTCATGAAAAATCCAAATGCTGGCCATAAATAAATATTTTTGCTGGTTTTTTCAGGAGCTTATTCAACAAATGGCAAATGTGCAATACACAGAGAACTTGACTGAGGAACAGCTGGATGCTATGGCAGGGAGTGAGACTCTCAGATATCAAGCAACTTCTTTTGGAGTAACTCGAAATAATAAGGTACAAAAAAGTACATCTTAGGTTTTAGAAAGCAAGAGATTGGTGAAATTTCTGTTTTGACAGATTGAAATTCTACTGTGTTAGAGACAGTTTTTTAGGTGTGGCAATTCTCTGTTTTAATATACAATTGCCCAGTTGTTTTGGTTTGTACTGATTGGACTGGTTAATGAACACGCATTATATTGCATTTGGTTTTGAACATTTTGTGAGACATTGATGGATGAGCCCTTTTTGGTTTATCGCATATTGCAACATTGCATATTTGATTGAGCTTAAAGATTAACTCCCTAAAAAGTGGACAAGTGTGAATAAATAAAATGCCTATTTGTTTGATGATATATTTTCATTAGTTTGCTGAAAAGAAAGAAGTTACTCTTGTTTGCATATTGTGTTTGGTGTTGTTTTATATATTCTCAAGTTTTATTGGATCTAATAAATCATATATCTTGCACTATGGGCTTATAAAGTCTTATGGATGAGATTTTAATTATTATTGCGGAATTATGCCTAGTACAAGGTTTCAATATGTGCCTTGGCGGTTGACATGCCAAGTTACTTGAGATATCTAATTTTCATTGCAGGCGTTGATAAAGTCAAGTAGCAGACTTAAAGATGCATTACTTCCAAAAGATGAACCGAAGTTGGCGATCCCCCTCTTACTGCTTATTGCTCAACATCGTTCTTCGTAAGCAGCTCATTCACTTACAAATGCTAGATCTAATGCTCAAGGTTCTGTTCTCAAGATTTAATGTTTTTGCAGGGTTGTCATCCATGCAGATGCACCCTACATTAAGATGGTTAGTGAGCAGTTTGATAGATGCCATGGAACTCTTCTTCAATATGTGGAATTTCTTTGCAGTGCAGTTACACCAGCGTCAAATTATGCTATTCTTATTCCCTCACTCAATGACCTGGTCCACCTTTACCACCTGGACCCTGAGGTTTGTGTTCCCCTTCTATCTCTATTTTTCTTATATATATCTTACATGCTCTAACGATAATGATTGCATGGTTTTATCAGTATTTTTGTTCTAGCTTCCCTTCACTTGCTGCATTTATGGTACATTGTTCCTTGCTTGCACCTGCATTTAATGCTCTCTTTTTTTCCTGGACATAGGTTGCTTTCTTGATATATCGCCCTGTGATGAGGCTTTTCAAGTCTCAGAGGAGTCCTGAGGTTTTCTGGCCCTTGGATGATAAAAATGATGCAAGTGATGCATCTACTAGCTTTGAGTCTGACCCTGCAGATCATTCTTGTAGTATGGTTCTAGATCTTGGCTCTGCTCAAAATCCTGTAAGGTAATAATCCTAACCTTTTTCCCCCTATTTCCTTAAAAATTTCCTTCTATGCTTTAACACTAAACTGTGTTAGGTGTTGAACTCTCCAAGATGTCGAAACGTTTTCGATACCATTCCAGCTGATAAACTTAAGTCTAGAATGTAAATTATGATCTGTATCAGATATAATATATGCAAAGTTTATTTCTGCAATTTTGTGGATTAATATGAATACTTTATTACTGTATGCAGTTGGTCATATCTTCTTGATACTGTTAAAACCATGTTGCCTTCAAAAGCATGGAATAGCCTATCTCCTGATCTTTATGCAACATTTTGGGGTCTCACATTATATGATCTGTATGTTCCGAAAAATCGTTACGAGTCAGAAATAGCCAAGTTGCATGCTAACCTTAAATCTTTGGAGGAGCTTTCTGACAATTCAAGCTCAGCAATCACCAAGAGGAAGAAAGAAAAGGAAAGAATTCAAGAATCTCTTGATCGTCTGATTAGTGAACTCCATAAACATGAAGAGAATGTGGCATCCATCCGTAGACGGCTTTCTCGTGAAAAAGACAGATGGTTAAGTTCCTGTCCCGATACTTTGAAGATCAACATGGAGTTTCTTCAGCGTTGTATATTTCCTCGCTGTACTTTCAGTATGCCAGATGCTGTTTATTGCGCTATGTTTGTGCACACACTTCATTCCCTTGGAACCCCCTTTTTTAACACGGTCAATCACATAGATGTTCTGATATGTAAGACCCTACAACCAATGATATGCTGCTGCACTGAATATGAGGCAGGCAGGCTTGGCAGGTTTCTGTATGAGACTTTGAAGATTGCTTACTATTGGAAGGTAATTGATTAGTACTTTTTTTTTTTACTTTCTATAATTTTTATTTTGATATTGTTATATGCTTGTTAGAGGTTGTTCAATCTTTTTATGTTTACTTTCATTTTATTTTATTTTTTGTTTCTTATTCATTTATCCTTTCAGAGTGGTGAATCTATATACGAACGTGAGTGTGGAAACATGCCCGGCTTTGCTGTTTATTATAGATATCCAAACAGCCAGCGAGTTACATATGGGCAGTTCATTAAGGCAAGTTCAATTGTACGCTAGTTTAAAACTGCTCTGAAATTTTCTCCTTGTCTATGTTGTGTAGATCCAATGGCTACTGTTAGCTTTCTCAATTTTTTTGAAAGCTATACCTTGTTTCTTTCTGACTTACGGTTAGTCTACAGAAGATAAATTAATGCTGTAAGGACCCATTTTGTTTTTTCTTTTTGGCTGATAGGTTCACTGGAAGTGGAGTCAAAGAATCACTCGGTTACTAATTCAGTGTCTGGAATCCAGCGAGTACATGGAAATTAGAAATGCTCTTATAATGTTGACAAAAATTTCTAGTGTTTTCCCTGTTACTCGGAAGAGTGGGATAAACCTTGAAAAGCGGGTAGGTTTATTAAACTTTGCTTGTGCTTTTATGTTAAATTACTAATGCATTTTTTCAATTATTTTATCTTCCATGCAGGTAGCTAAGATTAAAAGTGATGAAAGAGAGGATCTTAAGGTGTTGGCAACTGGTGTTGCAGCAGCATTGGCTGCTAGGAAGGTATGACGTTATGTTAATTACAAGCTTAGTCATAGTTTGTTTTAACACATTAAAACTCCTTCATTATGCAGACTTCTTGGGTTACCGATGAAGAATTTGGTATGGGTTATCTTGAGTTGAAGCCTGCACCATCTATGACTAAATCTTCAGCTGGAAATTCAGCAGCTGTGCAAAGTGGGATAAGTCTTAATGTTTCTCAAACTGAATCTGCCAGCGGAAAACATTTGGACTCCGGAAACGCAGTCAAAGACCAGATAATAAGAACAAAAACTACAGACGTGAAGTCAGAAAGAACCGAAAGCATTACATCCACAAAATCTGATTCTGGCCTTGTGAAAATCAAGGGTAGTTCGATGGTAAATGGATTGGATGCTCAATCTTCCTTACCCTCATCTGCTGTACAATCTGGAACATCAAAATCTATGGAAAACCCTAAGCAAGTGGAAGAATCCATAAACAAAGCATCGGATGAACACATGACAAGAACTGCTGAGGTAGAATTCATGATCTTAGTTATGCTGTGCGGTTAGCATTTTTCATTTGTATGATTGTCTTGTATATAGTCCTATTTGCATCATTTGTTGCATTGTTGATTACCTAATGATTGCCTCCGCTTGCTGCTTGAGTTTAGGGAATGGAAATTTGGAGAATTAATGTGATCTGAAGGAAGAAGTTCTTCTACTACGAACTGTGATTAATGTGAGATGAGTTAAAGAACTTTTTTTTCTAATTCAAAATTCATACTAATCATTAAAATTACTAAGAATAAATTTTAATCATAGAGATTGATTACACAAAAAAAGTAGTAAATAATTATTTTGTGTTGTGCTAAATATGCAGTATATAAGAATAGTACCTTGAAGAGGTTAGTGTTAAACGTATTAATGGGTTGATGGGTTCTAGGGAAAAATAAAGCAAGAGGCTATGAGGATTCTCAACATCAAGAATTTTCAATACTATAAAAAAAGGGGTAAATCCTAGTGCTCAAGGCTCCTTGATTTGCGAGGGTAGGGAAGGTGGTTGATTGTAAATGACATATGATAAATTGAAGGAAAAGTAACTCATCAAGAAAACATGGACATTAGATAAGACCCCATAACACCTAATGATATAACCCAAGTTTGTATTCTCGAAAGGAAGTATTATATAAAAATCTCAAGATCTAAGGCAGCTCATCCATGGCTTGAGGCTGCATAAATTAATAAATAATATTGAATTACTAAAATATTTCTGCGACTGAAGATAAACTGTTAATATTGTAAGTTAATAAAATAGTCCTTTGCTAAACCTAATTGTTTTAAACAATTATAGTCTGTTAAATTATATGGAGTAATACAAAATACCAATTTCAAAAGTAAACTAAAATATCAAAAATTTTGTAAATATGTTTGTAATTCTTGTTTCGTTCATCCTGGTTGAAACCTTCTAGACAAGTAGTCATTTGTTACTTCTAGTGCGTCTGTCTTAAGGTTGCAATGGAATGCTGATTCTTCCCTGCCAAAATTTTCCTTTTTTCTCTACTATTCTTAAATGTTGCTATTGCTTTTGTCCACTATAATTTGGTTATCCTGTTTTCAGGCAAGAACTTCAGCAAAACGTTCAGTGGCTGCTGGCTCACTTTCAAAACCCTCAAAACAAGATCCTGCAAAAGAGGATAATAGGTCTGGAAAAGTTGTTGCTAGAAGTTCTGGTTCCTCGAGCAGTGACAAGGATCTACAAACTCATGCATCAGAGGGAAGACACACTGGAATTACCAATACATCTTCAGTTAGTGGTAATGGTAACACCGTTTCAGGCTCTGCAAAAGGTTCAGCTCCATCAGCAAAGATTTCATTGGATGGTCCTGGTAATGAATCAAAGGCAGAGGTTGGAACTGCCAAGTCTTCTGATATTAGGGCTTCTATGGGGAAGGATGATGGAAATGATGTTTCGGACTTCACAAGAGGATCCTCTTCTCGTGTAGTTCATTCCCCCAGGCATGAAAACACAGTTGTTACTTCAAAATCTAGTGATAAAGTTCAGAAACGAGCTGGTTCTGCTGAAGAACCAGACAGACTAGTTAAACGGCGGAAGGGGGATATAGAGCTAAGAGATTTAGAGGGTGATGTTCGATTCTCTGAAAGGGAGAAGCTGGTGGATCCTCGATTGGCTGATGACAAATCAGGACCAGATGAATTTGGTCTGTACAGGGCAGGTGATAAGCCACTGGAAAGGCCAAAAGACAAAGGGAACGAAAGATATGAAAGGGAACACAGGGAAAGATTGGACCGTCTGGATAAGTCTCGTGGTGATGACTTTGTTGCAGAAAAACCTAGGGCTAGGTCAATAGAAAGATATGGAAGAGAACGATCTGTTGAAAAAATGCAAGAGAGGGGTAGTGAGAGGAATTTAAGTAGACTCCCTGAGAAGGCTAAGGATGAAAGAAGTAAGGATGATAGAAGTAAGTTAAGATACAATGATGCATCAGAAAAATCTCATGCTGATGATCGCTTCCATGGGCAAAATTTGCCTCCTCCACCCCCTTTACCTCCTAATATGGTTCCTCAATCTGTTGGTGCTGGTAGGCGTGATGAAGATGCTGATAGGAGGTATGGAGCTACAAGGCATTCTCAAAGACTTTCTCCAAGGCATGAAGAAAAAGAACGGAGACGGTCTGAAGAAACTGTGGTTCCTCAGGATGATGCAAAACGCAGAAAAGAAGATGATTTTCGAGATCGAAAACGTGAGGAAATGAAGGTATGAATCAATATCATGTATTCAGTTCTCTCACTCTACATGATCTGCTACTAAGGATATTTACTTTGTGTTGAAAGGACTTAAACAGAGTATTATACATGTTACATAGCCCTATGGATTTGTGTCAACATTCTAATAGTGGATAAGTACTTAAAATTAATGTCATAGGTCATACATAGTTTTTTTTATTTGGTTGAATGTGTCCATGAACTAGTTTTTTTGTTCGTTTTAGTGGTCAAAAGAACAGAATGCAGTTTGATTATCTTCATATGCTACTTGTTAAGCATGGGTTACTATGGAAAACTATGTGATAAGTGTCTTCAATGATCAATTTGATACCAAGTGACAGGCTGACAGGAATTTTTAGCAAGCATCGGTTTCTATAAAGAACTACTTGTTCTCTCAGTTGATTGGCAATAAAACTATCACTTCAAGTTGAAAATGCAACAAATGTGAAGGAAAAAAAAAATAACAGCTTAAAATATTAGAATGTGGGAGATTATCAGGGTGTTACAGTTAGAGTTTGAGTATATGGTTATTTATCGCAAGAGTATAGCTAATATTTCTTCCCATGGTTTTATTTTCTCTCTGATTTATTCTTTTTCGGTTTTATATACTTGCAATGGCTTAAAGAATTGGGGTTTTGGTTTTTCCGTTGCCCCATATATTTAGTTGTTTTACATAGTTGTGCTTCTCATCCTATATTATCCTCTTCTGGTGTTTGATTAGAACAGACAGATGATCCTGCTGTTGTTATTCTTCTAATGTCGCGCTGTCTTTTTTTTCTTATATGCAGGTGGAAGAGAGGGAAAGGGAGAGGGAAAGAGAGAAAGCAAGCATTCTAAAGGAAGACTTGGAATTAAATGCTGTATCCAAGAGACGTAAACTTAAGAGGGAGCATCTACCAACTGGTGAACCTGGGGAGTACTCACCAGTGGCCCCTCCACCTCCTCCCCCTGTTATTGGTATGTCACCAGCGTATGATGGAAGAGACAGGGGAGACAGAAAGGGACCTATGATCCAGCATGCAGGTTACATAGATGAACCAAGTCTCAGGATTCATGGTAAAGAGGTTGCCAGCAAACTGAACCGTCGTGATTCGGATCCGTATCCTCAATGCTTAAACTGATATGCATGCTTAGTTAATTCAAGAGTACATATCTTTCACTGGATCTTTTGCTGGGGTGTCACTAGACTGTTTACATGTGTACCTCATCTGCATACATTTATTCCTTGCCTGTTTCGTACATTCATGGAAGGAGGCTGCATATGGAGTCATTGGTAGATATGTTGCTTAAAGATGCATAGTATGGTATGATATATGTGCCTGTTTTGCTTTCTTGCTGTTCATTCATTCACTTTTTTCATGACCAAAAGGAGAGTTAATATAAAATCATAGAACAACTGTGTTACTCCGGTCAAAATAATTGTTTTGGTTGAATGTAAGGTTTCCATTAATAATGGTACACTGCTGTGCCCTTAATTGAGTATTAGCTTGTATGACCGTGAATGGGATGATGAGAAGAGACAAAGAGCTGATCAAAAGCGAAGACATAGGAAGTAACAAATCAGGGGGGATTTCGCAAGCAAACTTATTGGAAGATTGATCATTTCTTGCTGGTGCTATGATGCTAACTTTGTGCATGAGTTGAGGTGCTGGTTCACATCATTTTTAACTGCTACCCCCTCATTTTCTTGTAACTTGTACCAAATTTTCAGCTGTTCAAATTATTTGGTCTTCTTTCTTATGTCAATGCGAAGAAATTATGAATTGACTTATACACTTGTATATAGTGTTGTATATTCTAGGTAGCCAATGATATATGTATTCTGTGAAACTGTGATTAATTCGTCTGAACCTTCATTTACATGAGTAATCCAACCTAAGATAAATGAATTTTTGTAGACTGTGTAACTGTTTTACTGATCTTAATTGAAGAGGGTTGGTGCACATGTGATTTCTTCTTAGACATTAGGTATGAATCCTGTGCTTTCTCAATTGCTGTGCCAAGTTTATTATGCATTTCGGCTCCTGAATGTCTGGCGGAATCGTTTAACTGTTATATCTCTGAAATAATTAAATGAAAAATAGCAACTGATTTTAAAATAGATGACTAAACACAATATTGAGAAGAACAGCTTTATAAAATTTAAAAATTCTAATTAGCAAATATGAGTAGTTCCAATAACTCCAAAATTGCACTTTTGCAAGCTGAAATTCGAGCGCTATTCAAGAACAATATTGTTAAGTGTTAACTATAATATTTATATTATATTATTTATAAAATTTATTAATAATAAAATAAAAGTTATGCTGTCTAATATATAGAAAAGTGAAAAGATGGTTTATCAATTTCGGAAAACTTTGCCTCCCATAAACCCTGAGCTCAACTTATCAGTTCATTTGTTAAACGTAAGATCTGTAGTATAGTAGTAGTAATTGAGAAGGAGCTAAAGCGTTGTGCAAGTGACTGTTTAACATATCTTATTTTTAGTTTTTCTTTTTCTTTTTAAAGTAAAAGTTTACTCAAATATGTTTTTATAAAATTTCTTATTATAAAAAGATTTTTTTATATAATGAAGAAAAAAAACTAAAAAGTTAAAAGCAGGAGGAGTTTTTGTTTTAAGATATATGCCAGTTTTTTTGACTCATTATTTATTTTACCGTTCATAATTTATTTTATAATTTTATTTTTATTCTAAACTTTTATTCATAAGTTTTATATTTTATTCTAATAATTTATTCTAATAACAAATAATGTTATCTTTCTACTTTCAAAATCATTAAAACAACCTTACGTAACCACTAAATAGCTTTTAACTTTATTTTTTTATTTTTTTATTTTTTAACTTTAACTTAAAAATAGTTTTTAGCTTAAAAAAAAATGTGTCAAACATTCTTAAGTATCCTTGTTTTGGTTATGTAAATCAAGCTTCTGAATTTTAACCTCTTAACTTGAATAATCTGTTAACAAATTCAATTAAAAATATATGCTCTCATGTATTATTTGCGTAATTATACATCTTTTTAATATACAACTTTATCTAATAAGATCCTCGACAAATGTAATCGTTCGCAAGTAAATTAAAACTATAATAATTATTTTCGTTGAAATTTCCACTCACACATGCTCTTTTTATCATTTGTATAGATGCATTATAAATGGAAAAATTGATTTAATCAAGTACTTTGCTGCGTGAAATTCAAAAATTCAAAGACTATACGTAATAGTACTATGTAACATAATCTTTTTCCTTTTTAGCCAAGAGCTTATTTTCTGTTTAATTCAATAATTAAATAATTAAAAAATAACATAATCTTCTTGGAAAACAACAAAAACAATTGGTGTCTATGGAATCTCCCATGGTCATTGGACACCTAATTTGGGTGAGAGAAAGGGTTATAAGAAGGAGTAGGATGGTACATTACGATTCTCCATTTGTCATCTGCATGTTCATTCCCTTCCTTCCAATCCTCAAAGCTATGTTCATTATCCCATCCCTTAGAGCTGAAGAAGCTGCTAAAGTCACCCTCATAATAAGCAGGAGATAAACTAACAGAATATTCCAACAATGTCTCCCAATTAACATCATTATCATCTTCTAGTTCAATCAAAGGCTTCTCCACCCCAACTCCAACTACTTTTGGATAAGCGTGATGTTGATGTTCATGTTGATGTAGTTCAATCAAAGGCTTTTCCTCTTCATCCTCAAACTCAAACTCTTGACCTTTGATGTGGACAAGGTCTCTTCTCATCACTAACTTCCTTTCTTTTTCTTTTTTTTCTTCTTCGGTGAAAGATTCCTCAGATGATGATGATGAAGAGCTTGTTGGCGATGATGAAGACTCAGTCAACTGCCACATGCCACTGAGAAAACTTTCAAGAGCTTTGATTTGAATAAGTGGGATTGGTTCTACCAAAGGGTATTCATAGAAACCACACAACCCTTTTGCCTTGCACCATTCATAGAACTCATAGAGTTGATTTGTTTGCATAGCTGCTTTCTTATATATATTAAAAGCAGCCATGCAGTTCCTATAAGGCATCTGAAGAAGATTATCCAAAACCACTACTATTTCTTTTCTGAATTTCTTGTAACAAATGAAGCTGTCTCGAAGTATGAGTTTCATTGCTGATTGAACAATGAAACTTCGAGCTGCTACTCCCACTGGGTAACAATCCATCACCCTATCTATAAGGCTCTGAAGTTGTGGTAACATTTCAAGTATTTCACACATTTCTTTCATTTTCTCTTGAAAAGTTTCATGCATAGCTTCTTCTTCTTCTTTTTCCTCTGCTTCTTCCTTTTCCAAGACAACACAATTAAGTGCTTCATCGAGGACGTGTGCATAGGATGTGATGAACTTTGTGTAGGAAATTGAAGACGAAGAAGAATAATCACTGAAATGGCAAGGGTAAAGAGAAATCAAGCCATTGGAACGAGTCCATACAAGTTCAGTCCAAAGGGTACTGTTTCCCGGAACAGAACGAAGCAAACGGTGAAGAAGAATGAGACACTTGAGTGCAACACGCCAGTTACGTGTTGTGCCAAATCTACGAGTGAAGGTGATGGCAAAAGAGTGACACGAAGAAGGAGACATGGAAAAAAGTTTCAAGAGTTGTTGTATGTATTTTTCATGCAGAGGTAAATCATCTGGTGAAGTTGCCTTTATGATGATAACATTGATATCAGAAAATCCACTTGCTGAAGCAATTTTAGCAAAGTTAACATAGCTATGCTCTTTGAGAGCAGTGCAAACTTGCCGGAACCTTCTATGCATATTTCTTTCACATACACAAATGCTTATTATTGTGACAAGTGGGGTTGTGTTGTGGGGTGGGAGAAGAAAATATTATTGATGAAAGATGATTTGGTGTGTGTTGGTTGTTTGTGTCTTCTTAAAAATGGAGTTTCAAAAAATAGGCAAATTAAATGGTTTGTTTTGTTGTCTCTCTTAGTCTTTGGTACTGTCGCGGCTACAACTACGAGAGAAGAAGTTGTATTGTAATGTAAAAATATATGGAGATGAACTCTACAAGGAAAATGAAAAATGAAAAACTATTGGTTCTTGATTCTTGAAAGAGACACTCAGCCTGCAAAAACTGTAGCCTTAAGGTTATTAAGTGTGAATAAGAACCCACATTGAAAAATCTGTAGAGAAAAAACAAATAAAAATTAGATTATAGAAGAAGACAAAAAATATTGGTCTCACAGCTAGCATTGTGCTACTGCTGCATAATGCAACTAAGGAAAATTCGCCAGCTGTATGATTCATCATTGACCAGATGTCGATCCCTTGTAAAAATAGAAAAAAAAGAAGAGAGAATATGACGGCAATGGAATTTATGGAGAGAACATAAGTTCCTGTTTGAAAGAATGTAAGGATCATGATAACTATTAACTGTAGGCTTTTTGATCACTATAGCCTTTTTTTAATAATTAATTACTAAATTGACCCTGTTTATAAACTATTTCAAAAATTTAACCTCTTCAGAAAACATAACACCAATCTGCCCCTGTTTGACCGTTGACCATGAAGCCTACCCGGGTACACCCCTCCCTACCCGGATATATTCTGAAGTTTTTTACATACCCGGGTACACCCCTCCCTACCCGGGTATATTTCTTGAATCTAGAAAAAGTTTAAATTATTTACCCGGGTAGGGAGTGGTGTACCCGGGTAAATAATTCAAAGTGTTGTAACTGGCCATTCCTTTGGGATTCTTCGTAGCCAAGTCTCGTGTTGTTGCCATCTCCAACAGGGACGATCAAGGGTCCTACATTACTGACAAAATTTTAACTGTTCTCTACTCTATATGCTTGTCATGCATATAGATAATGAGTGGTCCTATATGCTCTGGATTTTCTAGCTTGTTCTTTTGAGTTTGAAGCCTTTCTTTTAATGGTTTATGTAAACGAGGGATAGAAAAACAGAGGGCTTAAGTAGGAGACAAGAAAGAGGGCATGGTAGCCACCCACAAATATCATCATACTTCCACAAAAAGCTTGGTCTCTGATCTCTTCAACAGACCTCGCAAAGCTCTCTCTCCTCACCTCAGAGTTGATATAGGCATATAGCAATTGTGTATTCCATCAAAAATTCACTTCTCAGTTTTCAGATCTCGACCACAACTCAGTTTGCACATATCTCAATAGCAAGGAATGCAAGCCCAAATTATTATGTCAAATTGGCACTGATTGCAAGTGGTTCTTATTCTTCCATTATCCCCTAATTCAAATTAAGAATCCACACTTTTCAAGATTACAAGCAAGAATGAATTATTTACCCGGGTACACCACTCCCTACCCGGGTAAATAATTCAAACTTTTTCTAGATTCAAAAAATATACCCGGGTAGGGAGGAGTGTACCCGGGTATGTAAAAAACTTCAGAATATACCCGGGTAGGGAGGGGTGTACCCGGGTAGGCTTCATGGTCAACGGTCAAACAGGGGCAGATTAGTGTTATGTTTTCTGAAGAGGTTAAATTTTTGAAATAGTTTATAAACAGGATCAATTTGGTAATTAATTATTAAAAAAAGGCTATAGTGGTCAAAAAGCCATTGACTGTATATACATACACCTTTAATAAACGAAGAAACCATTCACCAAAATTAACTAAGAACTTAAGCCTTTTTAAACCTTGATTGAGACAAAAAAATTTCGACTAAAATTTTAAAAAATCTCATAGTTAAGGTGGAAATCAAATCATCTTTCTCTCTTTCTTTTTTTCTTTTTTTTTAAACCCAGGAGAGCACTGTCGTGGGCTGGCTCCTTTTTAGATCCTTGGGCACATTTCCTTGACCGAAACTATGTGATGTTTTTAAATTGTCATTTAATAATATTCTTTTAAATTATATAAGTCATGTTATTTCACTTTTACAAAGAATTATGATTTATATCTTTATTTTTTTATCCACTCTTTTTTTTATAATTTATTTATTTCTCTCATTTAAAATGATATAATTTTACATTCTTTTAAATGACACACACTTCAAAAAAGAGAATTCCTTTTCTGAAATGTACATTTTAAATTGAAAAAGTAAAGAAAGAAATGGGTTACTTGAATCCCCGCAAGTGTGACAGGCGAAAATACTACTGTGCCTTATTCATTAACATGATTCCTTCAACTAACCAAAACATGCAACTATATTTATTAAAAAAAAACTTTACAAGTAAACTAAAGGAGCACAAAGAATTGAATTCTTATGTAATATGAGGAAATATTTTTTCTTAGTTTATTATTATTATATATAAATTATAAAATGATATTTATTTTATAATAATAAATAATTAACGTTAATAATTAATCATTCTCTAAAAAATATTTACACCAATTAGTTTATCTTATTATTCTCAGTACTCCATCACAAAAAATCCTGCATCAGCTTCATTTCTAAAAAAAATACAACTTGAAATAAAAGATACAAACCAAATTCTTTATTATTATTATTATTATTAAATATTCAACTGAAACAAAAGAATTATTAATTTTTTATTTATAAAAAAAAATATTTTTTTTTCATTCTTTCGTTGTCACCTATATTCCCTAATATATCACCTACATACACGGACAATAGTGTCTATGTGGCTATGCTCTAAATTTCTTCAGAGTTTAATTAAAACAAAATGTAATTTTCCATCCACTCTGAAAGACTGTAACTGATCGCCTTTTTGCAAACTGTTACGGGTAACAACACTTCCAGTTGGTTGAGACTTGCTTCCCCACAGAGGACCAAGTCGTTTGTAAACATGAGATGTGATATATGCGGGCCCTTTCTTCCATCTCTCGTAGGAATCCAACGCTTTGACTTAACAGGTCCTGCAATTAGATAAGAGACTTTGTCCATACACAAAACAAATAGGTAAGGCGAAATAGGATCACCTTGGCGGATGCCCCAGATGGAGTGAAGGGATCAGATTTGCTACTGTTCCAGAGGACATGAAAACGAGAGGAAGATATGCAAACCTTGATAACATCAGCCATCTCTGAAGGAATGCTAGCTTCTAGAAGCACGTTGTGGATGAATCCCCAACTCACTGAGAGACTCACATAATAGAATGGGCGCATCTAGAATGGATGGATAGCATTTTCCTCTACCAAAATTTTAATTATTTTATTATTATTATTAGGGATAGGATATTGTAACAATCAAGTAGTGTTATTACCAATGTTACTACCAATCAATTTCACCGTTAGATCGATTATGTTGATTCAACGGTTATATTTATTTTCATCTTTGTATGGTTATGATTTCCCATATTCAATGTGAAAGCATTAAATATGAAAAATCATAACCATAAAAAGGTGAAAATAAATATAAAATATTAAATATGAGAAATCATAACCATACAAAGATGAAAATAAATATAATTGTTGGATCAACATAATCGATCTAACGGTGAGATTGATTGGTAGTAGCATTTGTAGTAACACTAATTGATTGTTACAATATCTTTCTCCTTATTATTATATATAAATTATAAAATGATATTTATTTTATAATAGTAAATAATTAACGTTAATAATTAATCATTCTCTAAAAAATATTTACACCAATTAGTTTATCTTATTATTCTTAGGGCCCGTTTGGATGAGCTTTTAAAAAAATGACTTTTTATGCATTGTTTTTTTTAAAAGAACTTTTTCTAAAAGACAAAGTTATTTTACATTCACATGTATGATATGAAAATCACTTATATAAAAAAAGTTATTTGGATGTTAAAATAAAAAAAGTACTTTTTATATATAAAATGGGATAGATTATTCTGCCTACTCTTATTTTGCCTACCTTTGCCTACCTCTTTCAATATCGTTTGATTACAATCTCATTCAACGGTCAATATTTGCGATATAAAATAAACTCTTTTTTTTCCTTTATTTCTATTCACTTCCTCCCACACCTTTTCTCTCTCCTCCCCTTTCTCTCTTCTTTTGCGACTAAGACTGAAAATAACAAGAAAATCTAACGAAAAACACATTCGACCATCAATTAAAAAACCTCACTTATTTTGCCTATCCCTAAACAAAATATCTTCAAAACATACGATCAGGGAGATGAAGTGGAGAATATTTTGTATGGTTATGTGGGAATTGCATATGACTTGGACAATCTAGATTTCAATAGCAAGAAATGGAGTATGGTAAAGAGTAGGAAGGAAATTGAGGACCTTGATAATGCTCACATTAGAACCGATGATAGATGATAGATACAATATGTTTGAAGAACTTCTAAGGAATTTCATGGTCCCCTCGTGCTAATAAGAATCGAGCGTGCTATTGAAATCAATAGTGATATATTGATCAATGAGTATGTGTTTTTAATAAGAAACCTCAAACTTATTATTTTCTGAATTTGAAGAGAAAATACAGAAAATAATCGAACGATTAATCTTGCATTTTTTAATCGAATGATATATTGCATTTTTTACAATGGTTCCGAGGAAGAGAGGAGACTTGTGTTGACTATTAGATCTGGATGAAATAGAATTATATGGATTATTTTTATTTATTCTTTCTCCGGTCACCTTTAATTTTGAAGATATTTTGTTTAGGGATAGGCAAAATAAGTCAGGTTTTTTAATTGATGGTCGTAATTGTTTTTCTTTCGATTTTCTCGTTATTTTCAGTCTTGATCGCAGAGGAAGAGAGAAAGGGTGTGAGAGGAAGTAAGGAGAAAGAAAGGAAAAAAAAGGTTTATTTTATATCGCAAATATTGATCGTTGGATGAGATTGTAATCCAACGATATTGAAAGGGATAGACAAAGGTAAGCAATATAAGAATAGGCAGAATAATATATCCCATACAAAATTATAGTAAAAGAGATAAATAATATGATTGTGGGATAAAGAGAGATAAAATAGGTAGGATAGGATGAGGTTAAAATTGTATTTTAAAAATGGGTTTGGTGTTTGTCATTTTAAATGACATAAGTTATATCATTTTAGGAGAGAGATAGACACAAAAAATGAAAATCGAGGGAGAGATAAAGTAAGTGTTTTTTTTTAATTTAAATTTTAAATAAAAAATTATTTTGTGTCTATCTCTTTCTTAAAATGACATAACTTTATGTCATTTAAAATGACAAACACTTTTTCCTTTAAAAATGTATATTATCTTATTTCCAAAAAAAATTATATTATCTTTTAATTTCTGCTTTTTCCAAAAGCAACCAACTACTAGCTAAAAAAAATAATATTTTAACTTTTATTTTAAATTTTGCTTTTTTTAAAAGTTATTATTCAAACATTTAAAAATTCTCAAAAATAATTTATTTAAAAAAATAACCTTTTTAAAAATAAAAGTACATCCAAACAAGCACTTAGTACTCCATCACAAAAAAGTCATACATCAGCTACGTTATAAAAAAAGTAAAACTTGAAATAAAAGATACAAACCAAATTCTTTATTATTATTATTGAAAATTCAACTAGAACAAAAGATTTTTTTTTTTTCATTCTTTCGTTGTCACCTAGATTCCCTAATATATCACCTACATACCTGGACAACAGTGTCTACATGGCTATGCTCTAAATTTGTTCAGAGTTTATTTAAAACAAAATGTAATTTGTCATCCACTCTGAAAGACCATATTTACAGTTGATCACCTTTTTGCAAACCGTTATGGGTGACAACACTCTTCCAGTCTTTGGTGAGACAGTAGATGCTTGTGCTTGTCATGCTCCACTTCTTCAATGACAATGTACACTCAGTAAGAGATGGATCCAACACCTTCACTTCAACTCCCACAAGTTTTCCTTTTGCGCAATCTCTGTCATCCAATGTTTCTTTCTCAGCCTCGGTCAAGAAATCACAATGAACTTCTTTCATCGGCATTGATAAACGGTCGTGATTCGGGGTCAGATCTGTCTGGAAGAGTTTCTTGCTCATCACAAATTGAATGTCGCTGCCGTTCAACTCTCTGATACGGTTCTTGAATTCATTAGGCAGAACCGCTAGTGGGAGTGGTGGTAATCACGGTTGCGATGATGCTGGCAGCGGTGGCGGCAGCGATGGTGACGACGGTGGTAACAGTGGTGACAGCGGTGACGGCGGTGATGGTGTTGGTGGTGCATTCTTTGCCTTTTTTGATTTTTTTTCACCCATGAGGGAATGGGCATTTCGCGCCTTGTATTTTCTTGCTCTTTCTCTGGCTTTGGCTTTGTCTTTGACGTACTCGCCTCTCCGTGTTGCAGATGTTGTTGTTGCTGTTGCAATTCTTCTTCATGTTGTTGGGGTTCCTCTTCTTGGAAACAAGTCTTAACCAGAGTCAATTCTTCATCGTTATAATATTGTGGTGCAACGCGCGAAAGAAGTACATCACAAAAGTGAGGCCTAAAGGGTTTGGAAGACATCTTTTGACGCGTCTCCCAATCTGTAATCTTCCCCACCAATTCCCACAGAGTTTTGTTGTCCCTCTGAGTCATGGTGGCAAAGCAAAGTTGAAGAATGGAAGCGTACAAGGTTTCTGTTTCAGGGGTTTGGAACAGAGAAGCAAAAGGTGGTTTGAGGTTTATGTAACGGTCAAGTGAGTGAGTGAGTGATGAAATTTTTGTTCAATTTATAGTGATCAGCTATCAGAATTAGAATCTTTCCGAGATTGTAGATATGCTTTATTGTCACAAGTAGAATTTTTGGAGGTAATCTTTTTTCTTTTTTTTTTTGGTAATCCGGAGGTAATCTTTTAATATATGTGTAACTCGATTTGTTTCTTTTAAATTTTCATATCTTTTAAAGATTTAATATCAGTAGTAAAGATAATTCCCATTAATAACTTTCAAATAAATAGCTGTCCAAATATGTGACTAACTAACAAGGTTATTTTCATATCTTTTCTGATTATCAGAGCGGATCATGTTATTTACTTAGTCTACCCTACTGGATTTGTTACATTAACACACTATCAAAAGGAATGCCTTAGGAAACCTTATCCCTCTGTTTCTAATCTTTTGTTGACAGTATCAATTTACACTTGATTTTTCTGTTTATAATATGTAAATATGTCTGAATATGCATGTTGAGTTCCTTACATATATAAATGATATAAATGTGTTGTTATTGATCTGTGCTTTTATGTTAAAAACTTGAGCATATATACTCTTTTACTAATACTAATTTTAGCAAAGGATTGGTGTTTCTTGTTGGGGACATACATTTGTAGTGTAGATTGGTAACTCAGGTTATGCAATCATTCCTCCTTGTCTGTGTGCAGTTCTTGACATATATAGTGAGCGCTATTGTGAATGAAAAAAATACTTTCGTTGACTTAGTCGCTAAGTTATGTAAACTAAGGTAAATACATATTGACATTTTTATTTTATATGAAATAACTGGTTGAACATTAAATATTGACTAGTACATCTTTTACTTTTACAATAGTGATGCATAAATTCATAATTAGCTAGTATATATAACTTGCGTCAATGAAGTAAGTCTATGTAAGTATTTTTGGTCTAGTACATCATTTTGATACAGGGCTTATTCTGATGACAAGAAGAACATGTTTGTAAAAACCCCCCAATAACTTGAGTTTCTAAATTTGAGTTGAAGCGTTAGAAGAGAACTGACTTCATCAATAGACTTGAAGCGATTGATACTGGAAATGCCTTTTGGGAAAAAAGAAGAAAAAGAAAAGAAAAAGCAAGATCAATTATCATTATCAGTATACACTAAACTAAGCTCACACTTCATTGGTTAAATAAAAAACAAAACATACAAGAATAAGGATGATATCAAACGATGTTATAAAGAACAGATTTGCTTATTGTAAGCCATTTGATCTTGGCAATGTAGTTGCTATCAAACAAGATGTTTGCTGGTTTCAAGTCCCTATGCACCAGACAGTGGCGGACCCAGGAATTTTTTCTGTGGGGGGCTAAAAATTAAATATTTGTTTCTCTCTTCAAACATAATATATGAGAGGCCAAAATATGAAAAATTAAATATTTGTTCCTCTCTTCAACTATAATATGTGGGAGGTCGAAACACCAATCCAAAGAACATAACTCATAAATACCTCTTTTAACTTGTTATAGAGAAAAAGAAGGAGACAGAGAGAGAGGTGGAAGATGTCACAGTAAAATCTACTATCAATTTAAAAAAAACTACACCTTTTCAACCCCTAAAATGAACATTTTTTATGCAAAGAAAACAAAGAAGAAGAGAAGAGAGCAAATGTTTAGATTTCACAAAAAATATGTACTAATTACTATAATCTAAATAGATAATTCAAAGCAGACCCGTCTCATTTCTTAATCTCTTTTTCTATTTACTCACTGATAGCCCAACAAGAAAAAAAAAGCCAAAGATAAATAAGAAGAGACAGATTGCCAAGAAGCACAATCACCAAAACTCTTCTGCCCCTCACTTCCCTCTCTGTCACGAATCATCAGAAAAGGAGAGGGATCGAAAGAATAAGGTTCATTCTTTCATAAGACTCTCAGACTTCTTATTTTTATTCATGGATGGGAAGATTTGTGCTAACATCTAAGTATAATAAAAGTTGAAACTGTAAGTTTCAAGTCGAGGTTTAAACTATAATTTAAGGGGAAAGTTATATTTACAAACTTTTCGTTTAGAAACTCTTACAAACTATATTGTGTCTGACCGTCATACTTTAATCAAAAGTGTATAACTGGTCATACTTAGTGTAATTTGTAAAAAAAAATTGTAAACAGATCTTTTCCCATAATTTAATGCTAATTCCATATGCTAATTGTTACCACCAGGTCTGTGCCAACAAACAAGAGCCACGTAACTAAAAGAATTTGAACTAAGAGAAACCATGTAGCTCTATTGGTGGTCACTGATACTCCCAACACTGTGATGTAATCTTAGATAAACCTATTTTTTTGTTAAAGCAAAAAAGACAAGAAAGCATTAAATCCTGGATTTGATAATTGTAACGCCCGACCGCTTCAAGAATCAACGACTATCCCTACATACTAACACGAAACTTTTCAGTGTGCTTTTTCCTCACTCGCATACTAACTCTCTCTAAAAACCTCAAACTATACCTTGAGCTTACTTTTCAATTCGACAAAATCTAATCATGGTACTGCACTCTTTCTCATTCTTTTTTTGTTTTGTTCATTTCGTTAACTTTCTTGGGGGGAGAAAAAATGCAATCAGAGTTAGATGGTTTTCAATAGATATAGGACCTGAGAATATAAAGAAGCTCTATAAACTCTCTGCGGTGGGAGAAAACTACTTTACGTTAATGAAGAGAAAAAATAGAGGTTTCTTACATTACACTTATGTTAAAAAATTTCTTCAAATTTTGAGGGGGGCAGCCGCCTATCCTAGCACCCCCTGGGTCAGCTCCTGGCACCAAAGTGGTTTTTGTTTTGTTTTAAAATTTGGGTTCCCATAAAAAATTATCTTAATAAGATAATAAAGAAATATATACTGATCAAGGAAAAGCTGCGGAAAAGAATGAAAATAGGATCTCACTTCATTACAAGCAAGGAAAACATGTAATCCCAATACATTTTTGACATCCTCGCATAACAAAAAGGAAAGAAAAAGAAACAAATACATTTTTTCAATATTACGCAGTCACCAACACCTATATTCCATTCCCTAATATATCACCTATATACGTGGACAGACAATAGTGATGTGATGTCTATGTCACTGTACTTATAAATTTGTTGAGAGTTTATTTAATAAAAGAAATAATTTGCCATAGACTCTAGACCATATTTGAAGTTGGTCTCCTTCTTGCAAACTGTTACGAGAGACAACGCTCTTCAAGTCTTTGATAACAAAAGATAAAATTGAAATCGTGCTTCCATGGACCACTTTGCATAATATAATAAGGGTTTAATAAGAGTTATGTTGTAGGAAAAGTGATTGTGTTATGTTATAGAGATTCGTTTTGCGTGCCAGAGTTTTTTTTTTTTTTTTTTGGTTTCAAAAATTGTGGGTCCCACAAAATATTATGTGTGTAGGAAAGTTGTTGTGATCATGTTAAATTATAGATACAAAACCCATATAATAATGTCATAGAAAAAAGATAACTGACGGTTTATTAAAAGAGGCGTGTAACCTTTATTAAAAAAAAACATTGTTGCTCTGTTTTAATAGCAACGTATTTTGAACGCTATTAAAAATCAAATTTAAACAATATACTCAAGAAAAATTAATCATGTTATGCGCTTGTACAATGTGCCCATATTTCAAAAGACCCAATAAAGAACAACAGAAAGAAAAAACTAAAAGAAATAAAGAAAATAATCCTTCATTGATGCCAAATGCCAATATTAGTACAACAGTCATGAAACTAGTATTGGGCTCCAGAAAAATAATTAATTGCGAGTGACTCTGAGATCCTCACATAACAAAAAAGAAAGAAAAAGAAACCAATACATTTTTTTCAATATTACGTTGTCAGCACCGCCTATATTCCATTCCCTAATATATCACCTATATATATACAGTAAAACATATGAAATTTCGTTTCATCTCAATGTATTTCATTCATTTGCATTCCATCAGTCATTGTATATCGATACAAACCCTAATCTAATCAAGATGATGCTTTACTACTATGCTTAAAAAAAACAAAAAAAAATTCAAAGGTTCATGGCCGCATTTACTAGTATGCTTGAAAAAAAACAAAAAATAATTCAGAGATTCATGCCCGGAGTTGAGGACAAAGGGTCTGCCACTGGATGGGGGTGATGAATTGAAGATGATGGTGGTGGTGATGCATTCTTTGCCTTTCATGATTTTTTATTCAGCGATGAGGGAATGGGGCGCCATTCCTCATCGTCATGCATTTTGCGCCATTCCTCTTCGTGTTGCTGTTGCCGTTCTTGGAGACTCTTAATCAGACCCAATTCTTCATGTTCTTGGGGTTCCTGTTCTTGGAAACAACTCTTAATTTGACCCATTTCTTCATGTTGGTGGGGTTGTTGTTCCTCTTCTTGGAGACTCTTAATTCGACCCAATTCTTCATGTTGTTGGGGTTCTTCCACTTCTTGGAAACAAGTCTTAACCAGAGCCAATTCTTCATCATTATAATATTGTGGTGCAACGCGCGAAAGAAGTATATCACAAAAGTGAGGCCTAAAGGGTTTGGTAGACATCTTTTGACGCGTCTCCTAATCTGTAATCTTCCCCACCAATTCCCACAGAGTTTTCTTGTCCCTCTGAGTCATGGTGGCAAAGCCAAGTTGAAGAATGGAAGCGTATAAGGGCTTGGAGCAGAGCAGCAAAAGGTTGTGTAAGGTTTATGTAACGGTGAAGTAAGTGAGTGATGGGGTTTCTGTTCAATTAATAGTGATCAGCTATCAGAATTAGAATCTTCCGAGATTGTAGATATGGAAGATTGTAGATATGCTATATCGTGACAAGTAGAATTTCTGGAGGTCTAATCTTTTTTCTTTTTGTATATAAGAGGTAATCTTTTAATATATGTGTAACTCGATTTGTTTCTTTTAAATTTTTGTATCTTTAAAGATTTAATATCAGTAAAGATAGTTCCCATCGATAACTTTCAAATAAACAGTTGTCCGAATATGTGACTAACTAACTAACACGGTTATTTTCATATCTTTTCTGATTTGATATTAGTAAAGACAATTTCCTTTTATAACTTTCAAAAAACATAGCTTTCCAAATATATAACTAACTAACGGTTTATTTGATTTAAATTTTTATATCTTTTCTGTTTTGATATTAGTAGAGAAAAGGGGGTTTGGTTTTGGTTCAATTTAATGTTCTCATGTGATCCGCTGCACACTTCTCTTGCCATGTTTGTTTGGTATTGGTGCTCTTTGCTGTGAATTTTCTCGGTAGAATAACTGTTAGCGAAGACAGTGGGTGATATTATATGACTAATAGATTTGAACCCATGTATAAATCAGAGGAGGTAGATGATCAGAATTATCACTGTGTAATTAAAAATATTAAAAACAGACTTACTTGTCAGTGGCAGAATGATGAAACAGACAGAATGAAAGGATGAATATATGCAGTATCAGAGGAATTAAATCCGAGCCCACAGAACGTGTCTCCTTAAGACAATTTGCCCCCTCACTGATGCCTAAGGTTGATGGACACTTGTCTCCCAGGATAGAACGGATTTCGTCTGAAGAATGGTGGCACTACCAATCAACAGCCCAAACGAACACAACAAAATGCCAGAGGAAGTCACACTGGAGGATGAACAACAGTATGCAAAACCGGAAGAAGAAAAATTCCGGCAGAGTTTAAGTGCAGGAAAAACTGGATAGATTTCTGAAGGTGTCAGTGTCTATTTATAGACACTGACCGGTCACGATGAACAGTCGCCGGCGGCGAACCGCCGTGTCTGATGGCGGCGAACGGGTGCGACCGGTGACTGTTCCGACGAACAGATACGACCGAGGTGTCAGTGTCTATTTATAGACACTGACCGGTCACGATGAACAGTCGCCGGCGGCGAACCGCCGTGTCTGATGGCGGCGAACGGGTGCGACCGGTGACTGTTCCGACGAACAGATACGACCGGTTCAGCGAGCAGACACAACCGGTGACTGGTTCACGAAGGGAAAGAACCGGTTCGGTTCAATACTGCTCAAAAACCCGGCGGGTAGAAACGTTTTTGGTTGGAGGGAAGCAACGGTAAATTTTTTGGACAAAATATTAAAAAATTATTTTTTTATTACACACCGAGCCGAGCCGACCGAACGGCGGCGCGCGTGGTGAACCAATGCTCACCTAGCTCTTCCCCCTACATAAAACATGTAGTGACCCAAGGGCCAATCTAAGAGAGGGAAGTGGGAGCTTATATACTCTCCCATTTCCTACTAATTGTCCAATGTGGGACTTGTTGAAACCCACACACCTCTTCATCTTCCCTTTTTCTCTTTTCTTTATTAACCCACTTCTTATTCATAACCAATGGATCATTGTACATTAATTCATTCATTAATTCCAACAATAACTCCATTGTTACCTGAAGTTTGTCTTCTTTTCAGATCCTATATGGGTGGTTTCTTCTGTTATTCTCTTCTTTTTTGTTTATTGCTCATTCTGTAGCCTCTGCTTGGATGCTGAGAAATTCCTCTGATGTGGTGGTATATGGTTGATACATAACAATGCCTTTGCTGCTTATTGACCCTGATATGATATGCCATTTTTTCTTTAAAAAAATTGTGATATAACCTCAAATCACAGATGGTTTAGATTTTGCTGTTGTAAGATATGCTCTTCTTGTAGCAGTGACAAGTTAATTCAAATAATGTTAATTATTTTCTCCAGTAAAATTTTTATACTGGAATTCAGGGGCATTATGTGGTGTTTCTTAGCTGTTTGTATTTTACATGTCATTTCATTTGCTAATTAATGGCACCTTTATTACCTTTGAAACAGCTGATGCATTCTGGTTCTTTGATGAATCTCAAGTCCACTCTGTTTCTCAATGTAGTAGTGCATCAGATCAGAGGGCATAATGTCCTTGTTGTTGTACTTGGTCTATCCTATCCTACTGGATCTGTTATATTAACACGCCATCAAAAGGAATGCCTTAAGAAACCATGCTTAGCTGCATGTTTTCAATGTTATGGCAATCCTATTTTGCCCTTTGATTGAGAGCATACAGTATGAGTGTTGGTTCTAGACCTGTGTTATTATGTGCTGATTATACAAACAAAAATTTAATAACATGATTCATATTTAATTATAACACTAATACTGATTACTGTTTCTTTTATAATTAATGATTATTTATTTTACTTAACAGGTTTTTTCTTAGGTTGTTATTTATTTTAATTAATTTATTAATTATTTGTATCAAAACAAAAAACCTTCATTAATTACAAAAGCAATCATTCCACTTTTTGTGGTGATGAAAGGAAACTGATAACATGAAGAAATTAAAAAAAATGGAATGGTAAATTAGTAAATTTGTTTTAATTAATAAAAAGTGGCCCATTTGTTTTGCCTATTTAAAAAATAAAATAATTAGTAATATTAAGCAAATATAATAATTAGTAAATTTGTTGTAATATATGAATCATGTCAGTATTAGTGTTATAATTAAATATGAATCATGTTATTAAATTTTTGTTTGTATAAGTGGTAATTATGTAAATCGTAATAATTATTATAAATATTTTGTAATTAATGATTTAATCATAATAAATAGTTTCACTAAAATAAAACCTGCATGTGTTAACCATGTCATCATTAGTGTCATAATTAACATATTTGGCATGTTATTAAATCCCTTTTCAAATATTCTGCATTATTTAATAATTTTTTTTTTTTGGAAACCTTAGGCATATAAAAAACGCTCGTAATAATTAATAAACAATGTAATTTGCCTTTTGGTAAAAAAAAAAAACCTGCGTCTGTGTTTGATGGTCCCGTCAAGTTTCCTGGCAGGAATGGAAGACGTCAACAAACTTGACGGCACTAGTGGAGAACTTGTCGCCACTGATGACGTCTTCTTTGGTGATCCCGTCAGTCAAACTAACGTGTTTGACTGCTCTACTTCGGCTATACTTTCAAAATGTGTTTTATTCCGGCGATACATTTACAAAATAATGGTAGTACGATCGTTTTGCCAAAAATTGTGATAAGCAACCTTCATTTTAATCAATGAAGGTTGCTAAACTTCATAAGCCGAACCTTTCAGCAAGAATAGCAGACAACAAGACATGTTTAATGTTGTCAGGTGTGAATTTCAATCCATATAAATTAAGTATGGCAGACAGCAAGAATAGCAGAACCTTTCATTTTATATACTCATCACTTCTCTCAAGGCATGTTTAATGTTTTGCAAATCCGCATGTTTACTTTTCCTGTGACATGATCAGAACTGTGTTTGATGAGGATTATCAGAGAGGATCATGTTATTGTACTTAGTCTACCCTACTAGATTTGTTATATTAACACACTATCAAAAGGAATGCCTTAGGAAACCATGCTTAGCTTGTCAGCATGTTTTCATTGTTGTGGCTATACTATTTTGCCCTTTTCAATATCTTCCGTCGTAATTTTGCAGGGAAACTGAGAGCAGTTAGATTGCATATGTTACCTTCAAGGATTCACAGACAGCAGTGCTCTTGACGGTATAAATGAGATGCCATGTACCAATTTATACTAAAATTTCTTTGCATTCAAATCACTAAAATAGATCATATAGAAGATATACAATTTTATGTTTCATCTCTGTAAAGAACCAAGAGACAAGAGGTATTCATTGTAATCCTTGTTATATTAAACTACACAACATTGGTGCTATTATATAGCAAACCAATTGAAGAATACAAATAGACACACTCAATATGGGACTTCTACACTATTAACACTAACACTCTTAACACTCCCCCTCAAGCTGTAGCATATAGATCATATGCTACGAGCTTGATACATAAATAATACTCCCATTAGGAACCAAAAACAACAATGCTACATCAACGAAATGAAATGACTAAGTACAACAAATCAACTGGAATGACCATCAGTCTGAAGAGCTGATAAAGAGACAGTGCTGGAATGGACATCAGAGCATGGATGGTGCCAGAATTATCATCGGCAAAGACAACTGAGCTGACCAGGACATCAACATCAAGATCCCTCTCAAACATTTTATTTAACAGTTGGTGAGCAGCCGTGGTTTCCCCTTGACTATGCTACAAGCTTATTACAAGAAAGACCAAGTAACATAACATCAAAATAAATCTCCTAAATGAGAAACCAAAAATCAACAATGTGCTAAAAATGGCGTCGAAATGAACATCAACATGGAAGATTCCAGAATGATCATCGGCAAAGACAATTGTGCTGGAATGACCATCAGCAAAATGGACAGTGCTCCCCCTCAAGAGGAACTTCTAAACAGTGCCGGAATTATCATCGACAAAGACAATTGTGCTGGAATGACCATCAGCAACATGGATAGTGCTCCCCCTCAAGAGGAACTTCTAAACAGTGCCGGAATTATCATCGGCAAAGACAATTGTGCTGGAATGACCATCAGCAACATGGACAGTGCTCCCCCTCAAGAGGAACTTCTAAACAGTGCCAGAATTATCATCGACAAAGACAATTGTGCTGGAATGACCATCAGCAACATGGACAGTGCTCCCCCTTAAGAGGAACTTCTAAACAGTGCCGGAATTATCATCGGCAAAGAAAATTGTGCTGGAATGACCATCAGCAACATGGACAGTGCTCCCCCTCAAGAGGAACTTCGGTGTCGGAATTAACATCAGCGGAGACAACATCAGCAACTTGGACAGTGCTCCCCCTCAAGATGGATGATGAATAGTTAAATACTCCATATTGGGAAGAAAGAAGATTAAAGAAAAACAAAGCTTCGCGGAATCGGAAAAGTCGCCGGAGACGGCGGTGGGTCGTCGGAAAAGTCGCCGGAGACGGCGGTGGGTCGTCAGAAAAGTCGTCGGAGACGGTGGTGGATCGCCGAAAAAGTCGCCGGAAAGTCATCGGAAAAGTCGCCGAAGACGGCTGTCAACGGTGGACGACGCGGTCAACGGTGGTCGGTCAACGACAACGGTGGTCAACCCAACAACTTCCCAAGGATCATTCTTTTCTGATGTGACAGATCAGTCTAAGCTGCAGTCAGAGAGCATACTAAGAAAAACCCGAAAAAGAAATAGCAACGGGAATCCCTCAAGGAGGGTGATATCTCTCTATAACCATATTGAAATTATGGAAAATAGAACTAAGTTAAACAGATTAAGATTCCTCTTGTTAGGCTCTGATACCATGTAAAGAACCAAGAGACAAGAGGTATTCATTGTAATCCTTGTTATATTAAACTACACAACATTGGTGCTATTATATAGCAAACCAATTGAAGAATACAAAGAGACACACTCGATGTGGGACTTCTACACTATTAACACTAACACTCTTAACAATCTCGTTTCTACTAATTACGTTTCTACTACCTCTTTTCATTTTTACGTAAAAACTCGATTTTGATTATATTGATCCTAGCAACATAGTAATTTTTTACAGCAAAAAATTATTCTCCCAAAAAAGGGGGAATTTATTTTCTGCAGTTACTGCAGACAATCACTCCTTCCCGCTGACACAATTCAAAGTAGGTCCAATATTTTCTCTTCCTAATAATTTGTGGACTTCGTACATGCTTTGAGTCACCAGCAACAAAGTAATTTTCTGCAATAACAGCAGAAAATTATTCCTTAAAAAGAAAGGGGAATTGTTTTCTGCATTTACTGCACACAATCACTACTTTCCGCAGACACAATTCAAAGTACATCCCATTTTTTATTTTTTTATTTTCCCCATAATCTGTGGACCAGTCACCAGCAGCAAAGTAATTTTTTGCAATAACAGTAACTGCATAAAATAACAAAAAATTTAACAAAGAAACAAAATAAAGAAAACAAGATTTGTTAGCCTTTCAACGAGTTGTAATTAAGTTAAGAAAAAACAAGAGACTTAAAAAAAAGTTGGCTAGTATGTGCACAATATCGTCACATAAAGTGAAACAGTGGATATCTGTTGTAGACATTTAACTTTGGTGACACACTGGAAATTTTTATATAAAGAGAACAAGAAATGCAACAAATGAAAGAGGGTTTGGGAGCGAGAGAGCAGCTCGCGCGTTATGAGCAATGGGAGGCAGTGCCGTCACACCTGCTGACGGCATTAGTCGTGTAGAGATATCTAACGATATTAGTGGTGTCTCACCTACTGACGGGATCCACTTTGATTGCTGATATGTCAACCAGTCACGTAATGGTGTCTTACGGCACTAATCACGTCAAGTGTGTTTACGCCACTGACTACCTTACTACGGGATCCTTTTAGTGTATGTAACATGGAGTTTTCATTTGTCATTTAACATTACACAACAAATTTTCTTACACACACAATATTCTGTGGAGTCCACACTTTTTGAAGAAAAACAAAATTATGACACGTAAAACGAATTTTTATAACATTACACAATCACTTTTCCTACGACATAACTCTTATAAAACTTATGTAACATTTAGCAAATGTTATTACATGGGTGCTTTTGCTCGTAAAAAGATTTAGTGTCCGTCTGGATGAGCTTATATCTTAAAAAAGTTGCTTTTTTTTTTTAAATAAAAGTTCTTTTGAGAATTTTAAGATATTTGGATAACAACTTTTTAAAAAAGCAAAATTTAAAATTAAAGTTAAAATGCTGCATTTTTTATAGCGAGTAGTTGGTTGCTTTTGAAAAAAAGCAGAAATTAAAAGATAATATAATTTTTTTTTGGAAAAAAGATAATATAAATTTTTAAAATACAATTTTAACTTTATCCTATCATACCTATTTTATCTCTCCTTATCCCACGATCTATGTAGCACCGATACGACACGCGACATGTGACACGACACTCCGACATGTCAATCCTAAAAAAATATGGATTTCGACACGTTGGGAAACGTTTTAATATTAAATAATAATTTTAATTTATATAGCGTATATTTTATTTATTATTCAATAATTTAACAAAAAAATGAAACTAAATTATAATACCCATCAACACGTTATAAAGGTGGAAGCTTTAATAAAAAAAATAGGAACTGAGATGAGAGAGATAATATCAAATAGAGAGATCAAATCATATTAGAGATGAAGATAAAACAAGAGCGTAATAGGAATTGACAACAATGATGCTGAGATGATCTCTTATCTATTAAGGGGAAAAAGACAAAAAAGATAAAATTGATATGATCACGTGGAAGCTTTATTAATATATTTTAAATTAAAAAAATTTAAAAAAAATAATTTTTTTACGAAAATGCCATTTGACCGTGTCGGACACAGTCAAATTCGAGTGTCAAAATGGTCAACGTGTCGGGAATGTTGACCGTGTGTCGGACACCTTGTCAGAACGTGTCGGAGCGTGTCGGTCCCTATTTTTTGGAGTGTCCGTGCTTCCTTGCCTACGATCATGCTATTTTATCTCTCCTTCCTTATCCCACGATCATGCTATTTTATCTATCTTTTATTGTAATTTTATATATAAAAAGTTTTTTTTTATTTTAACATCTAAACAATTTTTTTATGTAAAAGTAATTTTCATATCATATATCCAAACGTAAAATAACTTTACCTTTTAAAAAAAGTTATTTTTTTAAAAGCTCATCCAATCGGGCCCTTAGTGCCCGTTTGAATGAGTTTTTGTTCCTAAAAAAATTGCTTTTTAAAAAAATAAAAGTCTTTTTAAATTTTTTTAAATGTTTGGATAACAACTTTTTAAAAAAGTAAAATTTAAAATGTTGCTTTTTTTTAGCCAATAGTTGGTTACTTTTGAAAAAAAAACAGAAATTAAAAGATGATATGATTTTTTTTTCTGGAAATAAGATAATATAAATTTTTAAAATACAATTTTAACCTCATCCTATCATGTTATTTTATCTCTCCTTTATTGTAATTTTATATATAACAATTCTTTTTTTTATTTTAACTTCCAAATAACTTTTTTATATAATAGTGATTTTCACTTCATACATCCAAACGTAAAATAACTTTATTTTTTAGAATTTTTTTTTAAAAAAAGTAATGCATAAAAAGTCATTTTTTTTAAAAGCTTAACATCAATAAATCAAACATCTATTGAAGAGTTACATCATGTTTTTCAGAAGAAAAAAAAGTTAATCAAAAGAAAAAAGACAAAATAAAACCGAACATCTTATAGACATTAAATTTATCAGAAATCATACTCTTACGTTGCATTAAGATTGTTATCTCATGTTACTCTCATTTCGAAAAATATTCCTCTCTTTTTTCTTCTAAAAATGGGTGGGATCCACTTTATTTGTTTCTTAACATAAGAAAACTTCTCTCATACATTTATTTGCTAGTCACTGAGAGACTCACATAATAGAATGGGCGCATCTAGGATAGATGAATAGCGTTTTTCTCTACCTAAATTTTAATTATTTTATTATTATTATATATAAATTATAAAATGATATTTATTTTATAATAATAAATAATTAATGTTAATAATCAATCATTCTCTAAAAAATATTTACACCAATTAATTTATCTTATTATTCTTAGTACTCCATCACAAAAAATCCTGCACCAGCTACATTATTAAAAAAGTACAACTTGAAATAAAAGATACAAACCAAATTCTTTATTATTATTATGAGATAGGATATTGCGACAACCAAATAATATTACTACCAATGTTACTACCACATCTTAACCGATGATTTCCGTCAATCAACGGTTATCATTTTTCAAATCAACTGGAATAAAAGATTTTTTTTTCATTCTTGTCACCTATATTCCCTAATATATCACCTACATGTTGGGAATGCAACGAGGGAGCCCAAAACCCTTTGCAAAGGGTACATCCACCAATGGGCCAAATGACAAACCATAATAAGTGGGCCGACACCACATCTCAACCCAAAACCTTAAGGCTATAGGTTTATGGGTCTTTTGCACTTATATGGTCATCACTTGGTCTATATCTAGTCTATGTGATACTTCTTTACAACTCATACTTGATTATTTCCAACATCTTCCCCCAAGTGTGAGGCCCAATATCATTCTTACCCTAAGGGCAACTTCTGCGGAAGTCTCTTTTTTTTCTCTTTCAAATATTAAGGTCACACTAGCCTTCTGCAGAGGCCTTCCAAACACTTGGCCCAGATCGTTGGCTCTGATACCACTGTTGGGAATGCAACGAGGGAGCCCAAAACCCTTTGCAAAGGGTACATCCACCAATGGGCCAAATGACAAACCATAATAAGTGGGCCGACACCACATCTCAACCCAAAATCTTAAGGCTGTAGGTTTATGGGTCTTTTGCACTTATATGGTCATCACTTGGTCTATGTCTAGTCTATGTGATACTTCTTTACAACTCATACTTGATTATTTCCAACACTACATAACAAAAAAAGAAAGAAAAAGAAACAAATACAATTTTTTTTTTTTTAAACAAAAGGAAAGTAAAAGACAAAACAACAAAACTAAAACACACTAGGCACAAGCCTAGGACACCTATATTCCATTCCCTATGCATAGACAAAACAAATCCTATTTAGTTTTCTCACAAGGATATTTATGTTATTTAAAAATAATTTAATTTTAAACAGTAGAATGTCATTTCATTCCAAGATTTATCATTCTTTAGAATTGGAATGGCCTGGTCCTATCAAATTAGCTTATTCATTTGTTAAATAATTTTTAACATTTCATGTATCAAATAGTGTGTTTGACAACTTTCTTGGTGGAAAAGGGGAGGTGAATGCCACGGATGGGAGGAGGAGAAGGCGGTTTAGTTTAAAGATGGAACAAGAGTGGAGATGAGGATAAATTGGTGATGTATTTTTCTGAGGCATGTGACGCACATGCATGAGGGAGGAGTAGAGCTTCACCTCCAATTGGTAGACTAGACATGTGTTGGAAAGATTTGTACTAATTTTTAATCATAGCCTAAAATTAAGGTAAAGATGATTCAGGTTTCTCACTCACACTTGTTACTAATTTAACGGGTTATCACAGGGTTTTCATAAAAAATTATCTTAATAAGATGGTAAAGAAATTTATGATTGCGAAAGGTCAACTGATCAAGGAAAAGCTATAGTAAAGAATGAAAGTAGGATCTCACTTTATTATAAGCAAGGAAAACATGGAATCCCAATACATTTATTTGCTAGGGATCCTCACATAACAAAAAAGAAATAAAAAGAAATACAAACCAAATTTCAATTTGAACAATTTTTCAATATTACGTTGTCAGAGCACCACCTATATTCCATTCCCTAATATTATATTCCCTAAGACAGACAATAGTGACGTGTCTATGTCGCTGTGTGCTTTAAATTTGTTCAGAGTTTATTTAATACAAAAAATAATTTGCCATCCACTCTGAAAGACCATATTTGAAGTTGGTCTCCTTCTTGCAAACTGTTATGAGAGAGAACGATTTTCCAGTCTTTGATGAGACAGTAGATGCTCGTGCTCGTCATCTCCCACCTCTTCAGTATCAAAGTATATTCCCTGAGAGATGGATCCAACACCTTCACTTCAACACCCCGAAGTCTTCCTTTACAGCTTTCTCTCTCTTGCAATGTTGCCTTCTCAGCCTCAGTCAGGAAATCGCAACGTATTTCTTTCATCGGCATTGATAGACGGTTGTGATTCGCGCTCAGATCTGTCTTGGAGAGATTCTTCCTCATCACAAATTGCACGTCGCTGCCGTTTAACTCTCTCATACGGTTCTTGAATTCATCAGGCAGAACCGGTGGTGGCAGCGGCGATGAAGATGAAGATGAAGATGAAGATGGTGGTGCTGGTACTGGTGGCGGTGGCGATGGTGACGACGGTGGTGACGGTGGCAGTGGTGACTGCGGCGATGAAGATGAAGATGAAGATGAAGATGAAGATGAAGATGGTGGTGCTGCATTCTTTGTGTTTCTTGGTTTTTTATTCACTGACGAGGCCCATGAGGGAGTGGGCCTTTCCTCCTCGTCATGCATTTTGCGCTGCCTTTTTGGGGTCACCGTTATTTCTTTCTCTGGCTTTGGCTTTGGCTTTGACTTTGACGTACTGGCCTCTTCTTCATGTTGGAGATGCAGTAGTTGGTGTTGCTGTTCTTGGAAACTCTCAATCATACCCAGTTCTTCTGCATTATAATAATGTGGTGCAAGGACATATATAAGTACGTCCAAAGAGCAAGGCCTGAAGGGTTTGGAAGACATCTTTTGAGTCACGGTGGCAAAGCAAAGCAAACAGAGCAAGGGAAGCAGGGTTTCTGGTGCAGGGAGGGGTTTGGAGCGGAACAGCCAAAAGGTGTCAGTTTTTATCTATCAATATTTACGGTGAAGTAAATGCAGGGGGTTTAATTGTCTTCTATTTATAGTGAACGATTCCTAGTTACAATCAACAAGTGATCAAACGTTCATATCTCAATTTTAATTTTGAATTTGGAGATATGCCATTATCAGAAATTGAATCTTCGATAAACCTTTGGAGATAAGCTTTCATGAGAAGTGGAATATTTGGAGATAGACTTTTTCATATATTTTATGATTTAATATTAGTTAAGATAATTCTCATAACTAACTTTCCAAACATACGATGACTAACTAACACGGTTTAATTATTTGTATCTTTTCTGATTTTTGTATCAGATAGAATTATGCATATTTGATTTGAGGATAGGGCATCACGAAGGTTCGATAAGATATATTGTTCTTCTTCCCCGCCGGTTTGTTTGCCTTTCTCTAACCAACTTTCTGTTATTTGCCTCAGTGAAGGACTCATCACTTTTACAAGGTTCTCTCTCTCTCTATATCTATCTATCCATTTCTATTGTATTGTCAATTCCACATTAATTGATTGAATTGATTCATTTGTGTGCTTAAATTGCAGAATTTTGTCTCTGCTTGCGAGGTCATCGAAGTAGAAAGACATTCTCATGTTTTTTATGTGACTTTTATTCCTTATTACCTTTTTCATTTCTTTTCCCTTTGTCTAAAATAAAAATTCAAATTTTTATTTTAAATCTATTTTTTATTTACCGAGAATTTCGGTATTGGCCCTTTTTTACTTTAAACTAGAAGTATTGTGCAAAGATTGAACTGTTCCATTTTTATTTATTATTAACCGAACCATTTACAAAAGAGATAAAAAAAATTTGCGAATGCATAATTACATACAGTAATACGATTTGATGACTATTTCGTTAATAATCGTTTATATTTGTCGGCAGGATTACCAATTCAAATGGAAATGTACTTGACATGTACGATGATTCATTAGATATTTCATTTAACAAAGATAAAGATGTCTATTTCTGCTTATGCCCGAGCATTCTCTAAAAATATCTTTCTGTTTTATTTAAGGGGAATTTCCTATTTATTTTTATTTCAAAAAAAATCTTGTCTTATTATCATTTTAATTATTATATATTATAAGAATTTTTTTCATTCTTCTTTCTAAATTCTATTATGATTATTGTATATTCTATATAATATTCTATGTAATAGATAGTAATTAGAAAATCTTCATAAAGTACTCAAAAGAATACCCAAACATGGGAGAGTGAACAACTTTCACTTTTCATTTCCCTTCCTTTTGCCACATTCCTCTCAATCCAAGCATAGCCTTAATATTTCCTTGGTCTGATTCCTTTTTGACAACTCCTTAGTATAAAGAGAAATTTAAACTAAGGCACTAGGATTGGTTTAATAATTAAGCGTTTAGATAAGTTATATTAAATTATGTATTCAAGTCTCAGTTATTTAAAAAAATAAAGAAGAAAAATTTAAAGGGAATCGATAAATTAACAAAAAAAGTTAAATAATATCAAAGAAAGACTTTTGATTGAAAAAGTAAGAATTCAAAGTGGAATTATATAAAAAATGACTTAGCAATACACATCTTTATTGTCTAATTTGTTAGGTATGGTTTTTTATTTTGTTTTAAATTTTTGAACTCCATATAAATTTAATGTCTATAAGAAGTTCGTTTATTTTTGTTTTGATAATCGTTTTTTTGTATTTTTTCTTCTTCTGAAAAACATGATATAACTCTTCGATGGCAAAAAAATTTATTTATTGTAATTTAATTAAATAATTACGTATTTATTACAATTTGAGGAGTATTTACAGATCTATTGCACAATGTGACGCCTTTTTTGGGTGTCACATGTTACGCCTCATTTAGGCGTCTCTCACCAAGGGAAGACGCTCCAATGGGGCGTCTCTCATGAGGTGTTGACACGTGTCATTTCTCTCCAAAAAAAAATAATAATTTAATCATAAAACTTCTGAAGGCCATAACTTTTGACTCGGGTATCCAATTCAGGTAATTCTTTTTTTGATTCCACATAACTTTTCGAGATCTACGTAATGACATCTCATTTGATATATTTTATTTCTCACAAACATAATTTAAATTTGCAAGAATGGTACTATACGAGCGTTTAAACCTAAAAGTCTCTTAGTTCTTTCCGAATCAACACCAAACACACCAAAACCAAGTGTTTGAAAAAAAAAATAGTGTACAATGTTATTGAACCGAAATTCGTATTGTGTATCGTTTGGTTGATTTTTCGTATCTTGAATCATACGGTATCATAAGTTACATCCTTCTATTTTATGACTTTTTTCTTTAAAGCCATTTAAATTATAGCTTCTGAATGGTTTTCAAAAATAAAATCCTTCTTACTTAGATATTTATAATATTTATTTAATTATTTTTTTATTATACAGATTTTTCAAATTGATTTTTGAGTTTAAGTCACAAATCAAATCTTTATTTTGTTTTTCTTATTAATGATAATTTTTTAGATTTTTTTAAATTTAAATCACAAACCAAAACTTTATTTATTTTTTATATTAAAAATTAAAAAATGTGATTTTTTTTTAAATTTAAATCACAAACTAAATCTTTATTTTTTTATATTAAATCACAAATCTAGTACTCAGAGGCTTGTGGATTTAAACGCTCTTATAATACCATTCTTGCAAATTTAAATTATGTTTGTGAGAAATAAAATATATCAAATGAGATGTCATTGCGTAGATCTCGAAAAGTTATGTGGAATCAAAAAAAGAATTACCTGAATTGGATTATTTTTTATATTAAATCACAAATCTAGTACTAAGAGGCTTGTGGATTTAAACGATCTTATAATACCATTCTTGCAAATTTAAATTATGTTTGTGAGAAATAAAATATATCAAATGAGACGTCATTGCTAGATCTCGAAAAGTTTTGTGGAATCAAAAAAAGAATTACCTGAATTGGATTATTTTTTTTATATTAAATCACAAATCTAGTACTCAGAGGATTGTGGATTTAAACGCTCTTATAATACCATTCTTGCAAATTTAAATTATGTTTGTGAGAAATAAAATATATCAAATAAGACGTCATTGCGTAGATCTCGAGAAGTTATGTGGAATCAAAAAAAGAATTACCTAAATTGGATTATTTTTTTTATATTAAATCACAAATCTAGTACTCAGAGGCTTGTGGATTTAAACGCTCTTATAATACCATTCTTGCAAATTTAAATTATGTTTGTGAGAAATAAAATATATCAAATGAGACGTCATTGCGTAGATCTCGAGAAGTTATGTGGAATCAAAAAAAGAATTACCTAAATTGGATTATTTTTTTTATATTAAATCACAAATCTAGTACTCAGAGGCTTGTGGATTTAAACGCTCTTATAATACCATTCTTGCAAATTTAAATTATGTTTGTGAGAAGTAAAATATATCAAATGAGATGTCATTACGTAGATCTCGAAAAGTTATGTGGAATCAAAAAAAGAATTACCTAAATTGGATACCCGAGTCAAAAGTTATGACCTTCAGAAATTTTATGATTAATTTTTTTTTTTATAGAGAAATGACACGTGTCAACACTTCATGAGAGACGCCCCATTGGGGCGTCTTCCCTTGGTGAGAGACGCTTAAATGAGGCGTCACATTGCGCAATAGATTCGTAATTATTTTCAAAACTGCAATAAATATGTAATTATTTAATTAAATTGCAATAAATAAATTTTTTTGCCACTCTTCGATAGATGCTTGATTTATTTATGGCAGGACAGGCCCAGTTTTTCAGCTCACTTTAAAAAATAAGGCGAGACGGGTTGACTTATTTTTTAACGATGAGACATGACAACGGATGATTCACTTTACCACCTCCGGATAAAAGGCAGGAATCCTGGCGCGGAAACCCCCTCCCCCTCTCGAAGACATGATGACTCTATGGCAAAACCTTTTTGGGTCGATTTCCAAAGACAGATTGAATTTAATTTCTACAATTTGTGTTTACATTGAAAATTACGGTTTTATTTTATTCAAAAATGTTATTTTAATTTTTATTTTATTCATTTTTCACGATTTAATTTTTAGTAAAAATTAGAGGGAGGATCTTTATTTTATTTTATAAATTTTCTAGTTGAACTTTAATCATTTTGATTTGAAGATATTTAAATTAACTTTCTTTTTTTTCTTTTAAATGAGATTTTAGCATTTATTGTTAATATTGACTAATTTAGTCTCCGCCATTCTTACACGCAATAGATTTTCATGCAAGGTTATCAAGCTAAATTTCAGATAAAATTTTAGTTACTGTTAACAAGATTTTATTTGGAGTCCTTGAATAAGTACAAAATTACAATTAATATACAGAGACATATAAACACAGTAGAATTCTTTCTATTTTCTCGAATTTACGGGTGAGAAGAATTAAACAGTGGAAAAGTTTTCAACTTTATTGGGGAAATCAAGATTAGAGGACAGCTGAGTGCGCTATTCCTCAGTCCGCACAACTTGGGTTCCCTCAGTCCAGTGAAAAGGTTCCATTGCAATACCTGTAATATTCAACCAAAAAAAGAAACTTACCATTCGTTTTTTCAGTCAGTTTAGGGATACTCAGGTCTGCCAAGTTTTATCCCTTGATTTCACCCTTCTCTTCACTTCTTTTATGAAGGTGAGAGGAGGTACAGGCAAAAAGCTTAAGCATGATGACTATCAGCAAGAAAAAGAAAAGAAAACCAGGGAAGAAAATCTATCACTTAGGTAAAATAGAAGTTCTTGACTTGAAATCTGAAAGATTAGAAGGTTTTATCCTCTTCCCGCTTTTTTTTTCACTCTGTGTTGTCCTCATTAACAAGGATAATAATTTATGCATAGGAAGTACACTGTTAAGCGCACTAACGATAGGAAACCAATGGGATACCTGTTGCTAAACTTCTCGACAGCATCTGAGGCATATAGAAGGGTTTCATTGGCTTTCTCGAGAACCATGTAAAGCTCCTTTCCTCTTGTGACTCGAGAAATAACCCAAGCATTATTTTTGGCTCTAATGCACACCTCTAGATCTTTCTCACAAGAACAGCTATCCAGTTTTGCTCTACTCTTCTCCAACTCAACCTCTTGTCTAAGCTTGTTCATAGTAAGTAAGGACTCCTGCAACAGACACAAAATGAACCAAAGTTTAAACTGTTTCAAAGTCAGTAGTGACAAGTACATTATAGTGCCAACCACCAAGCAGTGCCATTAGAAGTTTGACCTCTAGAGTAAAGTTGAATTTTGAATAAGAAGCCATATCTTTCAATTGATAAAATGGATATCACATAATGATAAAAGAAAAAGAAAAAAAGGAAAAAGGAAATCATAACTGAGCCTGATGCCAACACTACACCTTAGTTAAAGTTGTAACTTTCTTTGCTGGAGAAGCCCTGGATACATTCCTATCGCCATCCACTAATAAATAGCGGTACCCACCGACATGATATGCATTCTCACCACCCCATCCTTTGGATAGTTTCTCTTCAACTTTCAATATCTTAAGTGATGCCTGATGTATTCGACAAAGAAAAAGATGATGCTCAGAGCAAATTTCATACGCTTCTCAGCTTAAGAACCATTTTGAATTGTCAATGAACAAGATTACAAGATCATCAAGCAGATTAACTTGGAATCCTGGTCAGTAATGAATATTCAGGAGCAGACAAAAACAAAAAAATAAATGAGCACTTTAAAAATAGTAAATACTAAGGAGTTGTCAAAAAGGAATCAGACCAAGGAAATATTAAGGCTATGCTTGGATTGAGAGGAATGTGGCAAAAGGAAGGGAAATGAAAAAGTTGTTCACTCTCCCATGTTTGGGTATTCTTTTCAGTAAAAGGGAAAGGAAATGAAAAAGATAACAAGTAATCCCCCCGGGACATGTATAGGCACAACACCACAGCAAACAGGGGTCCAGTCAGTGGATTATAGCAAGCGTACAACAATGGAAAACACCAGAATGTTCTGTTTCACCAAGCATCAGTTCATAACATATGTAAATGCTCTTGAGAATTCATTAGGAAACAAAATATTCACTATAATAGAAGACTAACATTTTCAACAACTTGCTGCTTCACTGCTGACACACCTTGTTCCCCGTTAGGTATGGAGGATACAGGAATAAGAAGCATCAAAGTAAGGTTTCTATGCTGATAAGCACAGAGATACATTCTCTCTCCTGTCTGTTCAAGCAAAACTGTTGGGGTGGCAAACACCCACGTACCAACCTCAGCACCCCATAAATCAGTGACAAGATAACCATCTTTTCCTTTGGACCACTTGTTACTCTGTAAGGGCCTCACAACATGACAGTGGTTATCCTCTCCAGGGGATGAATCAGATGAGCCATAAAAACTTTCAGATATAGAGTTTGGATGGGCACTGTTAGACTCAGTGGCAACATTGGATGCAGTATTTGCTTTACGCAAGTAGGACCAGGAACTTGCTCCAGAAGATAGAGCATGTGGGGTCAACCTTAGCACAGCATATGTGAATAAATTTATGGTGTCATCCTGACAAAAGAATCAACAGTCAAGGTTAATAAGCAACTTAATGAATGACCAAGCAGCTTTCTCATTCAAATTTGGTCATAAAAAAAAAACATAATTGTACACGAAAGTTAAACCATACAGGAGATAGTGTTGTAGACACCAGCAGGTCTTGAAATAAAATCAAAGAGTAGCAGGCAGTATTTCCAGCAGAAGATTCGAGCACCCTGACAAGTGACTGCCAAAAGAAGAAGAAATCAACAAAAATGGAATTCCACTTACAAGCTAAACTTCTTTCTTTTACATCAAAATAGCTGTAAGATAGTTATAGCTTATGTGGACACTGGATCCAAAGTGAGGGATGAAAATGCATAAACATTTAAAGATTGGAGCACGTAAAAAGCATAAAATCACTTACATAATACATACATTACATGCAAATAAGCAAACAAATTTCATCTTAATCAACTAATCATTGATGAGCAATAACAGCTTTCCTACAACAGCTAAATCAAACTTGTGCTATGAGGTGACTCATTAGATAACTTCACCTTGTTTCATTGAAATTAATATATTTGCATGATAAAGTCAACTAAAGAATGCCTGAAACTGTAGGTTTCTTCCTTGTTAATATGAATCAGACCTAAACTCAAAAGTCTGTTCAACATCAAATAAAAAAAAAAATCATAGCAGCATAAATGCAAACAGGACTCTATGAGCAACCAAGAAAATAGGATGAGAACGGGTGGAGCAGAGAGACAGAGATAGAGATATTACAAATCCCCAGTACACCCAAGATAACGTGGATGCGTGAACTAACTTTAAAATTAAAAGTTGCATCTTAAAAAATTCTGAAGCTCTGTTGTCCTAATTTTTTCATATCAAAACTTAAAACTTATCTAACCTGAACCTCTATCGCAGCCTCCCGACCTATTGTCAGCATCTGCACAGTTCCACGTTCCTTTAAGCAATCATGGAATGATGGTAAAAGGAGCTTCTTCCCCACAAGAAAATCTGCCTCACAAAGAAAAATTCATAATTAAGGTATGAGACACAGCTTACTTCATCAGCATCATCAGTCAGGTAGCACACAGATCCAAAGGAAACCATTTGATACAGCAACTTCACCATTACCACAGCAGCAATTATCCCACGGAGACGGCTTTTTACATGCTGACAATTATGACTTACAATGAAATATTTTGAATCATAATTTATCAATTTCATAGACATGCTCTCATATGATGACTTACCCCTTAGATAATCCATGATAAAGGAATACAAATGACGTCTTATTAGTCCCCCACCAGGTTCTTTCTCCAGCATTGCTCTTATAGATCCATGAAACATTACAAAAAGTGAGTGAATTTCCTTGAGAACTTTTCTTAATGCATCATCTCTCCATATAGGTTCTGAATCATTGCATTTCTCCACTACCTACAATGCAATAACTGCATATATATATTAAAGGAAATTACACACAGGATATTCAATAAATCGAAAGAAATAAGTGACAGACCATGACGATCCATATATCAGGTTCGGCCTCATAAAAAACATGAGAATGTCTTTCTGCTTCGATGACCTCGCAAGCAGCCTCTGGAGAGAAAATTCTACAATTTAAGCACATAAATGAATCAATTCAATCAATTAATGTGGAATTGACAATACAATAGAAATAGATATATAGATATAGAGAGAGAGAGAACCTTGTAAAAGTGATGAGTCCTTCACTGAGGCCAATAACAGAAAGTTGCTTAGAGAAAGGCAAACCCGCGGGGAAGAAGAACAAGATCTTGTCGAGCTCTTGACCTTCGTGTTGCCCTCTCCTCAAATCAAATATGCATAATTCTATCGATTCATTTGAAGACAAACCCATTTCCCCCTTTCAATTCAACAACATCAACAACCCTCGATCCTCTCTCACTGCCCTAACCCAACTCAACTCAGTACCACTTTTAATTCAGTACCCTAAAATCGTTTTCCCCCCTTTTACTTTCCGTGATTAATAGTTGGGTTTATCATCTATCATTTAACATGACCACAAAAATTTTCCTACACACACAACATTTTGTGGGACCCGCAGCAAAAAAAAAAAAAAAAATTTCGGCACGCAAAACGAATCTCTATAACATAACACAATCACTTTTCCTACAACATAACTCTTATAAAACCCTTAATAGTTTAGGGGTTTTTCATTTGTTATGTAGTAGGACAAAAGTAAAGTTTCTACATATACATTGTCATTTGTGTTTTTTTTTTAAATGGTGGACCATATTAGTTGTATTAGTTCATGTTTGATGGATAGTATGGGATTTCGCCCGATAGTATAAGATTTGATTAAATTTTAATACTATCCAGTATTTGGTATGATATTGTATAAGATAATATCCTCCGATATTTTAAAAATTAATATATTAAAAAAAATTATTTTAATATATAAATATTGAAATGATATATTAGTTCTTGGAAATTGTACTTGTAATTAATATTAATATATCAACCCCTTATCAGGCTTAATCCATCACTCCTAGGCCAAATTAAGTTATACATCATTTTGGTATATAAAAAGGTCCTACTGTACAAGCTTATACTATACGATAGTCACACCAAACAATTGAAAATGTTATAACGTATAGTATAAACTTATACTATCCCTTGTACATCACACCAAACAGGCCCTTATTTCCTAATTTAATTCAAGGTAATTAAAATTGAAATTTTATATAAAAATTTAAAAGGAAATAAAAAATTATAAAACTTAAAATTATAACAAAAAATAATAAAAAATAATAAAATCATTTGAAATATTGGTAAAACTATTTTGATAATTTTTTTTTATAAAAACATAAAATTATAATGATAAATTGAAATTTTAAGTACCATAGCTTAGTTTACTACTTCTTAAATTCCCAAATTTTAAATTGAGTTTCGTCATTATTTTTAAGGTGTAATTCCAATAGTTTATTCGCAAAATTTCTTATTTATTAATGCTAAGCTTACGGAATCTTAACGTGTTTTTCTTTTACAAAAATTAAGGAATAGATCATAATGAATAATCATTTCAAGAAAAATGCCGAATATTATGATGGTATATTTTTCTTCTGCTGTCTCTAACCCCAAACCTCCCAAACCTGAGTAGTATCATATCATTCTTAATAATAATTGTGAAAAATGTTTTGTATGAAATAACATTACTCATGCTTCAATTCAAGGTTTGGAAGAGTTTCCAATCTCACTATGCACTTGCAAGGAATTACTGATCTTAACGTGTTTAACAAAATGTTCTACATGTAAATTTTATAGGTTTAAAAAATAATTTGTATCAATTATCTATTCATATAATATTTTAAAATTAAATATTAATCTTTTGCTTTAAAAGGAAACAATTTCTCAATCTCTTAAATTATTTATAAAAAAACATATATTGATGACTTGCATCACATTTGATACATGAAACATTAAAAAAATAAAATGTAAAGGAGCATTCCTACTTTTAAAAATGGTAATTTTAAAATGAAATCACATTCTATTGTATAAAATTAAATTAAATTTAAATAACATAAATGTCCTTGTGAGAAAAATAAATAGGATTAATTTTTCTTACGTATATTTTAAAATTTAATTTTTAATAACGTTAAAAAAATGTTGTCATTGAAACAGAGCAGCACTGTTTTATCCATGAAGAACATTAAGCACCAAATCAAGAAGAAAACTTCATTTATGAAACGACTGGGATCATTGGTTCGTTCTTTTTGTCTTTTGCTATAAGTAAGACAAGTTCAAACTGTTTATGTTTAAACTCTAAAGAAGTGTGTGAAGAAGAAAAGAAAAATATAGAAACTAATAAAAATATTAATCATTTTTCATGAATGTTGATCCATAATTAAGAATCAGTTCTGTCAGACAACTATATCATGAGAACAATTCACAAGACTTATCATCCATACAATAAACTTGAAGCAACTGAAGAGTGAAATCAGACTACAACTAAGCAAACTAAACCAATCCAAATGTACTTGTAAGCGTGTCAAGGAATGTGAGTCAGCTCAAGTCAAATACTTCTCAACTTACTATCATCACCTGAATGAACACGAACTTCTGAAGGCACCTCATAGAGTATCTGTGCCAATTCATCAACGGTTCCTTTCCTTTCACAGTATCAACAAGGGCAGTGGGGCACAGTTCAGATAAAACAATTGTTTTGAAGAATTAACCAAAATAACCAAAAAAATTCTCAAAATCAGCAGACACATTTTGTCAAATGAAACTGAAATTAGTCTTCTTAGAGTCAGTTTGTGTCCTCCATGACATCATGGATTTAGAATATCTTGAAAAATTTGTAATATATAGTAATAGTTTTCCAATGCTGCTACTGTGACAGGCATGCAAGCATAATACTGAAAACATAATATGGATTCCTGGATCATGTGTTCTGCTATCATAACAATAACCAATGTTATTATGTAACAATTTCTTCCTTACATTAATTGTCCAATATGGGGTAGCTACATATCGGAGAATAGCATCAACACCTTGATCTGTAGGGTCTACCGGGGTCGGCACATAAAATAATAAATTTAGGTATTTTCTAGGATGATATTCTGTAAACCAGGAAGCCTAAGAAGCAATGATATGTGGGGAAAAAGACGAATAACCAATTAGTTAAACAGAAAAGGAGATTTTTATTTTTTCATTATTTCTGAAAGAATTATGAATAACAAATGAAAAAAATAGTTCATATTTTAATCAAGGCAGCAATGATGGAATTAAGTGAAAGAAATTTGGGAAAATGAGCAAGATACAAAAGCCTAATGACTGTTTTCTGCAGAGCTCACAAGATAAAGCAAATGAAGAAAGACTCAATAAGCCACGAGGAAAGGTTGTACTGGAGAATCAATGAGTTAGTGTGTTACTTGAAAATTGAAAAGCAGCAATATAAATGGCATGAGTACTTGTCATCATTAATTTAACTTATATGATTACATAACTAAACAATCGCTAGCGGACATGGCCAAGATGAGAAAAAAGCCATTAACCGAATCAGTTCATCATGGTGAAAAGCGAATAATGAGTTAAGCACATAATAACACAGGTCTAGAACCAACACTGATACTGTATGCTCTCAATCAAAGGGAAAAATAGTATTGCCATAACAATGAAAACATGCAGCTAAGCATGGTTTCTTAAGGCATTCCTTATAATAGTGTGTTAATGTAACAAATCCAGCAGAGTAGACTAAGTACTATAACATGATCCTCTCTGATAATCTTGATCCAACACATTTCTGATCATATCACAGGCAAAGTTATATACCTTGTTAGTTAGTTATATATTTGGAAAGCTATGTTATTTGAAAGTTATTTCCCAAAAAATTGGCATGAAACAAATAACAACAAGGGCAGCAGGGCATAGTACAGATAAAAGAATTGCTTTTAATGATTAACCAAAATAACCAAAAAATTATCAAAATCAGCAGACACATTTTGTCAAATGAAACTGAAATTAGTCTTCCTAGAGTCAGTTTGAGTCCTCTATGCATGTATGGATTTAGAATATCTTAAAAAAATTGTAATATCTAGTGTTAGTTTTCCAATGCTGCTTCTGCTATTGGCGAAAGTTTTACTGTGAAAGGGATGCAGACACATACACTGGAAACATAATATGGCCTGGATAATGTGTTCTACTATCATAATGTTAACCAATTTACTCTGTAACAATTTCTACCTTGCATCTGAAACATTAATTGTCCAATTTGGGGCTGCAGTAGAGTGGGGAATGGCATCAACACCTTGATCAGTAGGGTCCACTGGGGCCTGCACATCAAATAATAAATTTAGTCATTCTCTAGGATGATATTCTGCAAACCAGGAAGCCTTAGAAGTAATGATGTGTGGGGGGTTGGTGGGTGAGGGGGGTAATAACCAAGTAGTTAAACAGTAACAGAGATATTTTATTTTTTTCGTTATTTCTAAAAGAATTATGAATGACAAATGAAAATTAGTTCCTCTTTTAAAAAGTAATTGACATTATTTGAATTAACTTGTCACTGCTTCAAGAAGAGCATATCTTACAACTGCAAAATCTATACCATCTGTGATTTGAGGTTATATCACAATTTTTTTAAAGAAAAAAATGGCATATCAGGGTCAATAAGCAAAGGCATTGTTATGTATCAACCATATACCACATCTGAGGAATTTCTCAGCATCCAAGCAGAGGCTACAGAATGAGCAATAAACAAAAAAGAAGAGCATAACAGAAGAAACCACCCATATAGGATCTGAAAAGAAGACAAACTTCAGGGAACAATGGGGTTATTCTACCGAGAAAATTCACAGCAAAGAGCACCAATACCAAACAAACATGGCAAGAGAAGTGTGCAGCGGATCACATGAGAACATTAAATTGAACCAAAACCAAACCCCCTTTTCTTTACTAATATCAAAACAGAAAAGATATGAAAATTTAAATCAAATACACCGTTAGTTAGTTAGTTATATATTTGGAAAGCTATGTTTTTTGAAAGTTATTAAAGGAAATTGTCTTTATTAATATCAAATCAGAAAAGATATGAAAATAACCGTGTTAGTTAGTAACATATTTGGACAGATATTTATTTGAAAGTTATTAATGAGAATTATCTTTACTCATATTAAATCTTTAAAAGATATGAAAATTTAAAAGAAACAAATCGAGTTACACATATATTAAAAGATTACCTAAATTTTCGTAGTTCAGTAATTACATAAATGAAGAGAATGGCACTCACATCTTCTTCAGCAATAGCTTCTCCAGGAACAGTTAATGGCACTGGTTCAGGGCCCAATTCATTTTTGTAAATTTTTTGCATTTCTGCCGCAACAGCATAAGCTAATGTATACTGCTTTAACAATTAAGTTTTTTAAAATCTTTATTCTATCAAGAGTCATGATGAGACAAAAATTCTAAATAGCAAAAGAACAAATCATTTCTCAAGAAACTACCTGATGACTTTCAAATGAGGGATTGAATGAACATCCTGGAAGATCAACCACTACTGCTGGAATAAGATAAGGCTTTGATATCTATCAAGCAGGCAGGCAACATATTATCAACTGAAACACTGAAAGTGCAGAAAAGATAAAATGAAATAAGAAATCCACTAATAGGAAGTTATAATGCTATAAAGTGTTCCTTACTGACCTTCTTGTTGTCATCATCTGCACAATAATATTAAAGAATCCTATGTTTAACATCCCATAATTATAACAAAAAATAAAACGAAAAATATTAAATCAATAAGCATACAAGTACCTTTATCACCCCATAGATCAAACATGCCACAAACTAACATGAAATCATCCTGATATAGATCATGAGTGAGAGAAAATGTTACGAGAACAAATTTTTAATAAGGTTTGGGAAACAGAAGGAAAAAGAAGTAACTTCTCCATTCTTGTATTCAAATATGAATGCAGCTTATCCAAAGCTTCTTGCAACAAACGGCAACCAAGATTCTATGTTTATGCAGACAGCCAACTAGATCCCTTTTAACATAAAAGCACAGATCAATAACAACACATTTATATCATTTATATATGTAAGGAACTCAACCTGCATAGTCAGACATATTCACATATTATATACAGAAAAATCAAGTGAAAATTGATACTGTCAACAAAAGATTAGAAACAGAGGGATGAGGTTTCCTAAGGCATTCCTTTTGATAGTGTGTTAATGTAAAAAATCCAGTAGGGTAGACTAAGTAAATAACATGATCCTCTCTGATAATCCTCGTCAAACACAGTTCTGATCATGTCACAGGCAAAGTAAACATGCTGATTTGCAAAACATTAAACATGCCTTGAGAGAACTGATGAGTATATAAAATGAAAGGTTCTGCTATTCTTGCTGTCTGCGATACTTAATGTATATGGATTGAAATTCACACCTGACATCATTGTTAACAACCGTGAAAAGGATAGGTAACCAAGTTTTTGTAGGCATGTAATCCTTTAAAGAAGTAAACTACCTAAAGGAGTAATATCAGGCTACATTTAGACATTACTGAAAAAATTATATTACTTGATGAAGTAATATCAGACTACGCTCATCCTTAGAGTACAGAGAAAGTACTGGACCTAAGTTCATCATATCATCATAATGTAGATTGAAATTATCTTTACTAATATTAAATCAAATATGGAAGTTACATCATATTAACCACTCCCCATTAAACCCGACTACCGAGTGTGGGGTGGAGAAAATCCTTGTACGCAGCCTTACCCTTACATAATTGCAAAGAGGCTATTTCCTGGATTCGAACCCATGACCCTTCAGTCATGAAAGAACAGTTTTACCACTGTTCCGGTTCGCCCCATTAAGTTACATTATATTAAACCAAATAAAATTTAAATCATGTTAGCCAGTTATATACCATGTTAGTTAGTTTATATATTTGGACAGCTATGTTATTTGAAAGTTATTAAAGGAAATTTTCTTTACTGATATCAAATCAGAAAAGACATAAAAATTTAAATCAGATAAACTGTGGTTTTGTTGATAGTATTGCCACAACAATGAAAACATGCTAACGAGCTAAGCATGGTTTCTTAAGGCATTCCTTTTGACAGCGTGTTAATATAACAGATCCAGTAGGAATGTAGGATAGACCAAGTACAACAACAAGGACATTATACCCTCCGATGCACTACATTGAGAAAAAGAGTGGACTTGAGATTCATCAAAGAACCAGAATGCATTAGCTGTTTCAAAGGGAATAAAGGTGCCATTAATTAGCAAATGAAATGACATGTAAAATACAAACAGAGAAGAAACACCACATAATGCCCCTGAATTCCAGTATAAAATTTTTACTGGAGAAAATAATTAACATTATTTGAGTCACTGCTTCAAGAAGAGCATATCTTACAACAGCAAAATCTAAACCATCTGTGATTTGAGGTTATATCACAATTTTTTTAAAGAAAAAATGGCATATCACAGGGTCAATAAGCAAAGGCATTGTTATGTATCAACCATATACCACATCTGAGGAATTTCTCAGCATCCAAGCAGAGGCTACAGAATGAGCAATAAACAAAAAAGAAGAGCATAACATAAGAAACCCATATAAAATCTGAAAAGAAGACAAACTTCAGGGAACAATGGGATTATTCTACTGAGAAAATTCACAGCAAGAAGCACCAATACCAAACAAACATGGCAAGAGAAGTGTGCAGCGGATCACATGAGAACATTAAATTGAATCAAAACCAAACCCCCTTTTCTTTACTAATATCAAAACAGAAAAGATATGAAAATTTAAATCAAATAAACCGTTAGTTAGTTAGTTATATATTTGGAAAGCTATGTTTTTTGAAAGTTATAGAAGGAAATTGTCTTTACTAATATCAAATCAGAAAAGATATGAAAATAACCGTGTTAGTTAGTAACATATTTGGACAGATATTTATTTGAAAGTTATTAATGAGAATTATCTTTACTCATATTAAATCTTTAAAAGATATGAAAATTTAAAAGAAACAAATCGAATTACACATATATTAAAAGATTACCTCCAAAAATTATACTTGTGACGATATAGCATATCGAAGATTCTAATTCTGATAAATAGCTGATCACTATAAATTGAACAGAAACCCCATCACTCACTGACTCACGCACTTGACCGTTACATAAACCTCAAACCACCTTTTGCTGCTCTGTTCCAAACCCACCCCTGAAACAGAAACCTTGTACGTACGCTTCCATTCTTCAACTTGTGCTTTGCCACCATGACTCAGAGGGACAACAAAACTCTGTGGGAATTGGTGGGGAAGATTACAGATTGGGAGAGGTGTCAAAAGATGTCTTCCAAACCCTTTAGGCCTCACTTTTGTGATATACTTCTTTCGCGCGTTGCACCACAGTATTATAACGATGAAGAATTGGCTCTGATTAAGAGTTATTTCCAAGAAGAGGAAGAGGAACCCCAACAACATGAAGAATTGCAACAGCAACAACAGCATCTGCAACACGGAGAGGCGAGTTCGTCAAAGACAAAGCCAAAGCCAGAGAAAGAGAAAGAAAAAGAAAAGAAAAGAAGGCGCGAAATGCATGACGATGAGGAATGGCGCCCCATTCCCTCATGGGTGAATAAAAAATCAAGAACTGCAAAGAATGCATCAACACCAGCACCCCCAGCACCATCCCCGCCAACAGCATCCCCACCAACACAATCACCGCCGTCACCACCGTTACCACCGTCGCTGCCGCCACAGCTGTCAGCATCATCGCCACCGCGATCACAACCACCACCCCCAGCACCGGTTCTTCCTGATGAATTCAAGAACCGTATGAGAGACTTAAACGGCAGCGACATGCAATTTGTGATGAGGAAGAATCTCTCCAAGACAGATCTGAGCGCGAATCACAACCGTTTGTCAATGCGGATGAAAGAAATATGTTGCGATTTCCTGACTGAGGCTGAGAAGGCAACATTGCATGAGAGAGAAAGCGCCAAAGGAAGACTTCGGGGTGTTGAAGTGAAGGTGTTGGATCCATCTCTCAGGGAATATGCTTTGATACTGAAGAGGTGGGAGATGAAGAGCACGAGTATCTATTGTCTTCTCAAAGACTGGAAAAGCGTTCTCTCTCATAACAGTTTGCAAGAAGGAGACCAACTTCAAATATGGAGTTCTAGAGTCGATGGCAAATTATTTCTTTTATTAAATAAACTCTCAACAAATTTAGAGCACACAGTGACATAGACACGTCACTATTGTATTGTCTGTCTGTCTGTCTTGGGGAATATAGGTGATAGATATATTAGGGAATGGAGTATAGGTGGTGCTCTGACAACTTAATATTGAAAAACAAAAAATTGTTCAAATTGAAATTTGGTTTGTATTTCTTTTTTGTGATTCCATGTTTTCTTTGCTTATAATGAAGTGAGATCCCATTTTCATTTTTTACAATAGCTTTTTCTTGATCAGTTGAGGTTTCGCAATTATAAATTTCTTTACCATCTTATTAAGATAATTTTTTTATGGAAACCCTGTGATAACCAGTTAAATTAGTAATAAGTGTGAGTGAGAAACCTGAATCATCTTTACCTTAATTTTAGGCTATGATTAAAAATTTAACACAATTAGAGGGTAACCTAATCAAGGCATGCCGAAATTTAATGAGGAAATATTGGAAGATTTTCCGTTACCTCATTCCTTGCATTAATCCTATCCTAGCTAGGTGTCTAAGAATACTTCTTCCAACACATGTCTAGTCTACCAATTGGAGGTGAAGCTCTACTCCTCCCTCATGCATGTGCGTCACATGCCTCAGAAAAATACATCACCAATTTATCCTCATCTCCACTCTTGTTCCATCTTTAAACTAAACCGCCTTCTCCTCCTCCCATCCGTGGCATTCACCTCCCCTTTTCCAACCAAGAAAGTTGTCAAACACACTAGTAGAGCTCTCACTTTCATCCTTACCTTCAATCGAAGCTCACATTCTTGAACTATTCCCTTTGAACTTTGGTATAACCGAAGCAAGCAAAGCAATCTTACACTCCTTTGACTGTGTTCACGAAGGAAGGGAGCTTAGCTAAAGAATGTTTGGCTGTTAAAGGTAAAGCAGCCCTCCTACCTCCTCTCCTTGCTTGTATGGAGGGCTTATTGTGCAAGATAATAGGGATTGGGGGTGTACATACTCTGTCAGAAACAGTGTGTGTATGAATGTGTGAATCTATCTTCTTGGTTGTAGTTCCTTGAAGATGTGATTCTGTTATAAGAAGTTAGAAACCTTGTCACTGAAAGATAATAATGCATTGTTGTAATTGGAACATGGCTTGTTGTCTGTCGTAAGGATTTGTTTATGCTCCGATTTCCCTGGAAATTTCTAGGTAAATACTAGAGGGGAAAAGCTTTTACGCAGCTTTGGAATCACCCAAAAAGGAGGTCCCTAGAACAAGATATAAAATTCTCAAGTTACTGTTAAAGCCATGAATATTTTTAGATGTTAATTAAAACTCCGTCCATGTCAGGATCGGCCAATTTGGAGAAGGGACAAAACAAGAAGAAGTGAGTTGTCAACGACAGCGACACATTAACAAGTTAAAACATATTTTCATATTAAATAATATTTTTAATATATATAATATAATTTATATTTAGTACATATAACAGTTCATAATAAGTTATATAATCAGTCAAATATTCAAATTTCATAACATTAATATAAAACAAAAGTAATTTTTCATACCTTGTTATTTTTTTATGTCAAATTCCATAACAGAAAAAAATTGACTTATTAATTAATTTTCATGTTTAATTAATAAAAAAAAAAATTAGACTTAAAAAAAAAAAACTTGTCGGATGATGCTTGTCTGAGCATTGACTGTGTATCGAAAAAAGTTGACTACGTGTCAGAACGTGTCTGAGCGTTGACCGCGTGTCGGACCATGTTAGAACGTGTTGGAGTATGTTGATGTCCGACATATAATTTTTTTTCTTCAAAAAGCGTGTGAGTGCTTTCTTGGTTGTCACTTGGACAATTTGCAGGGAGAAAAGGTAAGTGATGATCACTTAAACCTCATGTTGTGCTATAGTGGTGTATTATGTGCCTCTGTGTGATTTCATGTACATGAAGAATAATGTAGCATCATTTCACTCATTTACATTGTATTGACTTGTGTTGAATGTGTTGTACTCTTATGCATCATACCATTGCATAGCCATGACACTGGATTCAGTTAGGAACATAATGTTTGAGCATTCATCATGTAATACCCGATACAGGGATATGGAATCTAGGCGCGGTCCGCATAGACACCCGAAGAGACTCCTACGAGTGCCACAGAGGTTCTCTTTGGGATATGTTATGAGAATTCTTATTATGTATCTTATGATAAAGGTGTTATATACACAAAAGAAAGCATAGAAACTACCATGCTATTTATATAATATGTTGCTATGTGTGCAGTGTTATTGGATTGAGTATTACTGCATGCTGGGATTTTTCTCACCCCTTTTGGGGCTGTAAAGTACTGCCATGTTTGCAGGTATCTAAGAATGCTTGAAATGAGTACCGAAGGAAATTATCACGTGATTATGGCTAATTTGATGCTAATTGTTGTATGTTCGGCCAAGCTATGATGAAAGTTTGTAGTGGATTTGATGTATTGCTTGATTGCGTAAAAAGACTCTTGTATTTGGGTAAACCATGGGACAATTTATGTAAATTTAAAACCATGTATTCTGTTCAGCTTGAGGACCGGTTTGACAACAATGTGGTGAATGTCATAAGGATTTGGTGTAAAATACCATGTAATGTTGTGTGATGTTTGTTCTTCTACAAGAGTTGTTTTCTATAAAATAAATTATAGGTGAAATATAATAACCCTTACATGTAATGTTGGATTTAATTATGAATTAATAATTTTAATCATGTTATTGAGGAATAATTATAAGGAAAGTAGAAGAAAAAGAAATAAAGTCACATTTAGCGAAAAAGGAGTTAAAATGACAGTTAAGGGGTAAAAATGCAGGTGAATAAAATTACTCAAAAAGTGAAAGTAAATATAAAAGTATTACCACAAAAATATTTTGGACTGGTGTGCAAGGTTGAAATGAGAGTGTAGTGAGCATGATAGATAAGTTTATACCCACCGGATAAAAGAACCTCACTTAAGTAAAAATAACTCTTTTTCTCCTTCATTTTTCCTTCTTCATCGTCGAAATCACAAGTCATCCGTTCCAAAGCCAAAACTGCTTCAAATCTTCTCCTCTGTCTAAATCATAACTCATTTTCGGTTGGGGTCTATTGTGGAGAGAGATATCCTCATTCAAAGATTTCGTGGGTTGTGCATTTGGGTTGTTTGAGAGGTTCTCACTCTATGAAAGCTTGAAAGGAGTTGCTCTCATCGTTTTAGGGTGTTGTGCGGTGAGTTTCCAACTCTTAAACTCCATTTTCTTGAAAATTTTGAATTTAGGGTGATGATGAATAGTAACCATCCGAAAATTGATATTTTAGAAGATTAATAGTGATTGGTTGTTATTGTTTCATGTTGTAGAGATGATCCCAACGTTGTTTTGAGCAAATTCCACGGATTGGAATCCACATTCGCTTGAGTTGGAGATTTGTGGATTTTTCATATTGAGGTAAGTCATAGTATGGATAGTCAGAGAGTGATTTGGACATGACTCCCTTTGTTAAATATGATTGAGATTGGTTCTCGTAAAAGGAAAAATTATGAAATGGCCGTTTAGGATACTTTGATAAATTGGACTAAAAATCAAGTGTAGGTTTCTTGTATGTGTAGTCTGAAAATTAAACGTGGTAGACTGGTATATAGGAATATTGATTGTCTTCACATCTTGGAACTAGGTTGTGACTGACATTGTGAGAGATCGTGACGCCGTAGACACGAGAAGTAGTGGAGGACACTGCTTGCCAGGTAAGCTTTCGGTCCTTGGGGCTAATCCCTCGTCTCGGAGTCTGGTACTTTTATATGGTATATGGATATGAACTGTTATATGTTGCATGTATATGTAAGTATGTTTGTGTGCCACACAAGACAATGTTTCCTTGTGTGAGGCATAAGACGGTGTTTCCTCATATGGTATGTTGCAAGACAGTGTTTCCTTGCGTAATGCATACTTATTATATTCTCTGGCCAGTAGGATTACATTATTGCACACTGTATTGTCATACATATTATGATGCATGCATGGATTTTTATACTGAGTTTATACCAGAAGTGGCTTAGGGTGGAGTAGCCCTCCAAGGGTCCCTAGCTTACTGAGGTAATTATAGTATCTCACCCCGCGTTATGGGGATCACCATTTCAAGTACAGGAGCTGATGGTGCTGAGGCATCGCGTGGCAAGAGGCTAGATGAGGGATACTACTTGACATGATTGTCAGGGTCCTCTGGATATTTAGATTGTACCTGACATACTTTATTTGGAGTTGTATATGCCATGTATATTTTTTGAGAACATAGGAGATGTTTATGCCATGTCGATAGTCTGTATATGCTGTTAGTTATGCATGCTCAGGTCTATGTTACTTATTTAATTGCATCTTTTTTGTTTATTTGATGTAATTATACAAGTAATATCATGGACATTATTTTGAGACAGTATGATATTGAGATAGCCTAGACCATGGATGGCTAAGTAATATGGTTTATGTCTGGATTATATTAAACTGTCAATCAGGTTAAGATTATCATAATGGGAATTATTCCCAGTGGTCCAAAATACAGAGAAAATGTTGTCCGTTTTATTTTAGCCATGGAAGTGGAAAAGTTCGCAATACATAAAGAAAAAAAGAAAATTGATTTAGTTAGCTTCCGCATTAATTAAGTTGAGCATGTTGGACTTATTATCACATAAATATTAATTAACCGGCTACAGACGGGGTGTTACATGAAATGATATACCATGTATAATCTCAAGCTGAAACTAGATTTTCTTGATCATGATAGTAGATTGAATTACGAAAGCAGGTAAGCTTGGAACAAGGAAACAAGTTTTGAAATCGTTTTACACTAGATTACAAAGATGCTGTCAAAATTGTATATTGTCCTGTAATTTGAAAAATTTATTCTCAGGGCTAGAGACCTCCAATTGGGGTGAATCTTATACCATTTTAAAGCTACGGATGTCTATTTTCTCCCATAAAAATTTTAGGTCAATTGGTTCGGATTTCGAATTTATATGATTTTTAGAAGACAGAGGGTTTTCCTTTGTTTTAATAAAACCAGTTTTGGACCTGCTTGCAAATCTTGTCTGTTAATGAAAATATCTTACTATGAGCTCTCCAATACAATTAAACGGACATTCTCTCCGACGCGTACGAATAAGGGTGTTATCAACCCAAATTTTAAAATAAAATAAATAAATTTTTAAGGTAATTTAATTATTAAACTCTTTACCGTCATAAGCAATAATTTAATTATTAGTTTTTTTTTTATTCAATTTTTGTTAAATTTTTAAATGATAATTGATTAAATGATATCATATTTTTTATCCACGTGTTTTGGGAATACATAGTGCAAAATTTTTTACTGCACCAAACCTTATATCAAGTGACAATATATTTGACAAATTCATATATATATATATATATATATATATATATATATATATATATATATATATATATATATATAAATTTAAGTTCGTTTACAATAGGTTTCAATGTTATTTTTATAGTTTAAAATCATGATTTGTATCAATTATCAAATAATACAACATTTTAAATTTAATATAAAATGTTTTGCTTTAAAATGAAACAACTCCAAAATCTTTTGCATATCATTTGATACATGAAATGTTATAATTATTTAAAAAATGAATAAGCTAATTTGATAGGACCAGGCCATTCCAATTCTAAAGAATGATAAATCTTGGAATGAAATGACATTCTACTGTTTAAAAGTAAATTATTTTTAAATAACATAAATATCCTTGTGAGAAAACTAAATAGGATGATGTACAGAACAACAGCGCAGCTAAAAGGATGATGTGTGTGCAATACAAAATATATAAGAGAGACTCTGAGAGAGTAAATATCATGCTTGCAAATTTTACTTCTTATTTATATATATAGTTTACATTTAAACGTGGAATTATGGACCTTTAAACTTTGTTTGGGAGTTTAGAGGGGAGAGGGAAGGGAAGAGAATTGAAGGGTATTCCCTTCCCTTGTTTGGCAGTTAAAAAAATGGTAAAGGAGAAAAATTGAGGGTTAATGAGATTTTTTTTACCATTTTATTCTTTTTTTTTAAATTAATATAATTATTATATTTTACAAATTAAATTCAATTTAAAATTTCTAACAAAATTTTATCAAAAAAAAAAATTCTAACAAAATTATGTATGTACTTTTCACAACACCAAAAAAGATCATATTTTCGATGAAATTTTTACGTTGCAAACGATGAAAATTTCATCACAAAATTATTTTTTTATCGGAATATTTATCGTCGAAAAGCGATAGAATTTTTCAACTGATGAAAATTTTTACAAAAATAAATTTTCTATCGAAATTTTCGACGAAATTTATTTTCCATCAAATGTTTTAAACGAAAAAAGAATTCTGTCAAAAATTTTGACGGAACGTTTTTTGTTCAAAATTTCGATAGAAATGTGTTCTGACGAAAATTTTGACAGAAATTGTTTTGTTAGAAATTTTGAGGGAAATGTTTCATTCGAAACTTTTAACGAAATTTAGATTCTCTAAAGAATTTTGACAGAATATTTTTTCCGTCAAAAAAAAATTTTAAATATTTTTCGTCAAAAATTTTTACACAAATATTTCCTATCGAAATTTTTTTACAGAAATGCGTTCCGTTGAAAATTTTGATGGAAATATTTTCCGTCGAAAATTTTCGATGAAAATGTGTTTCATTAAAAATTTCGACATTTTTTTGCCAAAAAGTTTAACGAAAATATTTTCGTCGAAAACTTTCGGCGAAATTTAAATTCTGTTAAAAATTTTAAAGAATTTTTTTTTTCGTCAACAATTTTCGATAGAAATGTGTTTCGTTGAAAATATTTTTCATCAAAAATTTCGATGAATAATTTTTTTGTGAAATATTTTGGCAAAATTTAGATTCCGTAAATAATTTTGACAAAAAAAAAATTCGTCACAATTTTGATGGAAATATTTTTCGTAAAAATTTTGACGTAATTTTTTACGTCGAAACTTTTCGATGAAAATGTGTTTCATCAAAATTTTGGACGGAAATATTTTCGTTAAAAGTTTCGACGCAATTTAGATTCTGTCAATAATTTTGACTTATTTTTTTTTCGTACAAAATTTATGTTAGTGATTATGGCAAAATCTGGTTCCGTCTCTAATTTTGTCTATAGTTTTGACGAAAATTTTTGACATATATTATTTTCATCAAAAATTTAATCATTATTTTTCGTCAATAAATTATGTCGGTATTTGAGATTTTTCTAATAATATCGTGTTTAAAAATGATTCACAATTATGTAGTTTTAACATTTTAACGTTAAGGGTAGATAAGTATTTTTAATATTTTTCCCTCAAACCCTCCAAATTGGGGGAACTTTAATTTTAAGAAGAAGAAGAGTTTTAGAGGGTTTTGTAAAAATCTCCAAACTCTTATCCTCTTTTTTTTTTAAATTCACAAACAAGGGAAGGGCTTACTAAAACCCTCAATTTTCTATCATTCCCCTCCTAAAACTAACTCCCAAACAAAGCCTTAATGATTTTTGTGGAGCCCAATACTAGTTTCACGAATGTTGTACTAGGATTGGCATTTGGCATCAATGAATGATTCTTTTGTTTATTTTTTTTAGTTTTCTCTTTCTGTTGTTTTTTATTGGGTCTTTTAAAATATGGGCCTATTGTACAAACGCATAACATGATTAATTTTCTTGAGTATATTGTCTAAATTTGATTTTTAATAGCGTTAAAAATACATTGCTATTAAACAGAGAAACAATTGTTTTTTTTTATATATACATGAGCAACAATGTTTTTTCTATGAAGAACATTGAGCACCAAATCAAGAAGAAAATTTCTTTTCCGAAACATCTGTGATTATTGGTTCGTTCTTTTTGTCTTTTGCTACAAGGAAGAAAGGCAAGTTCGAACTATTTCTGTTTAATGAGGTATGTGAAGAAAAAAGGAACATAGAAAAATAGAAAATATTAATCATTTTTTCATGAATATTGTTGATCCATATTTAAGAATCAGATCCGTCAGACAACTTTTACATCATTATAACAATTCACAGGACTTATCATCATACAACAAACTTGAAGCAACTGAAGAGTGAAACTCTGACTATAACTAAACAAACTAAACCAATCCAAATGATCGTAAGTCAGCTCAAGTCACATAATTCCCAACTTACTATCATGACCTGAATGAGCAGGAATTTCTGAAGGCTTCTCAGAGTGTATCTGTGCCAATTCATCAACGGTTCCTTTCCTTTCACAGAAAATAATATCCTTCTTTTCCACTTGAGCAAGTTCAACCTTCTCCTTTGTCATTGTGCTTACATCCTCAGCTGCTTTTGCAACAGCAGTGAAGGCAGTTGACACCCATGAAGCTCCAGTTGATACGTAAGGATAGCTCATGATACTACTTGCCTTCTGCTCAGCAACAGCGATAGCAGACTTTGTCTTTTCAGAAACATGAAACTTTTCATCCATCTCTCTCACCTTGTCATTGACTATAGATGTTCCAATGCTTAGTTTACCACTTAAATCCATTTTACGATCAATGGAAGCAACTGCGGCAGAAGCATTTGAGGTCAAGTTGTGACGTTCATCAAAGGATTTTGCCCTGTTGATTGCATCCTTTCCTAAAATGAAACCCTTGGCAAGCATGGTGCTCACCACATCTTCAGCCTTCTTAACAGCAGCAGAAGTTTGCTTTTTCTCCTAAGAATAACATTGTACATTAGAAACTTCATTTATGAATACTTTGAAAACAAAAAATTTGTATATATACATGCGTTGACTCTGCATATAACAAAGCTGTTAGTATATTTGAGCGCCTGATGCGTACAGATGTAGCCATTTAGTTATTAATCTAACTTCAAACAAAAATGTTTTAAATGGACAAAGCTAGAGATCATCTGCTAGGATATCATTATCATACAAGCGGTAATTTGGTTTATAAAAGATTTTGCGCCATCATCCTCATGTAGGAGTCAGTTTGCATTAATTATTAAGCTGTAAATTTGTTGCTGACATCATGAAATATGTTATGCATCCTATAAATTTTTCTACAATCGTGAAGCAATGTGTTTCAAAACCTGAAGCTAGGAGTCTGCCGTCAATATTAATTTAATGTCATACATATAAAACACACAAGCACCACTAAGTTTCTTCGGGACTGATATTTTGGGCAGGCACAGGGAACAAGTGAACAACCGTGTTCAGCAAAATTGAACATAAATAGCATAATTAAGCATATATGGATGTACTAGAAGTAGCACAACGAAGAATGATGATACTCAATTGCATGCAATAAATATCATAGAATTTGAATAAAAATTAGGTACTCACAGGACTTGAGGGAAGAGCATCAGGGGGCAGCTGGTAGTTCTCAACAGGTGTGATGGTGACAGAAACATTAGCTATGTTGGAACCCTATACTAAAAAATGTAGCGTAAGCATATGATGTTATCCCCAAAAAAAAAAAAAATTCAACTGAAAATAATAGAAACATAGAAAGAAGAAATTATTGATTATGTTTCTATTAGAATCATTTTAGTGAATTAATGATAATCAATAATTTCTTCTTTCTCTGCTTGCTTGATGGAAAAGAATTCTAGTATAAATTGGTGTATCGCATCTTATTTATACCGTCAAGAGCGCTGCTGTGTCTGCTTCCTGTGAATCCTTGAAGGTAACATATGCAATCTGAGTGCTCTCAGTTTCCCTGCAAAATTACCACGAAAGATATTGAGGGTGACAATAAAATCATTTAAATGAATAAAGATAAATACATTGCAAGGGGGTTCTGACCTTTGCATCTCAACGTATCGAATTTCACCCGAGAATGAAAAAAAATCTCTAATATCCTTCTCCGTAGTAACCATTGATATATTGTTTACCTTAACTGTTCTTATCTGTCAGAAGTAAAAAGGAATCAACTTGGGTTTGGATTTCTCAATCAAGGGTTAATTGAAAATCAGATAAACTTCCCAAAAGTTTGGCATGAAACAAATACCAACAAGAGGAGCAACAGGGCATAGTAGAGATAAAAGAATTGCTTTTAATGATTAACCAAAATAACCAAAAAATAATCAAAATCAGCAGACACATTTTGTCAAATGAAACTGAAATTAGTCTTCTTAGAGTCAGTTTGAGTCCTCTATGCATGTATGGATTTAGAATATCTTAAAAAAATTGTAATATCTAGTGTTAGTTTTCCAATGCTGCTTCTGCTAATGGCGAAAGTTTTACAGTGAAAGGCATGCAGGCACATACACTGGAAACATAATATGGATTCCTGGATCATGTGTTCTACTATCATAATGTTAACCAATTTATTCTGTAACAATTTCTTCCTTACATCTGAAACATTAATTGTCCAATTTGGGGCAGCCGTAGAGCGGGGAATGGCATCAACACCTTGATCAGTAGGGTCCACTGGGGCCTGCACATCAAATAATAAATTTAGTTATTTTCTAGGATGATATTCTGCAAACCAGGAAGCCTTATAGTAATAACCAAGTAGTTAAACAGTAACAGAGATATTTTATTTTTTTCGTTATTTCTAAAAGAATTATGAATGACAAATGAAAATTAGTTCCTCTTTTAAAAAATAATTAACATTATTTGAATTAACTTGTCACTGCTTCAAGAAAAGCATATCTTACAACTGCAAAATCTAAACCATCTGTGATTTGAGGTTATATCACAATTTTTGTAAAGAAAAAATGGCATATCAGGGTCAATAAGCAAAGGCATTGTTATGTATCAACAAAAAAGAAGAGCATAATAGAAGAAACTCATATAGGATCTGAAAAGAAGACAAACTTCAGGAACAATAAAGTTATTCTACTGAGAAAATTCACAGCAATGAGCACCAATACCAAACAAACATGGCAAGAGAAGTGTGCAGCGGATCACATAAGAACATTAAAACATACCGACATTTCGATATCGTACACGGTTTTCTCAGAACCAAACAGCGACAATTACAAACAATGGTGACAGAGAGAGAAAATGGGAACAAGGTTGATGAAGGAGAATGTGTGATTGAAGGGTGCAAAACGGTAAGGGTAGTGGGGTAATTTCAGAAAGGGAACATGACATGTTTCTTATTCTCCTTATGAACAGAATAACGCTAGGTTCGCGGGCCTCGCTTCGGATTTGCGTTAGTGGGTAGTTTGCAACGAATTAAGTAACTAACTTCCTTGTTTTTTATTTTTTTTATGGGAAAAGTGTGTATAATTTTAAAGGATGTAAAGTTGTGTCATTTTAAGAGAGAGAAAGAGATAGATAAAGGAGGAGAGATAGTTGATAAAAATAAATAAAGGTGTGGGTCTCACCTCTTTGTGAGAGTGAAAGGAGGTAAGTTGTGTAATTTTAAATGATAGACACTTTTCCCTTTTTTTTATTTCATAAAATTCTTTTCAGCTCGTTTCACATTGCAAAATGCTTTTTGTACAAACAATATACATAGGAAAAATGTTTATCATTTCAAATGACATAAAGTTATGTCATTTTAAGAAAGAGAAAAACACAGAATAAAAATTTTATTTAAATTTTAAATTAAAAAAAACCACTCACTTTCTCTCCCACAATTTTCATTTTCTATGTCTATCTCTCTCCTAAAATGACATAACGTGTGTATATATATACATATATATATATATATATATATATATATATATGTGTTTGATGTTTGTTATCTTAAATGACATAAGTTATGTCATTTTAAGAGAGAAATAGACACAAAGAATGGAGATCATGATGGAGAAAGTGGGTGTTTTTTAATTTAAATTTTAAATAAAAAATATTATTTTGTGTATGTCTCTCTCTTAAAATGACATAACCAAAAAATACTTTGATTTCTGTCTTAAAACGACGTCGGTTTGGATTCAACGTAGATAAATTATATAAAGTGACTGTAGAAAAAGTGAACTCGTATATATATATATATATATATATATATATATATATATATATATATATATATTGCATGAGATAATTATATCATGCTAAAGAGACAAGATAGTGAGGTCTACTATTTTTTAAAAAAAGAAAAAATAGTGGACCTCACTACTTTGTCTCTGTTGTATGAGATAATTATTTTCATATATATATATAGGGTTTTATAAAAGTTATGTTGTAGGAAAAGTGATTGTGTTATGTTATAGAGATTCGTTTTGCGTGCCGTAGTTTTTTTTTCTTCAAAACATGCAGGCCCCACAAAATGTTGTGTGTGTAAGAAATTTTTGGTGGTCATGTTAAATGATGAATGCAAAATCCATATATATATATATATATATATATATATATATATATATATATATATTATGATGTAGGATTCTTTGACATCAGTGTAAAATTTCAAATTTGACACTTCGTCTGAGAGCCGTCAGATAAAAAAAGATCAACAACTCTGATTTGTAAGCATGTGACATCATTGATCTTTTTTTATCTAACGGCTCTCATATGAGGTGTCAAATTTAAAATTTGACACTGGTGTCAAAGGATCCTACCTCATATATATATATATATATATATATATATATATATATATATATATATATAAAAGTATTTGTCATTTTAAAATAGAGATAGACAGAAAATAATATTTTTTATTTAAAATTTAAATTAAAAAATCATCTGCTTTCTCTCTCATGATTTACATTTCTTGTGTCTATCTCTCTCCTAAAATGACATAACTGATGTCATTTAAAATGACAAATATCAAACTCATATATATACAGGGTAAACGATTTCTCCAGTCAATGGAGATAAGTTATCTCCAATGAGCCCAAAACGACATCATTTTGGGACGGAAATCATTTTATAACTATGTTTCTAATCTTAATTGTTTGAAATTAAAAGAAAGCCTTAAAAAAACAAAATGATACAAAAATATAATATTTTTCAATCATTTTACAACGTCATTGACTGGATTTATAACTTCTTAATGTGAAACAGTAACGTGTGAAACAGTAACGCGGTAATTTCAATTCATAACTACTTAGTACTCAAAACTTCAATGTTTAATAATTGTTAGTTTCCTTAATTTCATATTTATTTTTTGAAAATAATAGTGGAAAAAATTAATTGTTTGCTTATATAGAGAAGTTTTCCTATCTTATTTGCTTATATTTATAATATTTTAAACATACTAAAAAGATATTGGTTATTAATAAAATAAATCATTTTTCTCTTTCTTTCTCTTCACTGCTTCCACACTTTTTCTATCTCCTCCTTTTTCTCTCTATTGATTTGCGTAATTTACAACCTTAATTTATATTTGAATCTAAATCCATGCAATAGTTCTGTTGATGAATATAATTTTCAAAATTTCTTGAATATGATATAATTGAACATGGCAAAATCACAAAATTACAAAAAAAAAAAAAACGAAAACCTTGAATAACCCTTCATTTGAATTAGTCCACGATTACAGTAACGTTTCTACTTTGCTGTTGAAATTTGAAACGAATCAACTTATCTCCTTCTTCTTATCTTATTTTTTAACTTGGAGTGGGAAAAAAATATCTGTTCTTTCTATGTTACGCCCAACAATAGGCTTACCTCGTTCCATAACATAGGGCATCTGAGTTTATTTATTCTTGACAGCCAATTTTAATTTTTTATGTAGATGCACATAACAATGATTGAGTTGAATGAATTGAATTTTTTTTTTAATTTTATGTAAAATGCTCATAAAATAAATTTTTATGTAAATGCTCATTGAAGAAAGAGAAAGGGGAGGAGAGAGAAAAATTGAGAGGCAGTAGAAGAGAGAGAAAGAGGTAAAAAAAGTTTATTTTATATCGTAAATCTCCACCGTTATATTAAATTGTAATCTAATGATATTGAAAGGGGTAGGCAAATGTAGGTAAAATAAGAGTAGGAAGAATAACATATCTGTAACGCCCGGCCGCTTCAAGTATTAACGACTGTCCCCACATACTAACACGAGACTTTTCTCAAGAAAACTTCCCAGGAGGTCACCCATCCCAGAATTGCTCCAAGTCAAGGTATCCCAAACTGTGCAGTCTCCTACCTGCACAGTCTTTAGAATCCCTCTCTTTCGGGTATCGATTCGATTCGTTCGTTCATGTAAACCCCCGCTGGAAGCCTGTCAGGAGCCGCTCCTTGTCTATGTCCTTTCGCACCGGCGATCACTCTCCGCCCTCGTCAGCGCTCGGGATGTTACATGCCCACCAGCTTCAGCCTGGTTCATCCTCGAACCATACCGTACTGGAAGAGAGGCCCCGCTCTGATACCACTTGTAACGCCCGGCCGCTTCAAGAATCAACGACTGTCCCCACATACTAACACGAGATTTTTCAGTGTGCTTTTTCCTCACTCGCACACTTCCCGGAAAAACTTCCCAGGAGGTCACCCATCCCAGAATTGCTCCAAGTCAAGCACGCTTAACTGTGGAGTTCTTCCGTTCCGGGCTACCGAAAAGCAGATGCATCTTGTTAGTATAGGTAGTACCAATTAATTCTTATAAGGTATCCCAAACTGCGCAGTCTCCTACCTGCACAGTCTTTGGAATCCCTCTCTTTCGGGTGTCGATTCGATTCATTCGTTCATGTAAATCCCCGCTGGAAGCCTGTCAGGAGCCGCTCCTTTTCTATGTCCTTTCGCACCGGCGATCACTCTCCGCCCTCGCCAGCGCTCGGGATGTTACAATATCCCTATTAAAAATAACACAAATTCAATTACATAAGAGTTTAAAAATAAAAATTAAAAACATAGAGTAAGAGTTAAGTAAAGTGACTTTTTTTTTATATAAATTTTTTAAACTTGTAATATTATGTTCATATTTTATTATAAATAAAAGTATTTATGATAAAAAAAATTTCAACCCAACCATAAAAAATTCTGAGTCCAGCGCTTACTTTAACCCAAAAGTATATATAAAGCTTAGCATTGCTTATTTTTCTTATATATAATAAAAAAAATTAAAAATTATTCTTTGATATATTTTACAAGGTGTGTTTTGATATTGTCTAAAATAATAATTTTTTGAGTAAAGCTCATCTTGGGTCTCTACTCTCTAACAAAAAAATACAGTCCCGATTTTCGTCCTTTACAAAAAAAAATTCATATTAGTCATTTTTAGGCACTAAATTGGGTCTTCATTAAATTTCTGGGGGATCACATTTTCAAAGAACTGAAATTGTAGAGGGACCAAAAATTGATTTTTTTTCTAAGGGATAAAAGTGGAGACCGTCTTTTTTATTAGGGACTGAAAATGAGCTTTACTCTAATTTTTTTGACAAAAGTGTTGTCCTTTAAATTTTTTGGTTGCATGTTTACCAAAATAAAAAAAGAAAAGAAAAGAAACTGTGGTTGCTTAATAAAAAATTTAAATAGATGAAACGTTTAATTCTCCCATATAGTTCAAACTGTAGTCAATGGTGGTCTTTGGAAACCTTTTCGAATAGGAAAGGATGGTCCTAAATTGTCTCATTTAATGTTTGCAGATGATTTGATGCTTTTTGCTGAGGCTAGTGTGGATCAGATAAATGTTGTTCTAAAGTGTCTTGATTTATTTGGTGAAATCTCAGGGTAAAAGATCAGTATTCAAAAGACAAGTATTTTTTTCTCTAAGATTACCCTGGAGGATTTGGCCAATAACATCTCAAATATTTGTAATTTCAAGAGAGTTAGAAATGTGGGTCGTTATTTGGGAGCCTGAATGCAACATGGCCGAGTCACAAAAGAGTCATACAAGGCAACGATTGATAGAATCAATGATAAACTCTCGGGGTGGAAATCTAATTGCAATGATGGAGCTGATAAAGTTCATTGGTATCTTCCTAATTCTCCAAAATTATCTGTGAAAAGATTATATTCTGCTCTTGCTGATCCTTATCTTACTCCAAGTGGGAGACCTAATTTGTGGAAGCTAATCTGGAAGTGGTTTGGTCCTAAGAGAATACAGTTTTTTCTTTGGAAAGTGGGTCATGACAGGTTATTAACAAAGAGTAGGCTGAACAAATTTAATTTGGGAAGCTCAACTTGTTTGGTTTGTAATCAAAATATTGAAAATACCTTGCATTTGTTGAGGGATTGTCCTAGTATTGGTAATATTTGGATTCGGCTATCACCCCATTTGGTTGTTCCAGATTTTTATGTTTTGAATCGGCAGGATTGGCTAATCGCAAACTTGAAACAGCTGTCAACTAAGTGCTGTAATATTCCCTGGGCGCTGTTATTTGGTATTACCATTTGGAAGGCTTGGACTTGGAGGAATGACATGATACATGGTTCAGGCAGTATGCTTAACAGGTACAATCTGAATGCTATCTTTTTATTTGCTAGGGAGATTATGATGTCCGTGGAATCAGATGGTAACAGTATGCATAGGAGTGGTTTGCCTGAGAAGTTTATTAGATGGATACCTCCTGAAGATGATTGGATTAAAATTAATACATATGGGGCCTCTAAAGGTAATCCAGGTATGTCTGCTTGTGGAGGACTAATTAGAGGATCAGATGGAAAATGGTTGGAAGCTTATTCTTATAGAATAGGCCACTGCACAGCAATTATAGCTGAGTTGTGGGGTATTCTTAAAGGATTGGAAAGAGCTTGGGAAGGAGGTTGGAGAAAAATTATTTTGGAGAGTGATTCAGCATATGCTATCACTTTGCTCACCAAACTTGGTGATGAATCCCGCGAGTCTCATTTAGTGACTCGTATACGGGAATGGCTCTCAAAGGACTGGACTGTTAGGTTGCTTCACACTTACAGGGAAGGAAATATTTGCGCAGATTGGCTAGCTAATCTACCTTTGATAAAGCAAGACCAAGAAGATTTTATGATTTTTCATGTCCCCCAGATATTAGGTGGTTGTACTTCTCTGATTTTAGCTCTGTACACAGAGCTAGGTACTCTTTGATGTAGTTTGTTTTGTTTTTTGGGGTTGTGCCCTTCACCAAATATATATATATATATATATATATATATATATATATATATATATATATATATATATATGAAACGTTAATAGAATAACCAATTTTTAGAACAGAATAGTTATATTTTGCTTTGCTTTTTTTATTTTGATGAGTGATCATTTAAAAAGTAATTTTACAGAAAAATAAAATATACAACATGAAAAGGAAAAATATGCTGAAATTATTAATACGAAACAATAATTTCATTAAAAATTCTTCTTAGAAAGAGAATATTTGAAATTTGGATCATATACATCAATCACTTGTTAAGTATCGAGGATGACTGACTGTTAGTTTGCATTTAGACCATGACTTATATTTCCTTGACGAGCGACGTAGATAAAGCTGATGGGGATCTCACTCACTAGAGACACGATACTATTATGAGCATTAGATTTCAATAGTTGCACATGGAGGGTGTGCTTAATTTACCTGGTTGCACCATAGGTTGGTTGTGCATCTCTCTTATGCAGTTGTATTAGTTTGGAAAATAATTTTATACCAGCATTAATTGAATAATTTATTTTTAAATTTACATAATTATTTTGCCCTAATTGTGGCTATTTGTTGAAAAGTATTGAGGGATGAAAACGGGCCATGGTTGATTGGGTTCACTGAACGTGTTGGACAAGACATATGTTTCTTTTGGAGCTATGTTGTATACTTTTGGAAATTATGGTGGCGTGAAGACCAGGATAGGAGGAGCTCATCATCGAAAGTGATTCTCATGCAAATATTGCAAACCTCTCAGGAGAATTATTTTTTGAGAAAAAAATAAAATAAGTAAGAGTTGGATCTGAGATTTTCCCACAACCATATAAAGGAAATGGATATTCTGATAGGATGCTAAATGATTATTGAGTAGGAATTATGATTTACATGAGAAGAAACATTTAGAAAAAGACACAGTCTGTTTTTTTGAGTTTTTAAAATGAGTAATTTTTTTTTGACTTTAATATTTTTATAATAGATAAGTTATTTATATTTACTCTCAAAATGACATCATTTTGAATTGAAAAATTTAAAAATTATATTGAGAAATACTATTATAATCATGAAATAAATTATAATTACAAAAATATCTTTATCTCCGTCCCAAAATGATATCATTTTGTACTCAATATAGATAATATATCTACATTAACTGATGTCACTTAATTTTCCTACATATTTTAAATTGCATCAAATGACAAATAACAGTTTTTTTTTTTTTGTAATACAAATATTGACTTACATCAGAGAGAATAAAAATAAAATCTTTTATATACGAATACCGTATCTTTTGGGCCATCACATAATTGCATGTCATTTAAAAAACAAAAACAAAAAGGAAATTATGGATTCCGAGAATTTCGGTTAAATTGGCGGGAAATAGATGGGGGCCAGCTAGGGGCTTTTTGGGAGCTTCCGCACTTTTCTCATGTGGGTCCCACGGGACATTCAATCTTAAACAACGAATACCGTACGATCACATTCCAATCCAACGGCATCAGTGCATTCACTTTCCCGCCGTTTGTACGACACATCTTTTATGCAGAAAAAGAAGCGATTTTACTTCCATTTTCACTTTTTTTTCTTTATATCTATTATATATTTGAATTAAAAATTTTATCTTCTTTTTAAATAATAATAATAATGATAAAATTTTAATACCCTTTTGCTTGTTTGTTGTTTTGTTTTCCCTAATTTCAATCTCACATTCACAGTGAGAGTTCTCTGTTTCTTCAGTTGCCCTCAAACCGCATCTGCTACTGTGTTCCCAATCTGAAATCAAAGAGATGGTAAGTAAATAATCAATTCTATGATTTTTGGACTCTAATTTTCAATGGGTTCTTAAAAAGTTTTGATTTTTTCTCTTTGATTTCTTGTAATTTGTTTGCAATTCCATGATCATTGATACTGACTCAGTTTCTTTGCATTTTTGGATGCATGTGATTCTTAATGATACTGTTTAGCATATGCTGTTAGTCTTCACTGGAGTAATCTTTCTATTATCGTTTGTAAAGTTGATCTCAGTTAAGATTAAGAGTATCACTGTGTCTCAAATTTGCTGAGTCGCATCTTCAGATTAGGTTGTTGTGTCATTGAACTTGAATATTGGGATTAAAGTGACATTTTGAGGTAGTAGAGTTAGGTTTAGATTTCTTGGAGAATAATCTGCTGGTAATTTGTTGAGGAAAGTTTACTGTTTGGATTCATGTTTGTTGAACTGTGTTTTGCTTTAGTTTTGGTTTTTTTTTTTTATGGGTTCTTGAATCCCTTTTGATGGATTTTTCAGGTGGAGCAGAATCTTGTACCAAAGGAAAGGAATAAAGATTGGATTAGAGCTCTTATGAATAGCAGCTTTGGTTACTGTGATGATCACCATGACCTTCGATCTAATGAGAAGAATGTGTTCTGCGTAGACTGTGGGGTTAGATTGTGTAGGCACTGTAAGGAAGCTCATTCCCTCCATAGAAGGTTTCAGATTTACAAATATTCCTCTCAGGATGTCTTCCGCCACTCCGAGCTGCAGAAGTATTTTGACTGCACCAAAATTCAGGTTCTCTCTTCTTTTTCACGAGATATCATAGAATTCATTATTAGAAATGATTGATTGATTTTCTACTTAACTTAAATCAATTCAGTTTCTTGATATCAATATTATTCGCTGCTACTTGCTGCTATATTGTGGTTGATTTGTTTTGCTTTATTATGTGATCGATAGACCTAAGGCCTTTGATGTTCTGATGGAAATAATATGCAGTTTTATTTCTAATGGATTATGTAGCTCGGGTAGCTGTTTTCTAATGGACATAGCCATTAATGGTGTGATAACTTGTTGGATTTACAATGACTAAATTTTCTAAATGGGTTTTGTACAGAATACTTTAACCTTTATAAGCTTTACTCAATGAATTATGTATCCTGTCATTAATTTTCTAATGCAGTTATCTGTGAAATAAGCTATGTTTATTTATTTTTCCTTTGTACTGTAGTTTTTGTTGAACATGGTTGAAAAATACCTGAACCTCATTGCTTAATTGGTATATATGACCCATTAAATCTAACTATCCTCTTAATAGTAATTAAAAATTGATTAATGAACATAATTTTCTTCTAACAATGATGACATGATTTGGCAGACTTACGTATCCAATAATGAAAGGATTGTGCATCTCAAACCCCGGCCTTCAACCATTAAATCTAAATCTGCTGATCTAAGCCCTGAGTCTAAATCCAAAGAAACCAACATATCAACAAGACCAAAGTCGGGTGGTACGTGTGAACAATGTGGAAAACACATTCAAGATGATCGTAATCGCTTCTGCTCCATTACATGCAAGGTAACTGCAATAATCTGATTTAAATTTATTTATTTTTGGTTAACTTGTGTATTACTTGTGACTCAAATCATGTGCTATGTTTAGATCTCAGTGCTTCCAGTGGAGCCCCAAAACCAAACTCAAATTCACCATTCACAAAGGAGTTCAGCAGAGCCTGTCAACCAAAGTGCTAGATGCATCATCACTCCAAAACCTGAACCTATTGACTTCAATATGAATGACAACCATAATTCAGAAGCGGAGTCATCTATCTCTGAAGCTGAGCCATATGGGTGTGTTGAAGTTGTGAATTTCAGAAAGCGCCCAAGGAAAACTACCCCTCAGAGGCCTATCTTTGTTTACATATCTTAAAATGTTATCACTCTATCGTTTTCCTCCTAATTTTGTTTCCAACTTTTCATTTTTTGAGAATAAGATTTCTTAAACATTTGAGGGAAGCTCAACCCCATTGTTCCCCATATTGGGATTCAAGTATAACTTGAACTTGGGAGTTTGAGGTTCAGTTGCTATGAGAAAAGTAACTAGCTGAGCTTGTACAGCATAAGGGTAATACTAGTAAGAGTAATGCTATTAATACGGCACGTTATTTTAGTATATTTCCACCATTTGATTGCAATTGGTCTTCCCATAACTTTTACTTTTGCATGCCTGCACTTTGATGCTGCCACTCATGCCGATGTGAGAGATGTAAGACAATGTGATGTGCAACAAGCATTACAATAATAGTAGTAATCGAGAGGCATAAAGGGTGTACTGTGGTTAATCTCCTTTTCCTTTTTCTTTTTTTTTTTTAAGTTTCTTGTAGTGGAAGTTTGTGTCTCTTATGGTCAATGACTCTTTTTAACAAAACTTTAATTATATGGATCAACATATGTTAAACAAAAATCATTTACTTTTGATGAAAAGAAACTATAGAGATTAAAATTTTAATAATTGAAAAATATTAGGATTGAGCTCAAATGTTGGGGCAAAAAATCAAATAAATAAAAAAAATGAGGATTAAAATTTCAAAAAAATATTATACAGAATAGAAGCCAAAATAATGAAAACATACGGATCTAAAATTTATTTTAAACCTTAATAAGTTAATAATGGGGTCTGTCTGTCACCCTCACAGTACATGTCTCCAATATGGCAGACAGGAAAACCACAGCAAGATGAGTAATATGGCAAAGATTTAGTGTCCCCACAGCAAACGCATATACTAACGATGGATATCAGTTCGGATGCTTTGAAAGCTGTGTGTAAACATTATCCCAATTCGTTAGTTTTAAAGCGATTAATATTCTTAGTAAGGTTAGGCAAATGACTTAATCTTGATTTTGCACCTCTTTAAACTTTTCTTAAACAAGAAAAAAAAAAAAAAAAAAAAAGCTAAATTTTGTGCATGTTGAAGCACACGGATGATCAAAATTATCATTTGTCACGGCCACCACCACTACCGACCTTTATCTTATTTCTGTTTCGTATATTTGTTTAATATATAGTTTGCTTGAGGACAATTGGATTTCGTTTATAGATTACTTTGGAATATTATTTCAATGTGAATGCTAAAAGGGAAAAAAATACAAATTAAAATGGGGCGGTAACTGAAATATTCACCCGTGACATTTTTTTACTTTATTTCTGCTTTTGTTTTTGTTACGTAAGGCCTGTTTGGTGTGACGTATAAGGCATGATAGTATAAGCTTATACTATACGTTATGACATTTTTCGTTGTTTGGTGTGACCATCGTATAGTATAAGCTTATATAGCATAATCCCTTAATACATCAAAACGATGTATAACTTAATTCGGCCTAAAGGTGAGGGATAAGGTCTGATGAGAGATTGATGTATTAACATTGTTGACCAATGTAATTCTCAAAAATTAATATATTATTTTGATATTAATCTATTAAAATAAAAATTAATTTTTCAATATATTAATTTTTAAAATATTGAATATTTTTATTTTTATAAAAATTAATTTATATTTGAACACACTAATCAATAAATTTTTATAAAAATCAATATCATATGACAGTTTTTGAAGAATTATATAAATTCTTTATTAAAAGATATTTTTATTAAAAATATTTATTTTTATCATATATAGTATTATATAGTGCATTACCAAATACTAAATGATATTATCTTATACAATATATTATTTTATACAATATCGTGTAAAACGCTGGATAGTATTAAAATTCAATCAGGTCTTATACTATCAACCTTTATCCTATACTATGCACCAAACATGCCCTAAGTTCATTGTCCATGTTGGAATAAAATAAGAAGAGTCCAGCAGTTATGATTTGGCTAGAATTTTTGAGTTTTGAAACTCCACTAAATTCTACTGTAAGGTATCATGTATATATTTGAATTAGCCTTCTAAATTATAACCTGCATGTTTTAGTAGGTCTTGGATCCGTAATCTATGAGTTGAAGCAAAACCCAAGTTTACCAACACTATACGCTGTAGAATGTAAACAACGGAAATAGATGAAAATTAATACAGTCCATATTGACAAGTAAATGAAGAGCAATTCACTCAAGATTTACTGGTCAAACTTTTATATAGGCGAACTTTAGTTATATTGTAACGTCTAAGATCAACCCAAAGTACAATTTTATTTTTTATTTTTTTGGTAAGCTACCCAAAGTACATTTTGGTTAAGGTTAAGCTGTGACGACTAAATAAAAATTAATCACTCAAATGGAGTAAGAAAACCGGTCTTACCAACAAAAAGTTTAAAGAGGGATTTTTTTACTACCAAATAGAAAGAATGCTGAAAATTATTTGGAGAGAGAGAAAATCATAATCCAATGGTGATTATAGAGGTAATGAATTGATAGTGAATTTTTTTAGTAGTAAGAATATCCTTCCTCAAATTTAAAATGTTAAATAACTCAAATAAAAATATTGGTATTATTTAAACAAAAAAATACCGAAGAAATAACATGTAAAAAGATGAAAATAACAAGCTGTATGTCAATCTTGCCCTACTCAATCAATTGGTTAGGGTAGGCCACCAAATTGAACAAAAAAGGGAAGAGTGTGGTCCTACTCAACCTGTGTTTGTGTAGGCCAACAAATTGGAGAAAGAAAGGGTAAAAAAATAAAAAAGGTGAGGTAAAGCCTTTTAACGTGAAGTATAATTATTTACCCCAACCTAGTTGGCAGATTGATCATATCCTTCTACTGAAAAAAAAAAAGGGGAGAATACTTTTTTGAGAGAGAGAAAAACATAAATCGGTTTATATGAAGTCGATTATCCATTACATAAAAAATGGTGAGTCCCTCAATAAAATCTTTCTCTAGTAAGAAGACTCTTAATAAGAGTAAGACAGAACCAAATCCTTTATCTATCACTAAATTATGCAAAGACTTTGGCATGAAAAAATGGCAAGACCAAGGCATTCTTGTTGCAGTGGTCATATAGATCCCTAAAAGCCTAAGAAATGGATAGATGTAAGTATAACACGTGCACTAGAAACATTATTGAAATTGAATCTCACAATATGCATTAATCTGATATCACTCTACATCCCCCTCAAGGGAAAACAGGGCAAGAGTTCAAAATGAAATAAGTTTTTTCGGCCCAAGTTCCAAATAAATCGATGACTACTGAAATTTCTGCAGCAACTTGTGGATTATCAATGATGTTTCCCGACATAAATAATATTTCCTCCTTTGTTTTCTTTTTTTAGAAAGAAAAATCTCCAACAAGTAAAAGGAAGCAAAATGCTTGCTAAGCTGGCTACAACAATGCAAACACAGCTCTAGTCCTGCTAATTTATTCTCCAACAGTCAAACCAAACCCAAATTTGTAGTCTTTTTTCCTGTGATCAAGCTGCAATGAATAAATATGAAAACAATGTCAAGCAAAAAATTAAAAATCTGACCAACTTATTTGAACATCCCCACCAAACTAGATTTTCTTGCATTCTACCCACATCCACACACATACACACAGCAGAAAAAAAGAGAGGAAATGCTCTGACCTCTGCAGAAAGAATAAAATTCAGACCCATATTTAACCGCTCCTCCAAAAATGCAGCGACACAGCCATTGGAATCAATCCTTCCCCTAAGGCGGCACTATAATAACCAAAACAAGATTGTCAGAGTACATCTTACCAAAAAAATATTCAGGGAACAAAATTGTTCATCTGACCAAAACTGGTAAATTAATTCTGAAGACAAAAGATCTAAGGAATGAGAAAACACCCAAAAAAATGTTGTGTCACAGCTCTATACTGCATATTAGCAACGTGTTCCAGTGTTATTTTCTGCCACCCCGATCATTGGCAAATGAAGTGCACATACAAGCAAACATACATATCTAATGTGTAGAGAAAATGTTAAGTTTGCCAGTCTCATGGCGTCATTATGTCTGTGGTTAAATTGAGAAGTAACAGCATTGGAGGAGTGAAACTTGAAAATATATCTAGATGTTGATGCAGAGATTGATGAATTGTCAATTTATACTCCGCCCCTCCCATTCCTGCAAGTCTCACTCCAATGCACCCATATAGATGAAAAAGAAAGCTCTATTATAACCAATATACAAAAACATAAAGTCAACTGGTCCACGTGTTCACATTCATGCTGTACTAGTTCCACTCTGATTGAATTCATGAAAGAAAAAAACTACCTGCCGGAGGATGTAATCATAACCAAAGCTAGCTGTGACATCTCTTGACAAGTAGTTACACATTAACTCAGATGCTAAAGAAACCTGAAAGGAACATTTTGTCACACATTAATTCAGATGCAAGAGAAACCAGAACGGAACATTTTGGATAAAAAATAAGAAGCTTGATTAAAAATAGCATAAATATACGATGTCATAATTGTCTCACCTTCTCAGATACCTTCTGAACATAGCTTAAAAGAACCATTCCAGTGCTAGCAACCTGCCCTGTAGCAACCTGAATGTACATGAGCAAGGTGAAAGATTTTAGTAGCCGTCAAAAATGAAAAGAAAAAGGAAACGGAATCATTGAAAATAGAATAAGATAAAACATAGCATAAGCAATGGTTGACAAGTGGATAAATAAAAAAAGCATATTATATCCTCTTAGAATTTTATGATTTCTCCAGGAAGATTAGAAAAACAAAATTCTTGAAATTGGCTGATGAAGCAGCATAATAGTAACAGGCAGAACTGTCTTAAAAATATCAGAATACATACATAAATTCATAGATAAATAAACAAACATGAAACATTTAAAATAAGATATATAAACGGAGGGAAGGAGGCAAGAAGCCAAAGAATAAGTAGGGGCAAATATTAAGCCATCATACCATTTTATCAGTGTTGTAGCGAGCAGCATAACCAACACCAGACTTCCTATGCTGACCAGCCCAAAATACCTCCCCACCCATTGACAAATGGCGTGTCACACTCTGAGAAAAGGAAGTTGATGTTATCAGTAATAAATTAGATGAGTTCACATACATCCATTTGTTCCACACCATGGAGTGGGTTGGGTTAAGAGAGGTGTTTAGGATTAAGGGAAATCAACAAAGTAATACTGAGCACATTTTTAGAAGAATAATACTCTAAAATATACCTAGTATAGAGAACACAAACTTACAAGAAATGGAACAAATATGCATCAATCCCAGGTAAAAGGAAAAAAAAAAGTTACCATAATAAATTAAATGTATCTCAAAATACACAGAAGCCAATTAAAATAAAGAAACAAATAGATTACCAAAAATAAAAATAAAATTAAAGAAAAAAATAGATAATAACAATCTAATGATCTTCACAACTCTTGATTATTAATATGAATAACAATTTACAACTAATCAAGCATTAAGATCTTAATATATACAAACCATCCCTACAACTAAAATAACTGATCAGTAAAACTATTATTATTTGAAGCAAATAGAGTCCATAGGAACCAATGAAATTAAATATCTAAACTAGAAGAACCTCGATCAGAAAATGCTGATGATACGCATATTTTTTTAATAGAAAAACGATGATGGCCTGATGGACAAGTCTACAAATTTACATAGAAGCAACCAGAAATTCTGTCATTTAACAATTAAATTGACAGATTGCCAACCACATGACCTCAAATATTATCCAAAACCAATCAATTGGCTCAATAAATGATTGTTGATTTAACTGTAAGGTTGCATCTAAAGGGGTATATTTTCCACCAAAGCTTTGAGCCTTTCTTGACTTTTAATGAAAGGGATCCAGGCACTAGTGACCAAACTACTATTGCGTGAAAAATATCAGCAACCATCAATTATCTATCTAGAATGCCTCAATTATTTCTATTTCTTGACAAAGTGCTTTCTTCCATATTAATATCTAGCACTGCATCACTAGAAACAGCCATCTTGACATAACAGTAAAACTAATTCTTGCATAGAATCCTTTGGTATCCTCCTTCCTTTTATACCCAAAAAAAAAATGACAAAAAAAAAAAAACCTTCAGTAGTTAAACTGTGTCATTCACCATTGTTGTTAAAGACTCAGAACCAGAAGAGATTAACAACAGTAAAATGGCAACTAATTCAAGCTATAAACCAGGCACCTTGAAGTTGTAAAACCTACATTTTGACATCCTTCAATTTCCTAACACAATGGTTTTTGATAAGAACCACTTCAACCCAAAACCTTAAGGTGTTGGATGAAGGCCTTTTTAATTGTTTATATTATTCTCTAACACACTCCCTTACATAAGAGTCTTTTGGGCTTGAAGCGTGGATATCGCATAGGCTCAATTTTTTTTCTTTTGGTTTATCTTATGCTTATTTAATTCCACAAGTGGGGGGAGGTGAAGATCAAACTTGTGACCTTGTGGTCACTAAAGCTCTGATACCATGTTAAGAACCACTTCAACCCAAAACCTTAAGGTGTTGGGTGAAGGCCTTTTTAATGGTTTATATTATTCTGTAACAGTTTTCATAATATAAACATGTAAAATGACCTGAATAGTCTTCTTTGTTAATCCTTGTAATGATGACCAACTTCACCCCCCCCCCCCCAAAAAAAAAAAAAAAGAAGAAAAAGAAAAGTTCTTCCACCTAGCAAATTTTTCTGACAGAATAAAATTTCATGCTGTCTTTAAAATCTTCCATCCTTATCTAGTTCACTTTTTCCATGGCTATATTATAAATATCCCGCATAATTAACCCAAAGCAGAAGAGGAAAAAGAAAATGTTACTTGAATTAAAGAATAATGGTAACACTATAATAAAAGAATACAGATCAATTTATAAGAATTTTGACATCACAAGACTATTAAATTCACGAACAATCTTTCAGATTACGAAGTCAGCAAAAAAAGTTGCACTATCTAAGAAAGCCTTGTCATCTGTTGAGCAGAATATCTAGAAACAATTTGATTATCTTTTCTCTTGTATTTTCATTAATTTTTAGAAACAGATAAGAAAAAAGAAGCATCAATAAGAGATCTAAATATCAAACTAATAAGTAACTTCAAATTTTATCATCCCAGCCATTTTGTCAATTAAATATAAGGAATAGCAATACTGCACACTGCATGCACCTGAATATAACTTGCTCCAAGTAAGGCTCCATTCCCAAATTGAAATTGTGACCTATAGTCTTTTCCCTGAAAAATACAATGAATTATAAAACAACAAAAAGACAGTTTGTATGGATAGCATGTCAAACTTCCATTGAGAAATTCCAACACAATACATTCCAAACGGAAAAGACAAAGTTCAACGGAAAAAACATGCAAATGTACAGCTAGAAGAGGAAGGCATCAAATGATCTGATCTCGAGATAGGAAACTAGAATACCTTATAATCAAAGTTGAGCATCCCATGAGACATATGTGGCTCATTCGTAAGCTGTACAAGCAGACAATAAAATAGAAGATTGTAGCAAGTTAAAGAGACAAGGAAAGCAAACAGCAAAGATACATGAGAATAAGGAGGGGTAAGGGACTTCAAACTTGAAAGTAGACTTGTCAACATAGCACCAAGCTCTTGTACTTGTAATAGAGTCTAACGTATATATACTAACTAATCAGGGAAGTAACAGAATACCGAGGGTTTGACACAAGCACATATACCTGAGCATTGGCTTTAAAAGTGAGATTTTCAGACAAATCACACTTAACTCTTGCATTTAGCCTCCCATCAGTCAATATTCTCCCCCAAAGCAACAACTGCATAAAACCATCATCATTAAGAGTGCGGTTTAAAATGAACTAGCCAAAAGGTCATTGCAATCAAACCCAAGTTACCTTAGGATGATCAATGAATGTTGATCCGAACTCATAGTGAGCGGTTGGAATTTTAATGGTCTCTGTGGACTGAGAAGGAATCTCAGTAGGTCCCATTATCACGCTGATCAGAAGACAACAATAAATGAATAAATTAATAAATAAACTTGAATAATTTCACTTCAAAATTAAGGAAATAAACGCAAGGTACCTGTGATTGAGAGAGAACTTTTGATTGAGCATCTTGGTGAAATCAAAACGCATACCCTCAAAAAGATCTGGCTTTAAAGACACTGACCAGTGACCACAAACAAAGAAATTTCAATTGTCATGTACTCGTACAAAGACATTAAGAACCCGAACTATACATTCTCCCAAATCAAGCAAGACAAAAAAAAAAGTTGAAATCAAATTTGAAAAATGAAATCCAGAAGAAAAAAAAAAGGAAAAGGAATCGAAAATGGGACTGACTCATAGCTTCGCGGTGGAGCTCTTCGAAGGGAATGGGACAAGGAAGGTTGAAGTAATCGACTTTCTCATCGACCTTGTTGTCGGCGGCAGCACTAGGAGGAACCGGGGTCGCCATTGTTAGCAGAGAAGACTGATTGTTGATTGGGTTTCTGAATTTCTAAAACCCCACCCCACAACGACCTTCGACTACTGCTAAAACCCTAGTTCTTGCATCACTCTCTTTAGCTTATTCACCTTGCGGCTAACACTTGTACCCGACCCGTTTTCTACGGGCCCAGGTTTCCGGTTTCTGGAAAAACAAATACTAACCGTTTACCCGAATCATTGCCCACCACGTTTACTCAATAATAAAAGAAAAAAAAAGTCTTTTAGTTAAAATTAGTGCATTACCCATGTGATGATGCACGAGAAAAAAAATTTAAAATTTTTGTCAGCGACCAATATTGATTAATTTCTCAAATAAAGAATGTGTCACTATTTTATTGCCGCATTTTTTTTCAATTAAGATAATGAATTGTCTTTTGAATTATCACATTTAATTCAAAAAATGCAGTGCTTAATTTTTATCTTTTAATTTAAAATTATTATAATGGTTATACATATATATTTAAAATATTTACTTATAAAAAAATTAAAAATACTTGTATCAATTTTTTTCTATTCTTGTATTATATTTTTAATTTAAAATTTTAATTTATTTTCTTTTATAGTATAAAAATGTCATATCTTAATTTTTTGTAATTAAATTTAAAATTTAAAATATTTTTTATCAACTCTGCGTATATTTTTATAATTTTAAATATTTGTTATGTAATCTATAGTTTTATATTAAGTTTAAATTTATTATTAAAATATATACATATTTTTTCCCACTACAGAAATGTCAAATACTGAACGCTTTCCCTATGCATCAAGTTTAAAATTCAAATTTAAAAAGTTTTTGAGTTTAAAATATTAAAAAAAAATTCACCCAATAGACATAATAATAAACATTATCAATAGGTTTAAAAAAAAATTCATGCAAAACGTAGTGAAAATTATTAAAGGGTTCGCTTTTTCTGCAGTTACTGCAGATAAGTTATCTATAGTAAGCTCAATACGACGTCGTTATGGGGCGGAAAATATGGTATTTTTGTAATTTTAATTTATTTCATGGTTATAATAGTCTTTATATTTATAATTTTTTAAGATTTTAATAACAAAATGACGTCGTCGTTTTGGAAATAAATACAGATAACTTATCTGCAGTAACTGCAGAAATACTTTTCTCATATTAAAATAGTCTATAAAAACTCAATGATAAACATCTTTTTCGATGCAGAAGTTGGATGGTCACTGTTCACTTAATGGTCATTCATTTTTATAGCATTTTAAATTTGGGGAAAGATATGCTTACCACCAAAAAAATTTACAACATTTACAACCAACTTAATCACCATTGATTTTCGTCAATCTAACGGTTATCATTTATTGGAAATTATTGAGTCGTATTTATCAATTAATTATTAATTCCTAATAAAATATAACCGTTAGATTGACGAAAATCAACAGTGATAGGTTGGTTGTAAATATGGTAAAAGAATTTGATAGTAAGTATATCCTGCCACTTTAAATTTTTATAATTTTTTTTACAGAATGTAGATGTCATTTTTTTTTTAATAAAAAATTTGAATTCTTTTATATTGATTATACATATATTTTGAAAAATTAATTTTTATATTTTATTTATAACTTTTATATTGGCTATACACATATATTTAAAGGGTTCATTTTTCTATAGTTAATTCAGATAAATTATCTACATTGAGTCCAAAACGGTATCGTTTTGAGGTAAAAATTAAGGTGTTTTTGTAATTTTAATTTATTTCAGGGTTATAATAGTCTTTATAATTATAATTTTTTAATATTTCAACACCAAAACGATGTCGTTTTGAAAGTAAATGCAGATAACTTATCTGCAGTAACTGCATAAATATTTTTTTGATATTTAAAATGTTTACGATAAATCTTTTTTAGAAAAATACTTTTACGAATTTTTTTTCTCTTTTTTATTATTTTTTAAGTTGAAATTTTAATTTATTTTCTTTTAAATATAAATAAGTCAATCTTATTTTTTTGCAGTTACATTTCAAATTATAATTATTTTTTATCATCTCTACATATATTTTTGTATTTTTAAATATTTTTTATTTTAATGTAAAATTTTATATTATATTTAAATTTATTATATATATATTTTTTCCCACTGCAAAAATATTAAATGCTGAACTCTTTTCCTGCACATCAAATACAAATTTCAAATTTAAATAGTTTGAATTTAAATATTAAATATTTCCTACGCAATAGACATAAACTCTTAAACACTATTAATAAGATTAACAATTTTTCATTCACGAAGTAGTGAGAAACATTAAAATAGTCTGTAGAATACTTAATCGCTAACATATTTTTATAATGTATGAGTTGGATGGTCACTAAATAATCATTCATTTTTATAGAGTTTATATTTTTATAATAATTTTTTACAGAATGGTAGATGTCATTTTTTATTTAAATAAATTTTTTCAATTATTATGTATTAATTCTACATATATTTTAAAGAATTAATTTTTATCTTTTAATTTATAATTTTTATATTGGTTATACATATATATTTAAAACGGCTATGTTAAAAAAAATACTTTTACGAATTTTTTTTTCTCTTTTTATATTATTTTTTCAAGTTACTTTAATTTATTTTCTTTTAAAGTATAAATAAGTCATTCTTTTTTGGCAGTTAAATTTCATAATTAAATTACTTTTTATCAACTTTACATATTTTTTTATAATTTTAAATATTTTTTATTTAATCTATAATTTTATAATATATGTAAATTTATAATATATTTTTTTTCCCAATGCATAAATATTAAATGCTAAATTTTTTTCTACCCATCAAGTTCAAAATTCAAATTTAAATAAGGTAATTTTTTCCCACCCGCACCGTTAATTAAGGTATTTAATTAATTAATTATGCAAAATTAGGAAATGATTCCATAATTGACCCTAATAATTATTAAGAGGCTTTAATAATTATGGTAAGTGATTAAGAATGCTGAAAGTCGTTTTTCGGAAGAAAAGTGCAGATACCGGTTCTGCTAGTCGGTATAAATGCGTACCGAAAAAGTATCCAGAAAAATTAAAGTAAGTGCATGATAATTACTAGAATAATATGTAGGACTTGTAAAACGAGTTTCAAGTCCAAATAATGAGAACTGGTGCTAGAAACCGGTACTGGCTTTGAAAAGCGCGTACCGGAAAGGTGCTCAGAAAAATGTAATAAAAATATAATAATTCTTGGAAAAATGTGTAGTTTCAGAATCCAAAGTTTGGGATTAAAATGTTAAGCGTAGCAATTAAAGTTAATATTGTGTGCTTAAGTGAGTTTTGGCTATATATACTCTTACTAAGGGCACAATGCCCTAGAAAACTGCCTCTTCTTCGTGGGATTTGGTGGCTGGTCTGATTGTGTCACTGTTTCATCCATTTCTCCTCAATTTCTTGAGCAAGCATTCACCTTTGATGTTTGTTCTTCCATTTAAACACTTGGTAAGGGTGAGGGTTGGCCTTGGGACTGCATTGTGGTGCTGTTTCTGAGTTAGAGAACCTGTGTGAGGGAGTTTGAATAGCTGCGTTTTCTGTTCTTGAGGGGTGTGACCTTTTGTTGGCATTTTGATGCTCCAAGGTGCCTTCTTGTTGAGTGAAAGACCTACTTCTTGTACATTTTCGTGCACATCCTTGAGTCAGACTTGAGGGGCTGTGTTGAGCTCCAAGAGCATCTCCATTCTGAGTTTTGAGCCTTGGTATGTTATACCACCCTTTGATCTTGATTTTTATGCTCAAAAATGGAAGCTTGATGCATGTTAAGGTTAAAAGATGATAACTTGTTGTTGGGTAAGGCTTAACACATCTAGAAATGCATGTTTAAGTGTTTAAAATCGGTAAAAACCCAACCTTGAAGGATATCTTCACGAAATGCAGAAACTGCATTCTGTCGTGAAATATCCGAATATCTGCCCATGGAATATCCGGATATTGGATATCCGGATATGTGATATCAGGATATGGGGTTTTGAGATATCTGGATATTGGATATCCGGATATGGGAATCTGTATATCCGGATATTACCTATCCGGATATGGACAGTGAGATATCCGGATATTGCATATCCGGATATGGTCCCGAGTAATATTCGGATATTCTGGGATTTCGCAGAACAGTAGCTGTGCTGTGTGTACAATAGGCTATTGAGGGTTTGTGGACCCTAGATTGATGAAGTTGAACTTCCGTATTTAATGGACTAAGCCAGAATCATGGAATTTAGGGCTTGTGGCTTTGTTATAAGCTTTAAGACATTAAAACGTAATGAAAAGGTGTTGTCTTTAATTTGTATGCATGTGGTACATGTTTATTGATTTATATTTGGTCCATATCAGATTATGATCTGCTGTGATTGGACTTTGAGCTTGTGGCATTGGATAGCTAGCTTAGAGGTAAGCTTTCGTGTCCTCGATTTAGCCATGTTGTGGTTCCACCATGTCCCATGGGGATATGGTATATGCATGTTGTGTTACATGCTTTTGATGTCTTGGAAATGTTGTTGAGCTATTGTATGTTAGTGCCTTGTGGATATGCATGGAGGTGTTCCACCTATACGGTAAGCCTGAGTATGTAGAACATACAAGAGGGTGAGGCTGTGGGTGAGGTGCAAGCGGTGTTCCTTGTACTACATGTAGGGAATAGACGTATTCCTACATTTCTCTGGCCAGTAGATAGTGATTACACACATGCCATGGATATATGTTGCACTACATAGTTTTGGAACTAGTTTTGGAACTGATAATGATATAAATGCTTTTAGAACTTATATTGCACATGTAAGTGAGCTTGGGGTGGAAGATCCTTGAGGACCCCTTTGTCTTACTGAGATTTCTTGTTTAGAGATCTCACCCCACGTTTGGGGAATGCTTATTTCAGGATCAGGTAATGTTGAGACCTCAGGCGGCAGGAGGCCGGAGCTGAGTTAGATTGCTGTTATATTATGCTGTCATGATTGGATGCTGGTTATGCATGCTGTTTATATGCTTACAGCTTCAGTTATGTTTTTGGAGTTTTATGTTGAGATTGGTTGTTTACTATGTTTATTTGGTGAGCATGGGGATTGTCCATGACACATAGTATTGTTATGTCTTGATTATGTCTTGAGTCTTTCGGTGTTGTAATAATGTATCAGGATTTTGTCCGGATTACGAGATGTGATATCGTGATGTAGATACACCCTTTATTTATATATTGAGGTAATTCAGTAGATATCTTATTGCAATTTACATACAGGCGTTATTTTATGAAATTGATTAAGTAATCAAGTTGGTAATTGATAATGACGTCATAATTGAAAAGAAAAAGAATATTCCGCATTTTTTTTATTAAGCACCGCTTAATACGATGAAATGTCAATATTCCGAGTATACACGGGGTGTTACAATAGGCTTAATAATTTTTCACACAGAAAATAATAGGAAATATTAAAATAGTTTGTAAAATACTTAATGGCTAACATCTTTTTATGATGCAAGAGTTGAATGGTCTCTAAAAAATAATTCATTTTTATAATTTATTTTTTACATAATGATGAATATCATTTTTATTCAAGTTAAAAATTTAAATTCTTTTCTATTTTTTTATACATAATTCTTTTGCATTAACTATACATGTTCTTTGAAAAATTAATATTTTTATCTTTTAATTTATAATTTTTATATTGGTTATACATATATATTTTAAATGTTTATGTTAAAAAAATTAATAAAAAATATTTGTACAAATTTTTTTAAAGAGCATGGACAATTTCCTAATATGGACGGGAATTATTTATTAAGGATAACCTCTATGGTAGTTTGCTTAAAAGAATAATGATGCCAGACATGTTTAATATTTTTCTATTAAATAATGCAATTGAATTTACCAAATATAAAATAATGCAACTAAAATTCAAACCTGCAAGTTACTGCATATATAATCTAAATTCTTTTATTAACCACCTTCCAATTCCTTATGTATTTCTTCAGTGCAATTCACAATTCTATCAAGCTAAAATGTAATACATTACCCAAGTTTAAAGTCAAGGGTAGCTCAGTTGGCAGCTGAGCTCCCAAGGGATTGCTTGGTGCAGGGATCAAACCCTGCCTCAAGCAGTTTCTTGGAAAATCTTTGGGGGCCAGAGGATAAGCCAAAAATCTTCGGTTGGGGATTAGTCTCGTCCTTTCTCCGGTTGCGAAGCTTAGTGCACCCACTGTTACAATGAGGGGCTAGCCCAAACGGGCCGTACCCCGAAGGCATGGTGCCGGAGAAGGTTGAATGGGGATACCTCCTGGCAATGTACCAAAAAAAAAAAAAAAAGTTGTCTCTTCGAGTACTGTTATTATGAATGTAAATATAGCACCATATTTCAAGCGATTATATATAGGGTGCTCATAGATTTTTATCTTATTGTGTTTTTCAATATTATTTCTTTTTCAGAAATCACACTTTATATTTAAATAATTAAAAAATAAATATTATTATTGTGTAAATGTGTTATAAAGAATATGTATGTCTCTAAGTCATTGTAAAACGCATTTTACTATAAATACTTTTTAGGGTTTAAAAAGTCAAAAATTAAAATTTCAAATGATATATTGTTGTTCATTAATAGAATTGAAAAAAATTAATATGAAAAGGAAAGAATATATAATAATATATCCTTTTAGTTATTATAAAGCCACAATTGCATGGTGCATATACAAATAAAATAAAATAAAATGAGAATATGCAAAATCAAAAAATTTATTAACATATAAAATTATTATATTAATATTATATTACTAACATTTTATTAATATTTAACGTGACATGCATTTAAAAAATATGAAAATGAAATCATCTAATTATATTTTTATTGATGTTTAATTTTTATAAAATTTGACACAAACAATCAAATAATAAATAAAACTAATTCAATGATTAAATTTATAAAAATCATATTTTACATAAGAAGCCCCTACATGAGTAATAGAGAAGTCCTTATAAGTAAGCAATTATTTAAAAAAAATAAAAAATAATGAAGCACGAAGATCTCTATAAAATTGAATAATATTATAATGATATATTACATCAGGTATATTATTTATCAGGATCTAAATGAAAGAAAAGTTGAGAAAAAATGGTTTTAGAAAGCATATACAAATCAAGTGGCTCCTATACAGTGAGTCAGACATCCGCTAATGATCATATTTTATGTCATCTTTTTCTGCAGCAAGAGGATTAGGATGCACTTGATGCACAAATTGTCTTTTTACTCTTGGACGTTGTTCAGCTAGTTTCTTTGTGCTCTCATATTGATCCATGCTTTGAGAGAGGATTGACAACCTTTCCAATCTCAATTGTCTGACAAAGTAAAATTTTGAGAATTAAATGACTTACAAAAAGGGCAATAAAAAAATGACCAATAAATTTTTTAGCAAATTGACCACAAACCTGAATTGAATCCAATTCAACTTTGCGCAAATCGTTCTCAACTCCTTTTGTATAATCTCTAAGTTTTAGTACCTTTACATAGTATATTTGCAACTACTTAAACAAAACAAAGCAACACAACAACATAATATATTGTATCCATTTCAATAACAGAGTTTTAAACATAATGTTGGCAAAATAACTTACTTCATTGTTCTTACATTCTTCCAGTTCCTATTGTAGTCCTTCCAGCAATATATCATCCCTGCAAAATTAAGCTAACCTAAACATATGAAACTTGTAGTAACACCATTTTAAATCTAAATCTCAAGCTCAAAAGTGTACAAACCAAAACGAAAGGTAATAAACACAAAATATATCTTAAATTTGAAAGGAGGAGTATAAGAAAGTGTAGACATGCTTGGATCTTCTTCCAATGTTATTTGCTCAACAAATGCTCTCATATCAAAATAAAGTATAGAACAATGAACATGGAAGATCAACAAACATGAAATAGAAAACTATAAACACATAAATAATGAGTAAGCTTATGCAAAAGAACAGTTTGAGAAGATGAAGAAGAAAAACATATATAAATAGAACAAATATGTGTACAAAAGGTGATTACCAAAGGAAAATATGCAGCAACACATATTCTATTTATACATATACTACATACTAAAAAAAAAATTAAACTCATTTTTTATTTCAAAAATTTATTTTTTGAAGCTTCTAACAATGAATATGATTAACAATTATCCATGCAAAAAGTAGCGGGAACAATTAATAGGGTTAACATTTTCAATGTAGGAAGTAGTGGGACGTTAATACAACTGTCTGCCACTGAAAAATTTTAAAAACTAATGATAATTCAAATTCGAATTGTTTCTAAAAGTGGAAAAAATTTAAGTTGTTTGTAGTGTGAACACAAAGTGGATAATGCATGAAAAATTGACAGGTCATCAAATTTGCCAACAAATGGTTTTGCTTTAGAATAGATATATAGATTAGTGTATTTTATTTAAAATTTAAATTTATAAAAAAATCTCCCACTTTTTCTCCCATAATTTTCAATTGTGTATCTCCTTTTTCACTTAAAATGGAAAAAAAAACATTTGTTCTTTTAAAATGATACAAAATTATGGGGAAGGATATTGTAACAACTAATTAGGGTTACTACCAATTAATTTCATCGTTGGATCGATTATGTGGATCCAACGATTATATTTATCTCCATATTTGTATGATTATGATTCCTCATATTTAATACTTTATATTTATTTTCACCTTTGTATGGTTATGATTTCTCATATTTAATTATTCACATTAAATATAAAAAATAATAACCATACAAAGATGAAAATAAATATAATCATTGGATTAACATAATCGATCTAACGATGAAATTGATTGGTAGTAACATTGACAGTAATCTTAATTGGTTGTTACAATATCCTACCCTCAAAATTATATCCTTTATAAGGACAAATATTTTTCCCTAATAAAATTAGTGAAATTTTTAGGGGAAGGATATTGTAACAACCAATTAGTGTTACTACCAATCAATTTACCGTTAGATCGATTATGTTGATCTAACAATTATATTTATTTCCATATTTGTATGGTTATAATTCTCCATATTTAATATTTTATATTTATTTTCACATTTGTATGGTTATGATTCCCTACATAAAGACGAAAATAAATATAACCGTTGGATCAAAATAATCGATCTAACGGTGAAATTGATTGGTAGTAAAATAGACGGGCCTAGCCTTTTTAAAAAGCCTATTTTTTTTATAACAAAAAGCCTATTTAGAAAATAGGCCATAGACTTTGTTTGTACATGTAGGGCCTATAAGCCTACAGGCCGACCTAAATCATATTATTCATTTTAAATAAAATAAAATAAAATAATTATTTTAATAATTTTGAATAATAAAGTAATATTATTTTAGTTATTCTTTTAATTGTTGAATATTTAATACAGACTAACAGGTCTAGTCCAAGACTTTTATTTTTTAAATATAGGTCAGGTCAGACTTGTAATTTGGGGCCTACATAAGCTAATGAGACAAAACAGACCCAATGTTTTTTTACATAGGCCTGACCTATTTAAGCTAAAGCCTACCCTAGCCTAGTTTATTTACACCCCTAGTAGTAACATTAATTGGTTGTTACAATATCTTCCCCGTCTTTTTATGTCAATTTGTTCAGCTTTTTATTTTTTGTAATTTAATTTAGGTATTGGTGTTCACTTTTTTTCCGCATAAAACAAAGTGTTTGGTGTTTGTCATTTTAAATGACATAAGTTATGTCATTTTAGGAGAGAGATAGACACGAGGAATGAAAATCATGGAAGGAGAAAGTGAGTGGTTTTTTTTAATTTAAATTTTAAATAAAAAATATTTTTTGTATCTATCTCTCTTAAAATGATATAATTTTATGTCATTTAAAATGACAAACAATTTTTCCTAAAACAATTTGGGACGGATTACAACAATCCCGGTTAGTGAATTCTTCGTAATGAAAAATTCTTAATACAAATTGAATTCGAGTTTTTGTGTGTGTGTGCGCTATTGCAATTGAATCTTGTTGATTATCCAATAATAATTGTTCACCATAAAAGTTGACCGTAACTCATGCAACTGTTATCTATAATATTTGAGAATTTGGATTCTACCGTTGATGCTTCGAAAAGAATTTCACTTAATCAACACCCTGAGTTCGAAACTGTATGGAGAATTGATTATAATATAAACTCAATTATTTGACTTATTATCCATATGTTTTTCAGACGGAAAATAACTTGAATATTAGAGTTCATGACAATTTTTAGTTTGATCAATAGATATTTAATGAATACACATTGAGTAGTGTGATTGTACAATTCGTATGTTCCATCCTATTTTTTATTTTTTTAGTACATATGTTCCATCCTATTTAAAATCCGATCAGAAAGAAAATTAACTCGAGGAGACAGTGTAGACTCTTTATACATCTCATTTTCGGCAGGTGTAGTTTTATTTATGGGAAAAATGTTTGTCATTTTAAATGACACAAAGTTATGTCGTTTTTAATAAAGCTACGTCGTTTTGGTAAATTTTTACATTTTCTCTCCTCCATTTTCTTTTTATTTCTAATTTTATAAATTAGAGAAAATGATAAAACACACTAAAACGACGTAATTTCATTAAAAATGACACAAAATTATGTCATTTAAAATAACAAACACTAAATCCTTTATTTATCCTAAAAATATAAATACAAAATCCTTTATTTATCCTAAAAATATAATTTCTCCTGTCAATGGAGATAAGTTATTATCGATAATTTTAGGACAAAAATCAAAGTATTTTGATAATTCTAATATATTGCAGGATTATATTAATCTTTATTGTTATAATTTTTTAATTTTATAATCTAAAATGACATTATTTTGAGTTCACTGAGATAACTTTGACCGGAGAAATATTTTTTCCATATTTAAATCATTCTTATGTTTAGTTCATGGAAAAAGTGTTTACATCTCGTTTAAACTTCCGTGCTGCGTTATATGAAAAATATACAGAACAATAAAGGCGAATGCATTAATTAATTTGAAATGAAAACAAACATTCCAGCTCCCTTAACAGAGTAGGAGAAAAGACCACTCATTTTGTGAGGGGATTGGCGTTGTTGAACAAACGGATATATGCATAATTTCGCTATTCAAACCTTAGAAATGCATTTAATATCACGGAAACCCGTTTTAGCCCAATTTGTTCCATCGAAAACAATATGGCCAATTACCCGGAATTGATAAATTTTGTTGTTATAACTGAATAAACACTTGATTTCAAAATTCATAGACACAGAAACTGATTGAATAGGTGGGAGGGGAATGCTATACACCCCAACTATGGCAACACAGGAATGAGAATCAGTAAACAGAGATGAGGGTTACGAGGTAGACAGTTAATAATATATTAGCAGTTCCCTCCAACTGGCTGGGTAGAGATGAATTCGGATGTGTATATTCTAGATGGAGCCAACGATACAGTGGAGAAGCGATTAGAGATGCTGTTAGTTCTTGGCGGGGTTCAACCCAAATTCTTGATCAATTATCATGCAGACCTTTGGACTTTGGGGATCTTTGCAAGGGAATTGGGCTTTCACCAAGGTAGATACAGAACTGCGTTCTCGAAATGAAACATGCGGAGAAGGTGGCAGACGAGGAAGGGCATCCAAAACTGTTGGCATTAACAGATAAACTATAGACACACATTGGCTAGGATTTCTCGCGTAACAAGTTCGGCATGTTTAATGTTTAAGGGGGTGTTGCGGATTTCGTGAGATGATTTATTCGTTCATGTATATACACTTTTTTTTTTTGGTACATTGGCAAGAAGTATCCCCGTTCAACCCATGCCCTCGGGTACGGCCCGTTTGGGCTAGCCCCTTATTGTAAGGGTGAGTGCACTAAGAATTTAAGAATTTTTGGCTTATCCTCTTACCCCAAAGATTTTCTAAGAAACTGCTTGAGGCAAGGTTTGATCCCCTGCACCAAGCAATCGCTGGGAACTCAGCCGGCAGCTGAGCTACCCATTTTACATAGCCAAAAGCCAAAAGAATACACAACCGCTGATAGCAAATAATCATTCATATGCAGAGAAACACCAGCCCCGTGTCCAAATTGTAATGTAATTGAATTAAAACATAATTAACCAAAGGAAGTTAGGAACTCAATCCATTCAAGCCATAATAATATAACCTAACATCCCTGATTTGAAAAAAAGGAACCACTAGCACAAACAACATGACAACATTTAAAGAAGCAAGAACGAGATCCAAACACACATTATACGGATTGCTTAATCCCCCAATCATCAAACACGCAAACTGATTCAAATCCAGATATAATAGTTTAAATTAACAAAAAGATAATTAACTGAGCAATTTTATAAAATTGTATTCAAAATCTGAATAACAAACGAGCGCGCAGCTAAATAGATGAAACCAAAACTGAGACAAGAGAAACGAAATTAACGATAAGACTTCTGAAACCTAGCACGAGCACCACGACCACCGAACTTCTTGGGCTCACAGCGCCTGGGATCAGCCACAAGGAGTGTGCGGTCGTACCTGACGAGGATATCCTTGATCTCCTTCTTGCTCTGCTCATCCACGTACTTTTGGTAGAATGCAACCAGTGCCTTCGCTATGCTCTGACGGATGGCGTAGATCTGCGAGGTGTGTCCTCCTCCCTTCACGCGGATCCGCATGTCCACGCCGGCGAACCGGTGCCTCCCGAGGAGGAGAATCGGCTCGAACGCCTTGAACCGGAGGATCTCCGGTTCAACTAGCTCGATTGGACAGCCGTTGATCTTGATCAGACCACGACCTCGCTTGCAGTATGTCACTGCAACTGCCGTCTTCTTGCGACCGAAACATTGAACCTGCTCCAATGCTGGTGTCGCCATTCTCGTCCGATTCAAAATTTCAAGATTAGGGTTTCAAACAGAAACTGGTACGCTTATATATATACCCACCAATTAGGGTTTTTGAGATTGCTAAAATACCCCATTCGCCGCTCCTAATTGCGGCCTGCCATGCTTCCTACCTGGTGTAATAAACAATAAGGCCTGGCCCAACACTGCACTTAAAAAAATTGTAAATGTAATCAATAATTAATTTAAGTGATTTTTTTTTTCTTTTTAAAAGATTTAAAATTTTAAGTGAGGGAAAGGTAAAAATTAATATTTTTTATTTAAAATTTAAATTAAAAAATCACTCATTTTTTTCTCATAGTTTTTATTGTTTGTGACTTTGTGTCTTTCTTTCTTCTAAAATAATAATAATTTTTTTTTTTACTAAAATGATTTAACTATATATTCTTTAAAACAACATCAAATCCATTAAAAGAATTTAATTTTCTCATGTTGCATTAGAATTGAATTCTTATGTTATGACTCAACTAGTGGTAAACCTCGTATATGTGTCATTTAACATCATATGCACCACTGAAACTTGTGGACCATTAGGATTTTGAAGTCCGCAATCTATGAATAAAATTATGGCACGAGTACTAAAAGAAAAATCAAGTTAATGACATAGAAGATGTAGCAACATATTTCACAAAGCTATGGTATTTGTTAAAGGAAAAAGTATATCTTCTCCGGATAAAGTTATCTTCAATGAATTTAAAATGACTTTAAAATGATATTATTTTGAGGTTATAAGATTAAAAAAATTATAATAATACAGACTAATATAATCCTACAATATATTATAATTACAAAAATACCTTAATTTTCACTTCAAAACGATATCATTCTGGGCTTATCCTAAGAAATCTTTTACCCTTTGTTAAATTAATATATGCATCAATTTACCAAAAAAATAAAAATTAATATATGCATCAAAGTTATTCTAATGGGTTTCTCTGAATTTTCAAAACAATCTTTTAGAGGAATAGGAATCCAAAACTCTTTTGGGTATCAGCTATTGCTCCAACGACTACTGTAGTAGTTGCTGGCGGTTTTACGTACCTCGTCAAGGGCCAAAATCATGGAATTCAAGTTGTGAGTTATACACAATTTTATCTGTTCATCAATCGATCTAAACCGATTCAAACCGCAGTGACCGAACCGAAAAAACGAAAACCGAATAAATCGAAAATCGAAAAATCGAAAACCGAAAAAAAATCGCAAATTTTAATTGGATTAGATTAGTTTTTGGATGAATTGATGAAAACCGATCCAATCCAAACCGATCCAATATATTAACTCTCCTCTACTTACTTGGGTCTTTCTCCAATCATAGCCCAAAAATTTCTAAACCCAAAACCCATTAGGTATCAACTAAACCCAAGAAAAAATCTAGTCACATCTCATCAATAAAATTTTATCTTTGTAGAGCTTCATATCTTATTGCAAAAAAAAAAAAACTATATTATAGTTTACTAATGCTTTTGTATTTAAAAAATAATAATTTACAAAGCCAATATATACAAAAGATGTTATTTGTATAATAATCATGAAATAATTTTAAGATTTTCAAAAAACTGAAAACCGATCCAATCCAAACCGAAAAAGTTTGGATTGGATCGGATCAGATTTGAAAAAAAAATCAAACCGAATGGGTGATTATATGATCAAACCGAAGGGATTTGATCGGATGATTTTTGTTTCCAAAACCGATCCAATCCAGACCGCGAACACCCCTAATTTTACCCCACCCTTGTTGACTCGGGTCAACCTTGACCCCTCTCCTCTGAGGGTTAGGGTCACAAATTGAACTCTATATGCATATCGATTCCTCCGACCCTCAAAACTCGGCCGGATTTCAGTGAGTCCCAGGTCAGAAGGGTCAAAGGGGTCACTACATGTTTGTTTTTTTTAAAAAATAAGAGTAAAGACCCGAATTGGTCCCTGACAAAAAACTCGGTGCCCAAATTAGTCCCTCACAAAAATAAACTCGTTAGATAGTCCCCAACAAAGTGAAACAGGACCCACGTTAGTCCTTCTGTCAATCCAAAACTCACGGTGTCAATGACGGTGATGACGTGTCACGTTAAGTGACATGCTGGAGGCCACGTGGGTTGAGGAACGACGTCGTTTTGAGAGACTCATCCACGTTGGTCAGTATGGTCCCTAACAGTTTTAACAAAGGGGACCAGTATGGTCCCTAACATTTTTACCGGGGTCCTTTTTAGTCCCTGCTAAAGTTCTGTTAACACCAGTATCACCATTTGCTATTAACACACCAGCAATTAATGTCATTTCCCCTTGTACATGCTGATATTAGTCATGCATAACACAATCAACTTCTGCATAATTCACACCATGACATTCTTAGATTTGTCTTTATATACTGTTTCCATTCCTTTTTTTATCTCCATCGAGTTTATATAACATTTTGTGCCAATAAACATAACTTGAAATACGTAAGTCATGCTACATACATTGCATGAACAACAATTCATTACACCAGCAAATCTCAACATAACCACATTTTAAATTTTACTTCAGCCTACTTGCAAGATATATACATACTAGAAACACAACAATAATGGATTCAGCAAACACCCTAGCACAGATACACACATGCATCATTTCCTTCTCAACACCCTAGCAAACACCCATACACACATACACACCAACAAACACCCTAGCACACATACACACATACACACATGCATCATTTCCTTCTCAACACATGCACACATATACACACATAACTTCAAATACATAAGTCATGCTACATACATATACACATATACACATATACACATATACATAAACACTCTAGCATATATAGAGGTGTTCCTAAACAGAAACTTCCAATAGATAATCCCATAATTAAAGCAGGAATACCAAATCCAAGACCCCATCCTGCATTGTCTTGAATCCATACAATTAAGTTGCTTGATACAACGGCACCTAAGTCGATAGAAAAGTAATACCAGTTGAAAAAGGATCCCTTCTTAACCCTTTCCTTGGGATCAGTATCATCAAACTGATCTGCCCCAAAAGGTGACACATATGCTTTTACACCACCGGTTCTAAGTGCAATAACGTAGAGACCAAAGTACAACACAACATATTGTGCAGTAGTAGTTGGAGGGCATTCAGAACCCAAACAACCCCAACACATCATTTCCTTCTCAACACTTGCTGGAGTAAAAAAAGTTGTGTATGTGTATATCTGCTAGGGTGTTTGTGTATATATGTATATGTGTATATGTATGTAGCATGACTTATGTATTTGAAGTTATGTGTGTATATGTGTGCATGTGTTGAGAAGGAAATGATGCATGTGTGTATGTGTGTATGTGTGCTAGGGTGTTTGCTGGTGTGTATGTGTGTATGTGTGTTTGCCAGGGTGTTGAGAAGGAAATGATGCATGTGTGTATGTGTGCTAGGGTGTTTGCTGGATCCATTATTGTTGTGTTTCTAGTATGTATATATCTTGCAAGTAGGCTAGAGTGAAATTTAAAATGTTGTTCTGTTGAGATTTGCTTGTGTAATGAATTGTTGTTCATGCAATATATGTAGCTTGACTTATGTATTTGAAGTTATGTTTATTGGCACAAAATGTTGTATAAACTCGATGGAGATAAAAAAAGGAATGGAAACAATATATAAAGACTAAACTAAGAATGCCATGGAGTGAATTATGCAGAAGTTGATTGTGTTATGCATGCCTAATATCAGCATGTACAAGGGGAAATGACATTAATTGCTGGTGTGTTAATAGCAAATGGTGGCACTGGTGTTAACAGAACTTTAGCAGGGACTAAAAAGGACCCCGATACAAATGTTAGGGACCATACTGGTCCCCTTTGTTAAAACTGTTAGGGACCATACTGACCAACGTGGATGAGTCTCTCAAAACGACGTCGTTCCTCAACCCACGTGGCCTCCAGCATGTCACTTAACGTGACACGTCATCACCGTCATTGACACCGTGAGTTTTGGATTGACAGAAGGACTAACGTGGGTCCTGTTTCACTTTGTTGGGGACTATCTAACGAGTTTATTTTTGTGAGGGACTAATTTGGGCACCGAGTTTTTTGTCAGGGACCAATTTGGGTCTTTACTCAAAAAATAATCAATGAAACAACATCGTTTTATTAAAAAAATGATTGCAAACCTAAATCTAATCGTTCTCTTCTCTTCCAGGGACCTAGACGTCTTCAATCTTCACCTCGCTGCCGTGAATCTTCTAGAAAAGATAAGAATTTTACCCATTCAAATGAAATCCTTACTGTCATCGATGAAAAACAAAAACTCATTCTTACTTCTATAAATTTTCCTTTGTCATGGACCTTCTCAAAAGAGGCAGAACCGGGTCAGCGTAGTGACCCCATTAGAATATGTGTTTTGTACTTTGTATCTTGATACTTTAATTAGGTTGTGTAATATTGACTTGTGGTTGTAATTGGTGAATTATGTTAAATATATTTTGAATCTTTAATGATTGGTGGTTTGTTTTTTAATATTTTTATATAAAATATATATTTATATTTTTTAAGGGTTTGGTGTTTGTCATTTTAAATGACATAAGTTATGTCATTTTAAGAGAGAGATGAACACAGAAAAATGAAAATCATGGGAGAGAGAAAGTGGGTGATTTTTTTTAATTTAAAATTTTAAAAAAAATTGTTTTTCTGTGTCTGTCTCTCTCTTAAAAGGACAGAGTGTTCTGTCATTTAAAATGACAAACACTTTTCCCATTTTTTAATATATAATGCAGGGTCATCATATAGTGATCCTGTGACCCCTGGTTGAACCCGTGACCCCGTGATCTTTAACCTTGGTCGAGTCCATGCCGGGCCGGAATTTTAAACAAGTTATACATAATTAGTCTTTTTCATTTACTAGTGTCTTACTTGTATAAGAAAAGTGTTTGTCATTTTAAATGACATAACTTATATCATTTCATTCTCACAAAGAGGTGAGACCCACACCTTTATATTTTTTGTCCGCTCTCTCTCCTCTTTTATCTATCTCTTTCTCTAGCTTAAAATGACACAACTTTACATTCTTTAAAATGATACTCACTTCTCTCTACTTGTATATGCCAAAACTCTGTTTTGTTTTTGTATATGAACTCTGCTGTTGGAGGGTCATCTAGATAAAGAGTTATATCCTTAGTCCATAAAATATTTACCAGCAGTGTTGCAAGCTGGCATTATCACTGGCATCTTGTCATTGGCGGTAAGGAATTAGAACCTCTATCTATCTATATACGTATCCATCATCATAATCAACATTTTGTAAATTATTTTATCTTGTGTATGTAGGAAGGAATAGCAATGGGAAGAAGCTTTTCTGTTACTGATAATACACCTCATGACGGAAACAAAGAGATGATAGCTTTTGGTCTTATGAACTTACTTGGTTCTTTTACTTCATGTTACTTGACTAGTGGTAAGTTTTTATTCACATAATAAAGTTTGATACATTTTACAATAAAAAAATCTTTTAACTTAATTTTCCATTAAGGAAAAATTTTAAGTGTTTATGCTAATATATTTTGGTCCCTAAAACTAATTTGTAGGACCATTTTCCAAAACGGCTGTGAATTACAATGCAGGGTGTAAAACTGCCATGTCAAACGTTGTACAAGCAATCCTAAGGGCGCTCGCACTACAGTTCTTAGGCACCAATATTTGGCTTGTTGCTCTATCAGCTATCATTATATCTGCCATGCCGGGGCTGATTAATTATAACGAAGTTATTCATCTCTTTAAAGTTGATATTTTTGATTTTATTATTTGCATGGCTGCTTTCTTTGGAGTCACCTTTATAAGCATGGATGTTGGTCTCATGATGTACGTGAGCACTCAAGTTTTTTCTAATTTCTCTGTTCAGTCATTTGTTTTTTTTTTTATTAATAGAATTGAATTTGCTAAGTTTCCTCTCTTGCTATATATAGTAGGGTTATACCTTCATAGCTGTCATGCTCTCATTGTACGGAGGCTGCTACTTTCAGAATAGGTCATAAAGAAGAATATCCCGACATATAGTCCATTTCCTTCCGGCCCTTTTAAGGTATGCACAATCACAATTTTAATTTCATATTGTTTAGGTATTTTATAATCATATACATGATCTAGGGTAATAAATTTTTTATTTGATATCAGAGCGTTGTGTATATGATTATAGAATCCATGATATCGAATGGAATTAAAGAAATTGGGTTTTTTTTATAAAGGTTGAAACTTTATGCATTAATTCTTGAACTTGTTTAATTGAATTGAGAATCTTAGGGTTTTGTTTTAGATACTCCATTAATATATGTTAGAAAAAGTGTGTATTATTTTAAAAAACGTGTCGTTTTAAGTGAGAGAAGGAGATAAATCATGAGAGAGAGTGAGGGAGAAAAGTTTTATAGATGTGGATTTCACTTTTTTGTGAGAGTGAAATGATGTACGGTGTATCATTTAAAATAATACTCCCTTTTCCCATATATGTTATAAGTGTTTTCGTGAAATATTGAAGGAGAATTTATATTCTCAAATTTTAGGGCTATTAAAAAAATTATTAACCTCGCCTGAGAGATAAGAAAATACACTTTTGTTTTGTATATATCAATTGAAAATGTCATTTTGAATTTTCGATTTACGTGTCAATTGCCAATTTCAATTCTTTTTAATATTCCATATGCATTACTATTTTGATTTTTAATCTACTGAAATTGTTTTCGGAGAATATTGTTTAAATATATTGTGTTTTGAATACCGGAACTTACACCAATACTATTGATCTATGATTACTGAAAATTTCAGCTTTTGGTTTTATTTATATATATATATATATATATATATATATATATATATATATATTTGTTTTTCGTGCTTTATTCAAAATTCATATGACGATTACATTTTCAAAGTGATATTCGATTTTTTGTCCTATATGGTTTGCTTTTTTGCTTTATGGTTTTGAAGGCAAATCTCTACAATGGATTGCTGTGTCTTCCATGGGAATTTATTGTGCAAATCACATATGTGCATTCTGGTCCTCTAGTTTTATGCAAAAGCATGACTTCGGTACTATGTATGTGTTATGGATCGTATAAGGGGTCTATTGATTGACATGCTCTATAAGGAATAATTTAAGATTTAAATTAAGCATAATTATGAAAAGGTATCCATCAAGGTATCCTTATCAGAGGCACTAAAAATCCATATTCTACTACCTACCCACAGGTAAATCTTATAAATAAGAAGTAAAATCTAAAGGTACGTTATTCTCTCTCTTACTGTTATGCTGTCACTACATCCCCATTGGCAAAGCCGTTATTCATTCATTGTGTACGTTATTCTCTCTCTTACTGTTATGCTGTTACTACATCCCTATTGGCAAAGCCGTTATTCATTCATTGTGCACAATGATCTGCTTGACTCAAGGTTATCTCCTTCATAGATACTTTGGAGAGGACACTGGATCCAAGATTAACATGTCAATCTATTGAACTGAATGTAAGAACCTGCACCGTTAATTAAGGAGGTTAATTAATTAAATATGTGAAATTAGGAAATAATTTCATAATTGACCCTAATAATTATTATGAGGCTTAAATAATTATGGTAAGTGAGTAATAATGCTGAAATTCGATTTTGTGACAAAAATGCAGATACCGGTTCTGCTAGTCAGTATAAATGCTTACCGAAAAAGTATCCCGAAAAATTATAATAAGTGCATGATAATTCCTAGAATATTATATAGGACTGGTAAAACAAGTTTCAAGTTAAAATAATGAGAACTGGTGCCAGAAACTGATACTGGCTATGAAAAGCGCGTACCGAAAAGGTACTGCAAAAAATAAAATAAAAATATGATAAATCTTAAAAAAATGAGTAGAATCAGATTCCAAAATTTGGGATTAAAATACTAAGCGTAGCTATTAATGCTAGTACAGTGCGATTAAGGCTTAAGTGGACTATAAATGCAAGAGTAAATACCCTTTTTAGTCCCTGGAAATATCCACGAAGCCCTTTTCAGTCCCTAGCAATAAAAAAGGGACAAATTGGTCCCTAAAATAACAAAAAAGAGGCCATGTTCATGCTTCCGTTAACTCCCACCTAACGGCCCAACTAATGGTGCACAGTTGGCACGTTAGTTTGCTGACGCGGCTTGGATGTGGGACACCGTGGAAGATGAGACGATGACGTTTTGGTCCCTGTCAAAACCACGAGGGCCATTTTGGTCCCTGTCAAAATGCACGAGGACGTTTTTAGTCCCTGACAAAAAGCACGAGGCTCTTATTGGTCCCTAACCAGAGAAAAATAGGCACATGACTTCATTGCTTTTCTATGCAGTCCAATTTTGCAAAACAGAAGTGCATTACATCAGAAACAGGAGTGCAATACAATTTTGCAAAACAGGAACATAACATTAAATTGGATTTGTATGCAGTCCAATTTGTTAAACCAGAAGACATGGATGTACAAGACCTACAACTACGTATATTAGTTAAAAAATATCAAAAAATGGTAAACTTAAACATTCATCAACCCTGTGAAACATAATAGCTGGAACATGATTTGAGTATAATTATATTTGAAGAGATGGATGTACAGTAGTGCATTACAAAATAAAGCCAACTGCCAGAAATTAAAAGAAAAGCCTCTAATACAATATGGCCAGAATTTACAAAAAAACATTGACATAATAAAAAAAGTCAGTCACATAATAATAAATCCTTCTTAGTTGGCTCATACACTACTCTCAGGTCATATACAACAGCAGGTCATTTTCTTGAGGCAAGCCTTGGTGGCCTAAAACCAGGTGTGCTCATGAAGGCCAATAATCTGCTTCGTGTGCCACTGGTTGCTGCATTCATTGTTTCATTACTCAACAGCTCATTTGCCTGTTGTGGATTTGATGGAGGTGGGTTGCTTCCTCTCAAGTTGCCTTCATGTGGCTGAGAACTGCCAACTGCTGCAGTCCAGTCAACTGCCATGCATTGCAATTATCAACAATCATTTACTTGGCTTCTTCTCTGAATTTTCTCTGTATTTAAATATCAACAATCATGCAATTATCTTTTATAGAAAAATAAATAGTATAATTGTAATGCTACACTACTGAAGATATTGTTCATAAATCGCATAACGTTATGCCTTATACAGACTAAGAGAATTAAAGCAGTTCATAGTATTCTAGGGATCGTAAAAGTTGTTTGCAAGAGCCAAGAATCCCTTTTAACAAAGTGGGAAGCTTAATTAGCATTGAAAAAGAAATGAATAATCGTTAATAAGGTCGAAACTTCAGTTAGAAACACAAACTTCATTGAAATAAAATGCCAAAAAGGAGTATTTTACTTTGTGATGAAATTTAGTTTAATTACTTTGTGATGAACAAATGGATTGCACTCCTGTTTCTGATGTAATGCACTTCTATTTTGCAAAATTGTACTGCATAGAAAAGCAATAAAGTCATGTGCCTATTTTTCTCTGGTTAGGGACCAATAAGGGCCCCGTTCTTTTTGTCAGGAACTAAAAACGTCCTCGTGCATTTTGACAGGGACCAAAATGGCCCTCGTGATTTTGACAGGGACCAAAACATCGTCGTCTCGTCTTCCATGGTGTCCCACATCCAAGCCGCGTCAGCAAACTAACGTGCCAATTATGCACCGTTAGTTGGGCCGTTAGGTGGGAGTTAATGGAAGGATGAACGTGGCCTCTTTTTTGTTATTTCAGGGACCAATTTGTCCCTTTTTTATTGCTAGGGACTGAAAGGGCTTCGTGAATATTGCCAGGGACTAAAAAGAGTATTTACTCTAAATGCAACATTTGGGCCCAAAACCCTAGGCATGTTCAGATTCTCTTCGTGAGAATTGCTGAAGCCTTGTGACCAGCCCTTTTCCACTTTCTTTCTTCCTCTATTTCTCACCAAAGGCACCATCTTTGACCATTATTCCTTCACTTGATCATCATTGCTTGGTGTGAACCACCTTGGGTGGGTGAGAGAACCTTGTTTATGAGTTTTGAGCATTACCTTGGGAGAGTTTGTGGGCTGACTTCATAGTGAGGGTTGAAGGAGCCATTGTTATGGTGTTTTGATACTCCAAGAAGCAACCTTTGTGGAGAAAGGAGCCATCTTGAAGCTCATTTTCGTGCACTTGGTAGTCAGTACCTTGGAGCTGAAGTGTGAGCTCCAAGAGCACCCTTAGCTACTGCCTTGAGCTTGGGTAAGTGTCACCAACCTTGGATCATGAGTTTTAATGGTTGAAAGAGGTGTCTTGGCATGTTTAATGAGTTAAACAAGTAACTAACTGTTATATGAACTTAAAAGAGGTTAAACATGCATTCTTGGACGTTGGAATGGGTTAAAAACCCAACCTTTGGAAGAATATCTCGCGAAATGTAGAACTGCATTCTGTCGCGAAATATCCGGATATGCATATCCGGATAGATATGGGGATCTGAATACCTGGATATTGATATTCGGATATTGGCAGAGAGATATCCGGATATGCCCCCGACAAATATCCGGATATTCTGGAAATTTCGGAACAGTGACGGTACTGTTCATACAGAATGTCATTTTGGGTTGGTGGACCCATGATCGACTTATGTGGACTTCTGTAATAATTAAACTAAGTCAGAATCAAGTGATTAAGGGCTTATGACTTTGTGAGAAGTCTAAAGACGTAAAACGTAAAGGAAGGGCGTTGTTTTAAATCATATGCTTGTTGTGCATAAATATTGATAATATTGTTGGTCCAAACAGATTGTGATCTTGCTGTTTGTGGACTCTGAGGTATTGTGGACTCTTGGCTTGGATAGCTAGCTTGCGAGGTAAGCTTTCGTGTCCTCGGTTTAGCCATTGTATGTTCCACCATGTCCCATGGGGGATGGTTTATATGCATGATGTGTTTTCATGTACTGTTTTATTGAAATGCTATGGAGCTGTTAAGTGCAAAATGCTTATGATATGTATGTGGTGTTTCACCTAGCCAGGAAGCCATGGGGTGGTACTGGGGGCGGGTACATCATGGGCTGGCACTGTGTGGGTAGTAGACGTATTCCTACACTTCTCTGATCAGTAGAATTGTTATAACACACATGACATGAATATCTGTTGCATTGCACTGATATTGAATTACTGCTTTTAGAACTTATATTGCACATGTAAGTGAGCTTAGGGTGGAAGATCCTTGAGGACCCCTTGTCTTATTGAGATTTCTTTTTAGAGATCTCACCCCACGTTTGGGGAATGCTTATTTCAGGTTCAGGTAGTACGGGGACTGATGCCTCTGGCGACAGGAAGCCAGAGCTTAGTTGATGATTATTGTTGTTTATTACGCTGACATGTTGGATGCTGGATATTCTGCTGATGTTATGTTTTTAGTTGCTTTTATTATGTTGTTGATGTTGAGACTTCTGTTGGGCTTGTGCCTTATTTGGGTGAGCATGGGGTTAGTCCATGCCACTTTATGTTAGTACTTTGAGTTGAGTTGAGTTGTATAACTTAGTAGTTTGTCCGGTCTACGTGTTGTAGTTCCGTGACTAGAGACTTATATCTGTTATTTTAATTAATGAGGTATTCCGTTAGCTGTCTTTTGCAATTTACATACCAGCATGGTTTTATTTAAACGATTAATTAAGCAAGTTGGTAATGATAATGACGTCATAATTGAAAAGAAAAAGATATTCCGCATTTTTAATTAAGCGCAGCTTAATACGATGATATGATAACATTACCGGATATATACGGGGTGTTACACTGATCATCTCTGCCTCCAAGATATAACAGTATGGAATTTTTTTTACTACCAAGATATATTTTGATATAATAACATATATTCTTTTACTTGCATATACATGGTATGTTTCCTTTTGATTTGCATTGCCATAAAACTCATGAATAGAGTCTATAAGAAATAAGTATAGATAACAAAGAGTAAACTAGTGAGGGATAAAATGGAAGAATGAGAGAGATAAAATGGGTTTTGGTAATTTTTGTGTTCCTCCAAGGGCGGAGGGAGAGGGGTGCTAGAGTGGGCAGCCGCCCCCCCTAAATTTGGAAAAAAAACTTAATGGTGGGTGTCTAATGATGTAAGGAAGGGAATAGGGGATAAGGTAAGGTAATCCAAATGGAGAAATGATGGGGATAGTTAGAGACGGGACAAAGGAAGGGAACATGCAGAGCATGGATGGAGCTATCAACGAAATATAGTCAAAAAATTGAGATTGAGAGGAGAAATTTGTTCTGGCTTCACTCATGCACCGCCTGGCTCTGCCTCAGTCCTTCTCCATTTCTCCTTAAATTGTTTATTTATTGAGTATGATCTATATCCAAATGTGCTACTTGCACACTATTTGATTCACATCTTCATTCCGCTTCTTGTCACCATTCATTCAGACAAATGTATGATATCAGTGATAGTAAATAAGTAAATAACAAATATTACATGTGAGAAGGTATGAAAGAAGTAGTGTGCAAATTGCATGACTTGGACTTGTTTCCCCTTGCTCGCAAAATCCTCTCTTAAAATTTAACAAACATATCCTGATTTATATCTTATGTAGTTTTTGATTCCTCAAAACAACTACAACGAAAGAAGTCTTACTATCGTAGTTTGTATCAATTAGCAAAGAAGTCCCTATAAGAACTTGCTAGCTGTCAAACAAATCCATAGTTGTCCAATTGGTTTTATTTAACTAATTGCTTTCGTTATGTGAAACTCATTCTACAAACATCAGAATGGTCATATATGCTTTTTATTAAGGACGTGATGGAGGTCTTGCCACACTTCAATAAGAAGTTCAGAACCAGATTGAGTGGGATAATTCATCGTCAATATCCTTAGCATTCTGACCAGTTTATGGAGCAAATATTATCAACCAAGGTTCTCTGCAAGATGGTTATGACCCCGATCGTGATTCAACGCATCTGCCATTCTATTTCTACTATCTCATATATTTATAGAGTAAGGTGGACACATTTTTGTAACATTCTGTACTGTATGTTGATCAACATATGTTGAAATGTAAAAATAAAGAGAATGGAACAGAGAAATTAAAGGAGAAGAAATTTTAGGTATGGAAAATAAAATGTGATCTAACACATTGGTACCTTCTCCTTTATATTTGATTTTTCGCCCCCCACAGGAATAAATCCTGGCTCCGCCACTGTGTTCCTCAATAGTCGGCATTTTTACTCAGTTTTCCTAATCCTATGCTTCCGCTAACAGCCATACCCTCATTATAAATAAACTTCTTGTATGATGTTTATATATAGAGAATCACCAACTGCATGAATAGTGTCTATATTATTGACATTGACCGTGGGACAAACACTGTGATGATGAAGTGATCTTAACTCTTCCATAGACTAAGTTACCCATAATATACGATTGTTGAATTGTTAAAGTTAGGGGTGTGTAAAATAATTGGTTCACTTGCCCTGCTTTTACTCTGACTTTGACCTGACCTATAAATACCTATTTTGTTTGAACTGGGTTTAAATACTGACCCACTTTTATTTGGGTCAGTTTTAGACCAAAACTTGACCCATACCCATTATGTGAAAAAAAGAAAAAGAAATTCTCAATAAAATTAAAAGAAAAGTTTTAACATAAAACAATTACGTCATATTTTTTTATGGAAAATATTTACTTCAAAATTTTTCGCAAATTTTTTGACGAAAAATATTTTCATCAAAATTTGTGATTAAAAATATTTCTGTAAAAAAATTTGACGAAATTTTATTTTTTTACATTTTTTTTACAGAATCTAAATTTCGTTAAAATATTTCACAAAAAACATATTTATCAAAAATTTTGACGAAACACATTTGCATCGAAATTTTTTGACGCAAAAAAATTTCATCAAAATTCTTTACATAATTCAAATTTCGGCGAAAGTTTTCGACGGAAACACTTTCGTTAATTTTTTTGACAAAAAAATAAATTTCTTCAAAAATTTTAGCGAAACAGATTTCTATAGAAAATTTTCGACTAAATATTTTCATCAAGTTTTTTGATAAAAAAACATTTCTATCAAAATTTTTAATGGAACACATTATTATCAAAAAATTTCGTAAATATTTTTGACAAAAGATTTTGTTTGATAAACAATTTTTACTGAAAAATATTCTGTAAAAAAATTTGACGGAAAATTTTTTAACGGAATCTAAATTTCGTCAAAATATTTCACAAAAAAATATATTTATAACAAATTTCAACGAAACACATTTTCATCGAAATTTTTTGACAGAAATTTTTTTTATCAAAATTCTTTACAGAATTCAAATTTCGGCGAAAGTTTTCGACGGAAATATTTGTGTTAAACTTTTTGACAAAAAAAAAATTTCATCGAAATTTTTAGCGAAACACATTTTCATCGAAAATTTTTGACTAAATATTTTCGTCAAGTTTTTTGATAAAAAACATTTCTATCAAAATATTCAACTGAACACATTTCTGTCAAAAATTTTCGTAAACATTTTTGACAAAAAATATTTAGATAAAAAATTTTGACGGAAAAAATATTTAGTCAAAATTTTTTAGAGAATCTAAATTTCATCGAAAGTTTCAAATGAAACATTTCTCTCAAAACAATTTCCTTCGAAATTTTATTCAAAACACATTCCCATCGAAATTTTGAACGAAAAAATATTCCGTTAAAATTTTGACGAATTTTTTTTTCTTTTAAAACATTTGATGGAGGAAATCATTTTCGTCAAATTTTTTGACGAAAACTAAATTTTGATAGAAAATTTATTTTTGTAAAAATTTTCATTAGAGAAAAAATTCCGTTTCTTTTCGACAAAAAATATTCCGACGAAAAAATAATTTTGTGACCAAATTTTCGTCGTTTGCAACGTTGAAATTTCGACCAAATTTTGTGACAAAACCAAGTCAAAAATCGGTCATGTCAGACTTGACCCACTTCAAAAATAAAGTCAGAAGCACTTCAGAAACCAAGTCAGGTCAGATGCCACCCGGTTCTGAACTAGTTCAAAAAAATCCAAACCAAGTCACACCTGACTTGGATCAAATTAAAGTGGGTCAGGTCAAAATACTTGACCTATAAAAATCAAGTTGGGTCGAGTCGGCACAAAAACCTGACCCGACCTGACCCATGCACAACCCTAGTTAAAGTTGTTACTCTTGAACTTGTTACAATTTGTCATGGTTTGTTACATTATGGTTGTTTATTTTTGTTGGATATATATTTGGTGTAGTATTTGATTAATCTATTTTTGTGAAATTGATGCATCACTTCTTTCCTTTTATGTGTTTTAATGTCTTTCAATATGTTGACGGTCTATGTTGGAATTCAATTATTATTATTATGGAATTACATTAAAACTGTATTTGTTTAATGGATGGCTTATACGATGCCTATATTCAAATCGTTTTTTTTTTTAATTTTTCAATATAATGAAATGTCATGGAAATTTTTGTGAAAAACATTGCACTGCTCAACAAAATCGACGTAATCATTAAGTTCAATTGTGGTTTTGTCTTTATTGAATTCTTTGAATTTTATATGCTTTTATTGAATTTTATTATATCCATTATAGAATGATATAATAATAGACTTGAAAACTTTAATTTTGTGGTCTCATACTTTATGTCCCTTCTAGGAATTTTGTCGGGTTTTGTGTTGAATCCATGCTTTTGATGTTAAATGGCTGATTATAATCATTTGAAGCTTGTATTAATGATTCATAAATCATTTAATGCATTTGAAAGCATTCAAAATGTTTAATTCCAGAATGCACTGCATATGTTGGTCTTCAATGCATTAATTTTGAATTTTAGAAACACATCAGTTGTTACCTTGTTTAAATATTGGTGACTAAAATTGATATGCAATTATTTAAGAGCTTGATTATTGAAGCATTTGTGTTCTTCACAAGTTATGTGGGTTAGACCCTCTTGTTGATGAGTTAGAGATGGGTCGTCCCGCTAAAGGAATAAGATCTGTTTGAGTCTGTTATACAAATCTCACTCGCGGCATGAGGAGAATGAGGAAAAGTGTGCACTCAATTTTATGCCAAAATTCACCAAATTTTAATAGCATGATCCTTGAAATATATGTGAGTTGTTAGAATAGTGTTTGCAATTTTTCCGCTACATTATATATTTTTTAAGGAATTATTTCGTTTGGTTTATAATAAAGGACAATGTGCGCTTTCCTTTAATCGAAAATTCACCAAATTTTAACAGAATTATTCTTATAATATTTGTGAATTATATATATATATATATATGCCCGAATTTTGAAAATCTAAATCACTGAAAAATTATTATGTTGAGTGGTGAACTTGGTCACAAAATTCACTTTCCCCAAATTCACTTAGGTTGTTGTCATTCTCCTACTTAAGCATAGTTGGTAATTGCTTTAACGTTAAGTGCTAAAATTTTATGACAAAATTTGTTGGATTGACAAATGTATATGATTTCTAGAAATACATGTTGTAAAGTGCTTCATGTTGTTGGGCATTGTTGTTGATCTATTATTTTGAATTATTATATGTTAAGTATCTGCCCAAATAGGGTTGTTATATATAATAATTCAAAAAATTGCATGAAGAAAAGTTTCATGAGAATACATGATTTAAAAGTATTTATCTGCCCAAAGGAGATAAATTATTTTTAGATTGCACATGATATTATGGAAAAATACATATAATTTAAAAGTTTGTCCGCTTAAAAAGGATAAATTTTTATAATTGTATGTAATTTTCCTTGCTGTTAAATCTTCATGTAATGAAAAATAATTATATATTATATACTCTACCCAAAGGGGGTTTATGGTATTTAATTATATTCATTATTGCTCAGACTAATTTGTTGCATTATGTGTGTAAATTAGTTAACTTTATTGTCAATAATAATAATGCATGTTGAGTTATCTGCCCAGAAGAGATTGATTATTAATATGTAATTCTCATTATTGTATTCAACTTAATGTTATGTGAATGGTGTACTCTATACTATGCTCAAAAGAGAGTTTATAATATGCTAATTATTTTATTGTTGCCTATAATTAATCTTATTATATTATATGTTATAAACATGCCTGGTTTTACATTGAAGTTATTATGGGACATGTGTACTTAATTTAATATTAGAATATGAATTGATTTTGAAAGAAATTTTTTTATCACCCTTTAAAATGATTTTGACATTAAGTATTTCTTATTTGAAATGACTTGGATATCATGTTCTTTTTTATGATAAAAATAACTTATATTAAACTTTATTAGTTATAAATTTTATTTTATTTTGGTGCAAAATGTATTGAAAAATTAAACTTTCATTTGATATGGTTGTATGGTTTTGTACTTTTAGCCCGTATTACATGTTGTAATATTTCTATTATTGGATTGCATGCTTCAACTTGAATTGTTTAAGTGCAAAACCTTTTAGATAATGTTATTGAATTTAAATGCATGATAGTAAAGGTGTTAGACCTTGTGGACTATATTATATTTTGGTACAAGAGTTTTTATGAATTACCATATGTGATTAGCACCAAAGTAGAATTGCTTGTATTGATTCATGATTTCTTTGTAATTTAAGTATTGTTTCTAGTTATTTTAAATAATCTCTCTCCCAAAGGGGGTTATTGTTATTGGATATGAAGTTGTTAGAGATGTATTGGTTTAAGTGACTTGTCTGCCCAAAGGGGACAAATCTTTGAAACCAATGTATGCTTACCGAGCAATATTTTTTAAAGGTTATAGATGAAATTATTAGAGGCTTATTGATCTGAAGATCTATCTATCCAAAGGGGATAATTTTCAAACCCAATGTTGTGTTCATGATTGATTCATATGAGGCTTTGACCTTGTTTAAATCTTGACTTGTGCATTCTGCCCAAAGAGAAATGTACTATTATGTTGGCCTTATTTTGATAATTTGTTGTGCTCATTAAATAACTTATCGAAGGTTTTGACCTTGGTTGCAACCTTGGTATGTGCATTTTGGCCAAAGGGGGATGTGTTATCGTATTGGCCTCGTTGTAATGACTTGCCTTGATTAAAGTTATGTCTTGCCCTATAGTTTATTTTGATGCATTCCCTTTTGCCTTAACAATGAAATTTTCTATTAATTCCTTTAAATTAATTTAAAATATATTTGACCAATGCATCAACATGAAAGTAAGTGGGAGTAAATATATTTTCTTAGTACTTTATGTAAATGACATTTTATTTGCTAGTAAGATGTTGATTTATTGAATGAAACAAGAGCTTTTGATCTAAAAGCTGTGATAGATAATATTTTGCAATAGTCTCTTTTATGTGTAGAACATGAGTTTAGATTCTTTTGATTTTCTTAATTAGTGGGATTTGATTCGCTTGGTTAGTGGGAGTCATATTTAGATTGCTTTTATGGCCACTTTTCTCTGCAAACTGATGGTGATTTTGTGACATTTATTTGAATTTTCATAATTGATGATTATTATTATTATTTCTCCAGTCGACTGAGAAATATATGTATGGAATAATATCTTTAAGCATGTTGTGAGCTTAAAGATGATTGGATGTCACAAATTTTGATATCTCAAGTTGCATTGTGACATATTAGTTTATCTAACTTGAGCAATTTCATGTCGTTTGAAAATTGCATAATTCATATTCATGTGTTTAAGAAATTAGATTGAAAAGGGCAATTTTTATATTGTTTAGAAATTGCGGTAATACAATTTCATGTTGTTGAGAAATTGCATTATGGAGTGTAATTTTATATTGTTTGGGAATTGCATCAATGTAATTTCATGTTGTTGAGAAATTACATTGAGGACCGATAAGAAGTAGTGCTTTATATTGTTGATAACATTTTAGCTCTAATTCTTGCTACTCTACAAGGCCCATAATTCATGAAAATATGATGCTTATTGTATGTCAATATGGAAGGTCATATGTTATGTTGTTTTCGACATATTGATCGTCATGTTCCTATAATAAGGTTATATTGAATTGGATTGAATTGAGATGCTGGAATTGGAATATTGTTTTCAAAATCGTGGCCACATAAAATATTTTTTCTTGTTATTAACTCGATAGAGTCGTTTTCAAAATAAAATAAAATAATTAATATAGCCTAAGTGGTATAATGTTAGAAATTATTATATGTAGGTAATATAATTAATGTTTTTATATTTCTTAAAATAATCAAGTTAATAGATATTCCAATTTAATCTATTATGATAAATCCATTGTGATCATATTGAGTTGAACTTTTGGCATCTATTGGTATCAGGCCTAGTTAGGCAGCACAATGTAGGCATTGGTGTTTGAACTTCTGTGATGGTGGACCCATCAGACACACTGTTGATTAGGGTTATGCCCTGATAGCCATCATGCTCCCATCGCACTAAGGTTGCCATTTTTGGAATAAGTCATAGAGAGGAAGATCGTGTCGTGTGGCCTCATTTCCTCCGGCTTTGTGATGGCTCAATAAGGCACGCACAATCACAATTTTGATTTCATATTATTTAGGTATTTTATAAGGGATGAATTATTCTACCTACACTTCAATACTATTAGATCAAAATCTCAACTACATTTAATATTTCTCTCTACTATTTAAATTCTGAACTAACAGTGTTAAAAGTGGTAGACAAAATAAAAGATAGACAAAAATTATAATCATATACATCATCCATGATTAATAAATTTTACAAGATCATCTTATTCCATAATCATGATATATATAGGAAGCATAAACTTAAATAGATATAAAAATGATAAATTTTACTTTTCAATCTTACACGCTCATCTCATTTTATATCTAGTGATTCGTATAAATCAGTGTAACACTTACATATATACATGTATAGTAGCTTATCCAAATAAATTTTACATAATAAAAAATAATATTGGCGGAAAACACAAGCTTGCAATTCAAATCAAGGTAAGCCCCTAGGCGGCTAGGCCCTCGATTGATTATACATTTATACCAATAAAGACAAGAGAATGAAGCTTGGTGGGTCCCAAAATCTCCCACCTCTTCGTTATTTGATTCTTGTGGGTTAACGTGGCTGAAGCTTCGACTGATCAAGTGAAATCAATGAAATTAGAAAAAATCTTGGACAGCTTTTGCATAAGTTATGGACATAAAGGTAGTTTACCCAAGTCCAAAATTTGTTTTTGTAAGAATTTGTTCACACCAAGGCCTGTGACACTAGTTTTCGTTAGGTATACCTAATATATAACACAAGATATGTTGTGCAGTGTTTCCAAAAAAAGAAAGATATGTTGTGATGATCTTCAAAAGCCTTACGGGAATTTTATTTGTGGAAGTACAGTAGTGGACCATAGGAAGTATCAAGGATGGATGATAACCTTCTTAAAAATGTTTTTTTTTTGTTATTTTTAATTATGGGAACAAAAATAATTAAAAAATTTATTTTATAAAATTAGTTTATTTTTTTGTTCCATAGAATGATGTCTGGAATATAAATTGACAGAAAAAAGAAATAAATTTTTTCTTGATACATTATTCATAAAATACAGATATCATATAATGTATTATCAGCAGTAAATACACACTCTCTCTCTTTAACTGCCAAAATAATTTGTTATCAAACATTTTTTTCAGGAATTATTTCTAAATATAAAAATAAAATAAAAAATTATTCTCGGATACAATAATAGAAAATAGAATCATTTTCATGCACACACTTAATCATAAGGAAATATATAGAGAGAGGTCTTTTTATGGTCGGTGAATGAGATTATTTTATTTTGAAGTTTTTCTTTAAAAAAATACTTTTCTAGAGAACTTTAAAACAAAATTGAATTGAAATCATTTCTTTCTAAATATATAAAGATAAGGTTGCCTAAAAAAAATTATCCTCACCCCTGTACTCAGTGGTGGAGTTTTAAAAGGAGTGATTTTTATTCCAAGCATACATTTATTTAGTAAAAGTTTGATTGTTCATACTTCATATTCACACTCTAATTTGGCCATCGTTGGAGCCCAAAGCATATACCCCTACTCCGTAGGCCCTAATCTCTCAAAGTACTAAGGTGTTGTTTATTTATTAGAAAATCAAATTAAAAGAACCTGTCTGCTGTCTACGCGATTTCGTTTCATTATCAAATTTACACACACATTTTATTTCTCTCTCCTCCAAAAACGGTTATTCTATTTTCATCTCGAAAATATTTAATATATTTTAGGACCACTTAATAATTCGATGCTCCTCTCACAACATTAATTTTTCTTCTTCTCATTTTACCCTTGTTATTTTTTTTCTTTTCTAACTTTATCCTTCCATTTACACTAAAGGACCACCTAAAAAATGATGGTCCCGGATCACAATAAATTCCCTCCTTTTATCACACCACTAAGTACTGTATTCTCCAAGCTCCTGAGATAGTAACTCGCTATTTCTCCACAAGCAATTCTTCTGGCCAAATTCATCCATCTAAATTGATAATTATACAAATTTAAGTTTTTCTTTTTCAAATAATCTAAATACAGTAAAAATTTTATGACTTAAATTAATTAGAAAATATCAATTGTGCATCAAAGATTCTAAATTTAATTTAATTTAAATTTTGAAAAGGTTACGATTGCAAGATCAAGCTAGCATGATAGTGGTTACTCCAATTCCCTATAGATAAAAAGTCTTAGTGACATTAGGCAAAAAAATTTGTACACCCCACACTCTTCTTTTAGAATAGGAAAGCTAGGGTTTGTTTGATTTCAGTTCTTAAAATTATTTTTTTAATTTTCAGAATAAAAAAATAAAAAAAGATGTATTGGATAATGTCTGTTCTGTAAAAAAAATAAAATTAAAAAGTATAATTATTTTTTAGTTTTAGAATTAAATTTAAAAAACATGTATGTATTGTTTAATTTTATTTTGTGTTTTGACTTTTAACTTAATTTTTTTTTTATAAAATACATATTTCGTTAACTATTTTACAAACAGTTTTGAGAAAAAAAAAAATTAAACATAATCAAACTGCAGTTATGAAAAAGTCACTTTAATTTTTTTTAAGAATTTTATAGCAATTTGCTGTGTTTTCATAGTTCCATAAGATTTAGACAGTTGTGATAGTTTAGGAATTGCACTTGGATTGGTTCAAAATAATTCAAGTTAATATTTTTATTTCCACATTACATGTTTCATTTATTGAATTACTTGATTTTTGTTGGACATGACTCATACTTCATATTTATTGTCAACTTATTACTAACTTATAGCTGACTCATTATATTTTTCTTTTTTTAATAGTTTGGGTTTAAATCCATGAATACTGATGTTTTAGGAATTTTTTAAAACCTATTTATATTTCATTATAAATTGAGTGACTGAATGAGTGTTAGAAAGATGAATAATACAAACAAAGTGAACATAACTTATATCGAGTGAATCAGACAAAGTGAACATAACTTATATCGAGTGAATCTGGGTAAATCAGAGTGACGGTTTTTTCTCACCTGAAAATACCCAAACAAGCCTGGAAAACACCCGTGACAAAGGTTGTTGTGAAAATCAAATGAAGAAACAACGTCGGGTCATCTTCTGGGTCTGCCACGGTTGATATAGTGTGTCCTATAAGCAATGATGATGATGCTAATGTTCCCACTGCCATGTGCCTTGAGCTCCCAAAAACAGCATACACAAGAGGTGGGACAAAGCTGGCCTCACCATCACAAGCCTTGCCATCCCTCAAGGCATTAGCTAGCCAAACTTGCCAACATTCCTCCCCTCGTTGGTCTTTGTAAGAAACTAATCAATTTAATTATTATACTCCATTTTTCTTTTTGTTCTTCTTTAATTTCTTTATTCATTCCTTACACCATTTTTTTTCAACTGTTTCATTGGAAACTCAATGGATTCAATTTTATCACTTGAATCAATGATTATAGTTCATACACTATTTTCATTGGTGCACGATTGAATTCAAGTGTATTTTACAAATATATATATATATTTCTCTTGCAACCTGCTATATATAAAAGTGGGTGAACCCAATGAGTAGAGGAGAAAGAAACAGAAAAAGTGAATATCATCCATTTTATGTGAATGCAGAGTATAAAACTATCTCAATCTTGCAAGAGAAATATTAATTCTATATATTATTTGAAAATTAGGATTAATATATTTTGATCATCACTTTGTTTATAATTACAATCTCATGGATCAAATTCATTGCATATAATCTATATGGATAGACAGTTACTTCCTTAAACATTGTTCCTTTATGATGATGATAAAGATAAACTAGATATTTGATCCTAGCTCCACTTTTAATGCTTGATGGTTAGCCTTTAGTGAAGAATTAATAATATAATTTGGTTTGATGTTTGGTGATTATAATATATATATCAGATTCCAGCTTTGTCCCACCTGTTGTGTATGCTGTTTTTGGGAGCTCAAGGCACATGGCAGTGGGAACATTAGCATCGTCATCATTGCTTATAGGACACACTATATCAACCGTGGCAGACCCAGAAGATGACCCGACGTTGTTTCTTCATTTGATTTTCACAACAACCTTTGTCACGGGTGTTTTCCAAGCTTGTTTGGGTATTTTCAGGTGAGAAAAAAACCCCACTCTGATGTTGATCATCAGTGATTCGGTTTTGGATGTGTTTGGCTTGGCACCTAGAAAGTAAGATTAAGACAAAAAGAAAAAAGTATAGCTGACTAATGCAACTAAATTATTTTCATTCTACTTTTGTGGTGAGTGTTGAGAATGAGAAAATTACGCCTTGTTATTGTAGGTTGGGGATATTGGTTGATTTCTTTTCACATGCTACAATCACTGGCTTCATGGGAGGGACAGCAGTAATTCTCATACTCCAACAACTAAAGGGCATATTTGGCATGAAACATTTCTCAACCAAAACAAACGTTGTGGCAGTCATAAAGGGCATCCTCCACAATAAACATGAGGTTGGTGTGGAACAAATTACAGTTTTTTTTTTTTTTTTTTTCTTGACTCATCAAAAAAACATTAACAGATTCACGCACATAAAAATACTCAAATACAATAAATTAATGTTTATTCATGTGTTAAGGATATTGATATTTTTATATTTTATTTTTATCTTATTTAACCAATACACAATCATAACAATGATGTCGAAAATGATAAAACATAGGCTAAATAAAAATTTGGTATTTAATATAAGAGAAATTTTCTGTTGTCAATTATAATTATTAAAATAACAAAATATTTAATTAAACATCCTTTTACAGGTTAATTATAAAATAACTCGAAATTTCAAATTTTTAAAATTTAAAAATTAAAAAGATAAACATTAATCATAAAAATTAAAAAATTAAAAAAAATTAATTACAACTAAATCAATCTAATATGTCCAGAATATGTCTTAATTTTTTGTTTGATGGACCGTAAATCTGTTTGAGACCAAATTTCTTCAATCAACCCCTTAAATACTTAGCCCATGTTTAATGGGCAAATTTATGTTCATAAAAATTTTTGTTATATTTATATTTCAAACAAAATACATGAATAAATATCGATCGCTAACTATAAAGGGTACTGGTACTCTCGAAAAAGACAAATTACCAGAAAACCTCTTAATAAACTGTTGTCTTATTTATTTAATCAAATCCAGCTAATAACATTTGTTAAAAGAATAAGAATAACTTCATTCAATATTTGGAATTCCACTGTACTGTTTCATTTCCATAACTCCAATATTTATACACAGAGATTAGCATTGAATAGCTATCCGTTACCTAAGATTAAGGATTGTTCTGATATTCAGCAACTAACATACAAAAATAAGAATTGCTATCTTGCCTACTAGAATCAGAGAAATAATAGGAAACTAACTTATACAAAAAAATCTAACTATTCAAATTTAAATTACATTTCAACACTCCCCCTCAAGTTGGAGCATGGATGTCATGCATGCCTAACTTGTTGATTGCTGATTCAAAGCTCCTTGCAGACATGGCTTTAGTTAGAATATTTGCCAATTGGTCCTCAGATTTCACATGGGGAAGTTGGATAACATTCTGGTCCATTTTTTCTCGGATAAAGTGGCGATCCACCTCAACATGCTTTGTTCTATCATGTTGTACTGGGTTGTGAGCAATCTCTATGGCTGCCTTATTATCACAATATAGTTCCATTGGCTGATTGAAGGGCATTTTCAGTTCTTTCAACACACTGCTGATCCATACCAATTCACATAATGCATATGCCATTCCCCTGAACTCTGCCTCTGCACTAGACCGAGCTACCACCTTTTGTTTTTTACTTTTCCAGGTTACTAAGTTTCCAAATACAAAAGTGAAGTATCCTGATGTAGAGTGTCTAGTAGTCTTATCCCCTGCCCAATCTGAGTCAGTGTATCCCTTGATATTCTGTGTGTCATGTTTAGAGAACAACAAGCCCTTTCCAGGTGAACTTTTAAGGTACCTAAGAATCCTGTACACAGCCTTCATATGATCAACACTGGGTGAGTGCATGAATCTGCTCACTATGCTTACGGCATAGGCTATATCTGGTCTTGTGTGGGACAAATAAATCAATCTACCTACTAGTCTTTGATAGCGACCAATATCAGCAGGTTCCTGGTCTGGATGTATTTCTAATCCATGGTTCATCTCCATGGGAGTCTCAACTGGTTTGCAAGCTAACATACCAGTTTCAGCCAGTAGGTCTAGAACATACTTCTTTTGGGAGATGAATATTCCATTTTCTGATCTGGCTATCTCAATTCCCAGAAAGTATCTTAGTTCTCCTAAACTTTTTATCTCAAATTCTGTACATAAGTGCTGTTCCAGCAATTTCATCTCACCTGTATCATCTCCAGTCAAAATTATATCATCTACATACACTATCAAAACAGTTACCTCTTTTCCTTTGTGTTTAGTGAACATGGTGTGGTCTGAGTTGCTTTGTGTATACCCGAACTTCTTCATTGCAAGAGTGAATCTTCCAAACCATGCTCTTGGGGACTGTTTTAAGCCATACAAGGCCTTTTTCAATCTGCACACTTTGTTTTCTTCAGTAGGATCTCTTTGAATTCCCGGGGGAATGTCCATATACACCTCTTCTTCCAAGTCTCCATTCAAAAAAGCGTTTTTCACGTCAAATTGCTTTAAGGGCCAATTCTTATTAGCTGCAATGGAGATTAAGATCCTAACTGTATTCAGTTTCGCCACTGGTGCAAAAGTATCTTGGTAGTCAACTCCATACTTCTGTGTGTAGCCTTTTGCTACCAATCGAGCTTTATACCTGTCTATACTTCCATCTGGTTTTAATTTCACAGTAAAGATCCATTTGCATCCAATGGTTCTTTTTCCACTTGGTAGGTTTGCCATTTCCCAGGTGCAATTCTTCCTTAAGGCCGCCATCTCCACATCCATGGCAGCTCTCCAATCTTTGTTTTCTAAGGCTTCCTGCACACAACTAGGAATAGATATACTGGACAATGATTCAGTGGTCAGAGCATATGATTCAGAATGTTTATGGCTTGACACATAGTTACTGATGGGATATTTGGCCTTAGAAGTGGGATCAGGTTCATACAGAGACTTAGGAATGCCTTTGGTGGTTCTTTGTGACTTTCTTACACACGGTGTGATGGGTGGTAATGCATGCTGAGTTTGATGACTTAAAGATGTATCATTAAGGTTAGAATTTACCTGATCAGGTTGCACTTGTTCTGGCTGAGATTGTGGTGGTTCCAGGACATCCAGTGATGATTCTTCGGCTAATGGTGTCCCAGTTATTGTCTCCCGTGTGTGTGTTGGAGTGTTAGGTTCAGGGGAACCATCTAAGGTGGTAGGATAGGCTACTTCAGATTCTGTTTGAGTTGGAGCTGTCACGTTGGAGCTGCAAATCCACTGGTCTTCTTCTCTAGTATGTTTGTTCTCCCCCTGAGAGGAAGGCCTAGTCTCTCCCCCTGAATAGTACGGCTCAGATTCATGAAATGTGGCTTCCAAGGTGACATAAAGCTTATGAGACACGGGATCAAAACAACGATAACCCTTTTTCAAGTTAGAATAACCAACAAATACACATCTAACAGCGCAAGGATCTAATTTATTTCTCAACACTTTGGGTATATGAACAAATACGCTACAGCCAAAAATCCTAGGCTCCAGATTAGGAATATGAGGGATGGAGAAAAAAGATTCAAGTTTTTGTTGGGGTGTTTTGAAATCAAGTGCACTCGAAGGTGTTCTATTTATTAAGTAAGCAGCAGATGTAACTGCCTCACCCCAATAGTACTTAGGAAGGTTCATGCCAAATAGAGATGCACGAGTAATTTCCAGTATTTGCCTATTCTTGCGTTCAGCAAGACCATTCTGTTGTGGGGTATAAGTGCATGAGGTTTGATGGCGAATGCCGTGGGACACAAGAAACGCAGTAAACACACTATTTATGTACTCAGTGCCATTGTCAGATTGTAACACCTGGATAGACTTCTGAAATTGGGTATGTACCATATTATAAAACTCTTGGAATGCAGGAAAGACATCATTCTTGTGTTTCAGGAGGACAACCCAAGTCATACGAGTGCATTCATCAATGAAACTGACATAATATAAAGATTTTGAAATAGAAGGTACCTTGGCAGGGCCCCAAACATCAGAATGTATAACTTGAAACGGAACAGAACTTTTATTAGTACTTGGAAAGAAAGGAATGCGATGGCTTTTGGCCAATTCACACACATTACACTGAAAATCAGTTTTATTGAGAGAAGCAAATACATGGGGAAATAATTTTTTAAGGTAACCAAAGGAGAGATGCCCTAATCTACGATGCCACAGCCACACAAGGTCATATGCTTTATCAGAACTGATGGCAGCAGAGGCTCTGGCGGGTGCAGTTACAGTATCTTGAGGGACCTCCAACACATACAGTTGTCCATGCTTAACACCATAACCAATTATCATCTGACTTTGGATGTCCTGTATCACACAAAATGTAGGCCAAAACAGTACATGACAATTGAGATCAGACGTAAGTTTTGAAACCGACAGTAAATTATAATCCAAGGAAGGAACAATTAGGACAAGATGGATAGTTAATTTATCTGAAAGAGTTATAGAACCTTGGCCCGTAATTGGGGCTATACCCCCATTAGCAGTGGTAATATGAGACCGAGAGGAAGGAACAATATTGGAAAGAGGGGTGGGGTCACTGGTCATATGATCTGAAGCACCTGTGTCGATTACCCAGTTAGAATTCCTAGATAATGCAGAAAAAGCAATAGACTTACCGAGGATACTGGAGCCTGTGGCCACATTAGCAGAAGGAATGGTTTCCTCAGCAGAAGTGCTCAACCCTTTCACAGCAGTCTTCTTCCGAGGTTTCCTTGTGAAATCCCACCAAGAGGGGTAACCAATGAGTTCGAAACACCGTTGTTGAGAATGCCCTTTCTCTCCACAGTGAGTGCAGGTATACGAGGGCTTGTCACTCTTTTGTCGATGATGAGATGACGACACCTGTGTTGGTCGAGACTGTTGGGTGAAGAGAACAGTGGATTCACCAGTCTGGGAATGACCCATGGTCAGCCGTTGCTGAGCCTCACGTCTGACATAGGCATAAGCAAGTTCTAGATCCAATTTAGGGTCTTTTCGAAGAATTTCTCCTCGTACTTGGTCAAAAACAGAATCGAGACCATTAAGAAATATATGTACTCGAAGACGAGACATAGAGGTATGAACCTGGACTACACCATCGACGGTGGTAGCATCTGAAGAAAGACGTTGATCGATGTGTTGGAAGATGGACACCAACTCATTGTAATACACAGACAGGGGTCGTCCAAGTTGCTTCATATTGAAGGATTTTTGGTTCAGATCGAACAAACACGTCTCATCAGACCCATCATAGAACGTGTTCTTGGCAGCTTCCCAAATTTCCTTTGCCGTTTGGAGTCGAATAAAGCGCTGCATGAGGGAAGGACTCATGGAGTCAATCAACCAGCTCTTTACACGTTTATTATCAGTGACCCACGCATCATAAGTAGCATCGGTCAGATTCGGTTTTGGAGTGGTGCCAGTAAGGAACCCTCCTTTGTTTCGTGCGCCAATACGCATGTTCAGCAATTCAAACCACAGGGGATAATTGCTATCATCAAGAACGATAGTAACAGGGAGGGAAGAATGTTCCTGTTGGAGGATAATGTTTGGAGGAACAGGGTTGGGAGGATCTGTGTTCGCGACATCATTTTGTGGAGGTGTGGCGTTGGCCATTTCGGAAGAAGGGAATTAGGGATTCAAATGGGGATGGGAAAAAAACAAAAAAGAAGAAGATGGGTCTTAGCGGAAAAGTAATGGGATGGGAAAAACCGAGAAAGAAAAAAAGCGAAGGATACTGTTTGAGGTAATGGGTTGGGTAGCGGAATAGTGATGGGCTTAAAAAAAATCAACCTGGTTTATTGATACCATGTTAAAAGAATAAGAATAACTTCATTCAATATTTGGAATTCCACTGTACTGTTTCATTTCCATAACTCCAATATTTATACACAGAGATTAGCATTGAATAGCTATCCGTTACCTAAGATTAAGGACTGTTCTGATATTCAGCAACTAACATACAAAAATAAGAATTGCTATCTTGCCTACTAGAATCAGAGAAATAATAGGAAACTAACTTATACAAAAAAATCTAACTATTCAAATTTAAATTTGTTTGATGGACCGTAAATCTGTTTGAGACCAAATTTCTTCAATCAACCCCTTAAATACTTAGCCCATGTTTAATGGGCAAATTTATGTTCATAAAAAATTTTGTTAAAATTTTGTTATATTTATATTTCAAACAAAATACATGAATAAATATCGATCGCTAACTATAAAGGGTACTGGTACTCTCGAAAAAGACAAATTACCAGAAAACCTCTTAATAAACTGTTGTCTTATTTATTTAATCAAATCCAGCTAGTAACATTAGGACACAACAAATCGTATAGAATACAATAACATGCATGGCTCTTATGCAACTCCAAGACTTAACCAAGTTGTCAGTGAGCTCTTTTTTTTTTTTTTTTTCTCATTTGTTTCATTGCTTCATCAAAACAGATGTTAAAATATATTTACTCTCTTACATATTAACATTAATTGTTCCATATTTTGGAAATAACGTGTATGACCTTCTTTTTATTTTATTTATTTTAACAGATAAGGTGGGAAACCACAGTTCTTGGTGCGATCTTCATTGTTTTCCTGCTATTTACCCGATACCTGGTGAGTGCTCTTTTCGGCAGTTTATAGTCATTCTCAACATTCGCTTTTTAATATATTTATTTTGTTAAGAAAAAAGAATGGTGGCGTTTTTTTTGTATTAACTCGTGGACCATTAGGATTTTGAAATCCACAATCTATGAATAAAATTATGGCACGAGTACTAAAAGAAAAGTCAAGTTAATGACAGAGAAAATATAGCAATATATTTCACAAAGCTATAATATGTATTTCACCAAGTTATGGTATTTGTTAAATTAATGTGTGTATCAAAGTTATTCTAATGGGTTTCTCTTAATTTTCAAAACAATCTTACAGAGGAATAGGAATCCAAAACTCTTTTGGGTATCAGCTATTGCTCCAATGACTACTGTAGTAGTTGCTGGCGTTTTTACGTACCTCGTCAAGGGCCAAAATCATGGAATTCAAATTGTGAGTTATACATAATTAGTCTTTTTCAGGTACTAGTATCTTACTTGTATGTGCCAAAACTCTGTTTTGTTCTTATATATGAACTCTGCTATTTATAGGTGGGTCATCTAGATAAAGGATTAAATCCTCTGTCCATAAAGTATTTGAACTTTGACAGTAAATATTTACCAGCAGTTTTGCAAGCTGGCATTATCACTGGCATCTTGTCATTGGCTGTAAGGAATTAGAATCTCCATCTACCTATATAGATATCATCCATCATCATAATCAACATTTTGTCAATTAATTTATCTTTTGTATATGTAGGAAGGAATAGCAATGGGAAGAAGCTTTTCTGCTACTGATAATACACCTCATGATGGGAACAAAGAGATGATAGCTTTTGGTCTTATGAACTTATTTGGTTCTTTTACTTCATGTTACTTGACTAGTGGTAAGTTTTTACTCACATAATTAAGTTTGACACATTTTACAATAAAAAAAATCTTTTAACTTAATTTTCCATTACTAAGGAAAAAATTTAAGTGTTTATGCTAATATATTTTGGTCCCTAAATCTAATTTGTAGGACCATTTTCCAAGTCAGCTGTGAATTACAATGCAGGGTGTAAAACTGCCATGTCAAACGTAGTAATGGCAATCCTAATGGCGCTCACACTGCAGTTTTTGGCACCATTATTTGGCTACACCCCTCTTGTTGCTCTATCAGCTATTATTATATCTGCCATGCTGGGGCTGATTAATTATAACGAAGTCATTCATCTCTTTAAAGTTGATATGTTTGATTTTATTATTTGCATGGCTGCTTTCTTTGGAGTCACCTTTGTAAGCATGGATGTTGGTCTCATGTTGTCTGTGAGTACTCAAGTTTTTCTTAATTTCTCTGTTCAGTCATTTGTTTTTTTATTAATATAATTGAATTTACTTAATTTTGGTAAAAGCAAAATGTGACTTAATTATTCTATCTGCAATCAAGGTTGGACTCAGTGTGGTTAGAGCACTCTTATATGTGGCTAGACCTGCCACATGCAAGATTGGAAAGTTACCTGATTTAGGTGTATATCGAGATGTTGAGCAATATACTGCTTCAACATTCCCAGGAGTTGTGATAATACAACTTGGTTCTCCCGTTTACTTTGCAAATTCTGTGTACATCAAAGAAAGGTATTCAATAGTTTAGATTCACTTATTAACTGACAATTATATATCCTTGATGAATCTCAATTGAACAATCTAAATCTGCGTTAGGATAATGAGGTATATTCGAAGTGAGCAAGGCTCTGGTGGAGACATTGTGGAGCACATCATACTCGATTTGTCAGGTAAAAGATAGAAAATTGTTTACCATGTTGAGAATTGAAATTTTTTTATGGTTATTAACTTATTATATAATCAAAATTAACATGGACATGAAGTTTTCCCTGATTTCTTATGCTTTAACAGGAGTGACATCCATTGATACAACAGCAATTGTAGGATTGTTGGAAACAAATAGAATGTTGGAAAAGAATGGAATTAAGGTACAACATGGATTTCAAGTCGATGGAGTAAACCCTCCATGTTTATTATTTTTATGGAAATAAATCGAATTACTGAAAGAAGTTTAAATGGTATATGTTTGTTTTTCATTTTGTGTAGATGTCATTAGTAAACCCAAGGCTGGAGGTTATGGAGAAGCTGATAGCATCCAAGTTTGTTGACATAATTGGGAAGGAATCATTCTATCTAACATTGGATGATGCAGTGGTGTCAAGTCAATATTCACTTTTAGTACCTCGAAGACAAATAATGCTCAAGAGACAGTTGTTCAGGAAACTAGCCATGCCTAAAGTACAGCAAACTAATGAGATTTGTATTTATGGAATTGAGAAAGTGTTTGCTAGCTATAATAGTACATATTAAATAAACGAGATTCAGATAATTTTTCTTGACTCATCAAAAAAACAATAACAGATTCAGGCACATACAAATAGTCAAATACAATAAATTAATTTTTATTCATGTGTTAAGGATGCTGATATTTTTTATATTTTATTTTTATCTTATTTAACCAAAACATAATCATAACAATAATGTCGAAACAGATTAAACATAGGCTAAATAAAAATTTGGTATTTAATATAAGAGAAATTTTATGTTGTCAATTGTAATTATTAAAATAATAAAATATTTAATTAACCATCTTTTTACAGGTTAATTATAAAATAATTCAAAATTTTAAATTTTAAAAATTTGAAAATGACAAAGATAAACATTAATCATAAAAATAAGAAAAAAAATTAAAAAATAATTAATTACAATTAAATCAATCTAATATGTTCAGAATATGTCTTTACTTTTTTGTTTGGTGGACCATAAATCTGTTTGTGACCAAATTTCTTCGGTTTTTTCACCCTTTTGCTCCTTATTAATTAATTAATAATTATTTTGTCACTGATTCAAAATTATTTATCAATCTGTCCCTCTTTAATCGACTACCTTGCTTTTTTAATCGACTAAATGGCCAAAACTGACAAAAAATGACTGTTGGGAGATTTAGTCGACTAAATCTCCATATTTAACAAAAAAAAAATAAGTCAGTATGATTTTAATCGATTAAGTAGGGAGATTTAGTCGATTAAATCTCCCAACAACCGTTTAGTTGATTAAACATGCAAAGTAGTCGATTAAAGAAGGGCAGATTGATAGATAGTTTCAAATCAGGAGCAAAATAATTATTAATTAATTAATAAAAGGCAAAAGGGTGAAAAAGCCAAATTTCTTCAATCAACCCCTTAAATACTTAGCCCATGTTTAATGGGCAACTTTACGTGCATAAAAAAATTTGTTATAATTTCCAAAAATAAATAAATAAATTTGTTATATTTATATTTCAAACAAAATACATGAATACATATCGATCACTAACTATTAAGGGTACTGATACTCTCCAAAAAGACAAATTACCGGAAAATTACCACTTAGTAAACTGTTGGCTTATTTATTTAATTAAATCGATCTAGCTAGTAATTCACTAGGACACGACAAATCGTATAGAATATAATAATAGGGGTGCTAAACGAACCAGGGACCTTTGACTCGGCTCGTGAAGGTCTGAGTTTACATGTCTAAAATTTGTTATTAGAATCAGACTTGGACTTGTATAAAAGCTCGTTTAATAAAAAGGCCTCAGACTCCAATTGAAAAGCTCGACCTTAAAGTCTCTCAGGCTGGCCTAGAATATTAATTTTTATTTTTATTTTATATTTTTTATACGGCTTGTAATAGCCTTTTCTCTCTCCTCAATCTATTTCGCATCATTTTATTGGTTAAAAACTTTTTGAATGATTTTGTTATATACTATGTTGTTTGGATATACATTGAATTTATGAATATTTATGGAATTATCAGTGTTTTGTTGATTGTATATTCTGTTTGGATAAATTTTTATTATCTTATTTGTTTTAAACAGGCTAAATCAAATTTTTATTTTTTTGTAAATAAGATAGGTCACAGGTCGATAATTATATTCATAACACGTAACAAGTTTGGTCAGACTAACATATTTAAATATAGACTTAATCTCTTAAGATCAAAGCCGGCTGGTTAACATCCCTGTATAATAACATGCGTGGCTCTTACGCAACTCCAAGACTTAACCAAGTTGTCAGTGAGCTCTTCTTCGTCTTTTTTTTTTTTCAATTTGTTTCATTGTTTCATCAAAACAGATGTTAAAATATATTTACTCTCTTACATAATAATATTAATTGTTTCATATTTTGGAAATAACATGTATGAGCTTCTTTTTATTTTATTTATTTTAACAGATAAGGTGGGAAACCACAGTTCTCGGTGTGCTCTTCATTGTTTTCCTGCAATTTGCCCGATACCGGGGGTACTGTTTGGTATGCAGATTATTTATAAATGTCCTGGAAAGCATAGTAGGAAAAATAGGAAACCCACCTTTGGTTGCCAAAAAGTAAAAAGTTTAGGAAATTACATTTTTCATGTACTATGAAACAAGTTCTCTTGTGTTAATAAATAAATAAAGTGAATCTCACTAATTTATTTATTTATTTTTTTAAAAAAAGAGACACATTTTTTAAAGTAAAATTAACATGAGATAACAATATTATGTAATGTAAGAGTATGATTTCCAATAAATTTAATGTCTATAAGTAGTTCAGTTTTTTTTTCATTTTTTTAATGATAATCTTTTTCTTCTTCCGAAAAACATGATGTAACTATTATGTTTGATTTATGGGTTTTATAATTCTCATTTAACATGAGAATTTGAATTTTCCTACACATCCTTCGATTTCCGTGTTAACGTGGGTCCTACACATAATTTTTTCTTACATACAAGTCCCACATGCTTTTTGTCTTTACAACATGAGAATTGAATTCTCATATTGAATAAGAAATATAAAACCCCTGATTTATTCATGTTAAGCTTTTTTAAAAAAATGATTTTTTATACATTATTTTTTTTAAAAGAATTTTTTTGAAAGATAAAGTTATTTTACATTTAGATGTTAGTTGTGTGTTAGGTGTTTGTAGTGTAGTGGTGTGTGTTCAATTTCTATGTAATGCAAAAAAAAAAAGATGTATGATTTAAAAATCACTTTTTTTATAAAAAAAGTTATTTGGATGTTAAAATAAAAAAGTACTTTTTATATATAAAATTACAATAAAAGAGAGATAAAATAACATGATCGTAGGATAAGGAGAGATAAAATATGTATGATAGGATGAAGTTAAAATTGTATTTTATATATTATCTTATTTTAAAAAAAATATTATATTATCTTTTAATTTCTGTTTTTTTCAAAAGCAACTAATTATTGACTAAAAAAAAGTAGTATTTTAACTTTTATTTTAAATTTTATCTTAAAAAAAAATTATTATTCAAACATCTAAAAATTCTTTAAAATTTTTAATTTAAAAAAAACTAATTTTTTTAAGAATAAAAGCTCGTTTGTATTTGATATGCAACTAAATGAAACTTATGAAATATTGACAATTCAACCAAAACCTGCCTCGTACAAGATTGATGGTGATGGTTGCCGCTCGAACCTGCCATTCTGCTGCCCTAGCAGACGTCCTACTATTACATCACAGAAAAGCAGACGTCCTACTATTACATCACTTATGGCCGGCAGTTTTTAGATAAGAGGCCCTTACAAAAAGTGGCAGGAATCCCGGCGCGGAAACCCCCTCCCAAAACTGTTGGCTTATTTATTTAACAAAAGCCTTTACTTGAAAATAAATTTTAAGAATATTAGAGAAATGTAATTATTAGATATCTAATAGATGAAGAAGTTAAAAAAAAGTAGGAACCACTCCACTTCATTTGCCTAAAAAAATATTGAAAAGAATGGAACCAAGCACCATCTTAGACTAATAAGTTTCTTCGACAACTGTGTTACTTTTTAATTATTTATTTATTTTTATTTTTTAAGTGATGAAGCTCATAAATTTATCTCTACGATATGATATAATTAACTTATATCCGTGAACATGATATTAATAAAATCATTTATTTAAGGGATATATTTTGCTTATGTTGTAGGAAAAGAATTACCTTATGTTGTAGAAACAAAAGTGTAAGTGGGACCCACATATAAGAGGAGAGGGAAAAAAAAAGTGGTGGGACCCAACCCTTTTTGTGTGTAGGAGAGATGTTTATCTCATGTAAAATGAGATAAACATAACCCTTTATTTAATTAATCGATCTAGCTAGTAATTCACTAGGACACGACAAATCGTATAGAATAAAATAACATGCATGGCTCTTACGCAACTCCAAGACTTAACCAAGTTGTCAGTGAGTTTTTTTTTTTTTTTTTAATTTGTTTCATTGCTTCATCAAAACAGATGTTAAAATATATTTACTCTCTTACATATTAACATTAATTGTTCCATATTTTGGAAGTAACGTGCATGAGCTTCTTTTTATTTTATTTATTTTAACAGATAAGGTGGAAAACCACAGTTCTTGGTGTGCTCTTCATTGTTTTCCTGCAATTTACCCGATACCCGGTAGTGTTTGGTATGCAGATTATTTATGAATGTCCTCGAAAGCATGGTAGGAAAAATAGGAAACCAGCCACGTTTGGTTGCGCAAAAAGTAGTAAAAGTTTCTTGCCCGGGGAAGTAAGATATAAACAACGATTAGGTGGACGGACGAGATTAACCCTCTGCTTTGTATAATTGGTGAAGTTGTGTTCGCAAATATCTGTACCAAAACCTAGCGCAGCTGCTACCTCCGTCAAAGCTTGCAGGTTACATTGGTTTTTGATTTTCTTGCTTATCATTGTTGTATGAGGCTTGCATGTGCACCTTGTATGGTACCAGTCGGTCGAGCATTTTTGCATGTTAACCTTGTATGGTCCATATTTTAACAAGACAAGCTTTCCATCTTGCATTCCATTCCAGTTCATCATTTCGTTTTTATGTTGGTCTTACTGGTGCATATGGTTTGTGGGTTTTTTTTTTTTTTTTTTTGTAATGACAGGTGATTTACGCTTTCATAAACCCAAGTAGAAGTTGTCGAAGCTGTGGAGTGGCCACTGTTTTTGTTATCTCCATATTCGTGGTGCAAGCTGTGGAAAATCGGGTAAAAAATCTGACTTGCTATGTCACCACATAGGTTTACTTACCTGCTGTTGTGTGTTTACTACCCAAATGTGGGCCAATTTGTGGTGCTGTTTGGTTTTTTTCTTTTCTTTGTTTTTTCTCTAAAATCTATATGTGCTTCAGATCATCTTTCTCTTTCCGTCCACCTCTAAACCCTTTTTCTTTCTCACGAATACGCATAATGCTCCATCCAATACAGAATACCGAGGAGAATATTTGCTGGTCTGTTTCCATTTGAAATTTCCCTAAAGAAAGAGAAAGAGAGAGAGAGAGAAGGGGGGGAGGGGGAATCTTTGACAGTGCAAGTGGAATTTTGACATTTTTTTTTTCGTCCTCCTTTTGCTCATTGGAATTTTTGTTTTCAAGGTATTGTTGATATTTTAGCAGTGCAATGCAGAAACAGGAAGCATTCAATTCCACAGTTGAATTAGCCAAAAAAATACAATTGAATCCAATGACTTCAAAGTTAGAATGCTCTCTTATAGCAAAGCAACTTGAAACATAATGTAATGTTAATAAAAATGCATGAGAGAAATGGTTTTGTTATGCCGTAAATTGATCTTCAAGAAACTGAGTATTGACTGGAGTTTGTGTTTCTGTTTCTATTGCTCTTCTATATATGATGCTTCTTCATTTTGTTCTGATTTTGTACGTTGTTGATATTTGGATTAATGTGAATTAATTTGACCTTGTCATGTTAGATTGTGGCAATGAACAACGGAATGGAGTTCGGTGTCATTGTTGTTCTCATGAGTCATTTGCAGTCTTTGAATCAATTGACTATGTTATTTGTGAGAATATGTGGTTTATTATTAGCCAACATTGAAAAAAGGAAAGCTACAAGGAAGAGAGGGACGTGGGATTTTTGCAGTAGGGCTTCGATAAGGGAAGTTAATCTGCAGAGAATAGTGTATATCACTGATACAGCTTGTATTGAGAATACAAGGATGGATCGGAGAAGTTTTCATAAATTGTGTGACTTACTTAAAACTGTTGGGATGCTTGAACCGTCCAAGCATATGGGTGTGGAAGAGGTGGTTGCAATCTTTCTTTACATATTGTCTCACGATGTTGAAACTCGGATAATTGAAAGAAAGTTTATGAGGTCTGATGAAACTATAAGCAGACAGTTCACGAAGGTGTTGCTGGCTGTGTTAAGATGTCATACTGTTCTACTCAAACGCCCTGAGCCCATCCCCGAAAACTCAACCAATGATAAGTGGAAATGGTTCAAGGTATCATACTACAATAGATCAAGCAATCTTTATAATTTTAAAATTTGTTGTGCATATTATATTGACTTGTGTTCTAATTTGGTGCTTTGGAATGACAGAATTGCCTAGGAGCTCTAGATGGGATCCACATCAAGGTAAATCCCCTAGAAGCTGATAAGCCTAGATACCGGACTAGGAAGGGTGAGATAGCAACAAACGTGTTGGGTGTTTGTTCACAAGATGCCCAATTTATTTTTGTTTTCACTGGATGGGAGGGATCGGCTGCAGATTCAAAGGTCCTCAGAGATGCTATATCTCGTAAGAACGGATTAAGGGTGCCAAAAGGTAAAAAACAAAAAACATAGTTCAAATTACCAAAATAATGACGTGTAACCACCTGTATTACAATGTTTCTAATTCCTTTGTTAAATTTTTGTAGGTTACTATTATCTATGCGATGCTAGTTACATGAATGGGGAAGGATTCCTTACACCTTATAGGGGGAAAAGATTTAGTGAGTGGAGACATGGGGCACAGCCAACAACACCACAAGAATTTTTTAACATGAAACACTCAAGTGCTAGGAATGTCATTGAACGATGTTTTGGAATGTTGAAGGGTCGTTGGGCGATTGTAATGTCAAAGTCCTTGTATCCAGTTAAAACGCAATGCAGGATAATCACTGCATGCTGCTTGCTCCATAATCATATTAGAAGAGAAATGCCAGTTGACCCTTTAGAGGATAATACGGGGGACATGGCAGTACCTGAAGATAATTTTCAAGGACATGAAATGATAAGTCATGTGGAGTCATCTAAAGCCTGGACACATTGGAGGGATGAAATGGCGCAGCAGATGTTTGACACGTGGAAGAATAATGTTTGATGCAGTTATTTATGCTATCATTGTTGATGTTGTTAAGTACTTTATGTTGTCTTTGTTGCAAATTAAAAGACTTGTGTGATTGTACGTTTTTTTTCGTGCAGAATTATGTAATAGACATCATATGCCATGATATGTATGGTAAGTTTGTAATTTAAATGACTATGCTTGTGTTGTAAACCATGATATGTATGGTAAGTTTTTGGAAGTTTGGCTAAGTGGATATATATAAAAGCTTTGGAGTCATGAGGACAGGCACTGCAGTATTGCAATTTTGGAGTTGGTACATGCTTATATTCTAATATGTATGGTAAGTGGTACCAACAAAAGGTGGCAACAGGTATGTTCTTTTTAATTTATGTTGGTCAATAGTCTTTTTCTCAATATCTTAGTTCTACTTACACTTGTTCAGAAAAAGACTTCATATAAGGTAGTTCCTCCGTATATATTTGTTGCTGTTTAAATTGTTGTCCAACACAGATGTGATATGTTATTGTTTTTTATCTGACTGTCTTATATGGCAACAGGTATGTTGAAAGTGCAGCTGATAAAGTGATTATAAAACATTTGCTGTCAAGGCCAAGTGAAGCTGTTTTGTGGTGAGATCGGATTTTTGTGGTTGATCTGCAGCAAAGATAGAGGAGAATATGGATTGAAAGAAACAAAGCACATACATGACTGCTAGAGATGCGAACTAACCGAAACAGAACCCTGCATCAGGGCCATTTGGCATATATGTATATCTGTTATATTGAATTAATGGTACAGCCATTCATTGGTCCTGTGAATGTATTTTGATAGTATTTTAAGTCTTTGTTATCTGTATAACTCTTGCAATGTATGAACTATTACAATTAAGATGATTGTGAATTATGAAATTATCGATTATTGTGTTCTGCACCTGTTTGGTTCACACATGAAATATGACTTCAGCATTGGAATAATTAAAGGCTCGGAATCAAAAGGAAATCTCTGAATGAATATAATGAACATCATAATTGCTTCATATTAATTGAATCACTGAAATATATTTGGTTGCTTGATAAGTTACACATCAGAATTGTACGTGACTATGAACAAAGTGTAATCAAAGATCAAAGTACACAAGGAAATTCCTATACAGCATACTACTCTTCTTGGACACATTCAGCCCTATGTATAAACTTATCAGATCCCTACTAGTTAAATGAATGACAGCTATTAAGATCCTCTTCCACAAATGTGACAAAGCGGAGATGCTTCATTATTCCCCAACAAGTGTTGCCTTCAGATTCTTCTTACATTATAATTTATCAGCAAATCACTGATACAACATCTGCAAGCTTATCAGGTACAGCAACTATGTTACTTTGCAGTGTTAGTCTTCCTCTGCAGGTGGTTGCAAGACCCTTCCTCTTGCGTCCCCATTGAGATGTAGAACCTATCTCTGGATTTGACTATGGTTGTTTCTCATTGGTAGCACCTACAGAATTAAAAGGATTGGTAGCATCTAACAACCCAAATAACACACTCAGGTTGGAAAAACTGGTTCATAAATTAAAGTCCAATGTATAGCAGCGGAAATGAAACGCCCCCAAGCTTGGTTTTTGTAAATAAATAACTGCAGAAAAAAGTAAGGGGTATTTCTCAAATGAAAAAAATAATTATTTTTTGTTATTGTAAATAAAAAAAAAATCTTTTGTTCCAGTTGAATTTTTAATACATTGGAAGTTAAAACCGAAGGCGTTTGGTTGAGTGTGTTATTTGGGTTGTTCAAAAGAAAGGGTGAGAGCCGCCGGCAGGGGTATTTGGATTGAGAGGAATGTGGCAAAAGGAAGGGAAATGAAAAGTGAAAGTTGTTCACTCTCCCATGTTTGGGTATTCTTTTGAGTACTTTATGAAGATTTTCTAATTACTATCTATTACATAGAATATTATATAGAATATACAATAATCATAATAGAATTTAGAAAGAAGAATGAAAAAAATTCTTATAATATATAATAATTAAAATGATAATAAGACAAGATTTTTTTTGAAATAAAAATAAATAGGAAATTCCCCTTAAATAAAACAGAAAGATATTTTTAGAGAATGCTCGGGCATAAGCAGAAATAGACATCTTTATCTTTGTTAAATGAAATATCTAATGAATCATCGTACATGTCAAGTACATTTCCATTTGAATTGGTAATCCTGCCGACAAATATAAACGATTATTAACGAAATAGTCATCAAATCGTATTACTGTATGTAATTATGCATTCGCAAATTTTTTTTATCTCTTTTGTAAATGGTTCGGTTAATAATAAATAAAAATGGAACAGTTCAATCTTTGCACAATACTTCTAGTTTAAAGTAAAAAAGGGCCAATACCGAAATTCTCGGTAAATAAAAAATAGATTTAAAATAAAAATTTGAATTTTTATTTTAGACAAAGGGAAAAGAAATGAAAAAGGTAATAAGGAATAAAAGTCACATAAAAAACATGAGAATGTCTTTCTACTTCGATGACCTCGCAAGCAGAGACAAAATTCTGCAATTTAAGCACACAAATGAATCAATTCAATCAATTAATGTGGAATTGACAATACAATAGAAATGGATAGATAGATAGAGAGAGAGAGAGAGAGAACCTTGTAAAAGTGATGAGTCCTTCACTGAGGCAAATAACAGAAAGTTGGTTAGAGAAAGGCAAACAAACCGGCGGGGAAGAAGAACAATATATCTTATCGAACCTTCGTGATGCCCTGTCCTCAAATCAAATATGCATAATTCTATCTGATACAAAAATCAGAAAAGATACAAATAATTAAACCGTGTTAGTTAGTCATCGTATGTTTGGAAAGTTAGTTATGAGAATTATCTTAACTAATATTAAATCATAAAATATATGAAAAAGTCTATCTCCAAATATTCCACTTCTCATGAAAGCTTATCTCCAAAGGTTTATCGAAGATTCAATTTCTGATAATGGCATATCTCCAAATTCAAAATTAAAATTGAGATATGAACGTTTGATCACTTGTTGATTGTAACTAGGAATCGTTCACTATAAATAGAAGACAATTAAACCCCCTGCATTTACTTCACCGTAAATATTGATAGATAAAAACTGACACCTTTTGGCTGTTCCGCTCCAAACCCCTCCCTGCACCAGAAACCCTGCTTCCCTTGCTCTGTTTGCTTTGCTTTGCCACCGTGACTCAAAAGATGTCTTCCAAACCCTTCAGGCCTTGCTCTTTGGACGTACTTATATATGTCCTTGCACCACATTATTATAATGCAGAAGAACTGGGTATGATTGAGAGTTTCCAAGAACAGCAACACCAACTACTGCATCTCCAACATGAAGAAGAGGCCAGTACGTCAAAGTCAAAGCCAAAGCCAAAGCCAGAGAAAGAAATAACGGTGACCCCAAAAAGGCAGCGCAAAATGCATGACGAGGAGGAAAGGCCCACTCCCTCATGGGCCTCGTCAGTGAATAAAAAACCAAGAAACACAAAGAATGCAGCACCACCATCTTCATCTTCATCTTCATCTTCATCTTCATCTTCATCGCCGCAGTCACCACTGCCACCGTCACCACCGTCGTCACCATCGCCACCGCCACCAGTACCAGCACCACCATCTTCATCTTCATCTTCATCTTCATCGCCGCTGCCACCACCGGTTCTGCCTGATGAATTCAAGAACCGTATGAGAGAGTTAAACGGCAGCGACGTGCAATTTGTGATGAGGAAGAATCTCTCCAAGACAGATCTGAGCGCGAATCACAACCGTCTATCAATGCCGATGAAAGAAATACGTTGCGATTTCCTGACTGAGGCTGAGAAGGCAACATTGCAAGAGAGAGAAAGCTGTAAAGGAAGACTTCGGGGTGTTGAAGTGAAGGTGTTGGATCCATCTCTCAGGGAATATACTTTGATACTGAAGAGGTGGGAGATGACGAGCACGAGCATCTACTGTCTCATCAAAGACTGGAAAATCGTTCTCTCTCATAACAGTTTGCAAGAAGGAGACCAACTTCAAATATGGAGTTCTAGAGTGGATGGCAAATTATTTCTTTTATTAAATAAACTCTGAACAAATTTAAAGCACACAGCGACATAGACACGTCACTATTGTCTGTCTTAGGGAATATAATATTAGGGAATGGAATATAGGTGGTGCTCTGAAAAATTGTTCAAATTGAAATTTGGTTTGTATTTCTTTTTATTTCTTTTTTGTTATGTGAGGATCCCTAGCAAATAAATGTATTGGGATTCCATGTTTTCCTTGCTTATAATAAAGTGAGATCCTACTTTCATTCTTTACTATAGCTTTTCCTTGATCAGTTGACCTTTCGCAATCATAAATTTCTTTACCATCTTATTAAGATAATTTTTTATGAAAACCCTGTGATAACCCGTTAAATTAGTAACAAGTGTGAGTGAGAAACCTGAATCATCTTTACCTTAATTTTAGGCTATGATTAAAAATTAGTACAAATCTTTCCAACACATGTCTAGTCTACCAATTGGAGGTGAAGCTCTACTCCTCCCTCATGCATGTGCGTCACATGCCTCAGAAAAATACATCACCAATTTATCCTCATCTCCACTCTTGTTCCATCTTTAAACTAAACCGCCTTCTCCTCCTCCCATCCGTGGCATTCACCTCCCCTTTTCCACCAAGAAAGTTGTCAAACACACTATTTGATACATGAAATGTTAAAAATTATTTAACAAATGAATAAGCTAATTTGATAGGACCAGGCCATTCCAATTCTAAAGAATGATAAATCTTGGAATGAAATGACATTCTACTGTTTAAAATTAAATTATTTTTAAATAACATAAATATCCTTGTGAGAAAACTAAATAGGATTTGTTTTGTCTATGCATAGGGAATGGAATATAGGTGTCCTAGGCTTGTGCCTAGTGTGTTTTAGTTTTGTTGTTTTGTCTTTTACTTTCCTTTTGTTTAAAAAAAAAAAATTGTATTTGTTTCTTTTTCTTTCTTTTTTTGTTATGTAGTGTTGGAAATAATCAAGTATGAGTTGTAAAGAAGTATCACATAGACTAGACATAGACCAAGTGATGACCATATAAGTGCAAAAGACCCATAAACCTACAGCCTTAAGATTTTGGGTTGAGATGTGGTGTCGGCCCACTTATTATGGTTTGTCATTTGGCCCATTGGTGGATGTACCCTTTGCAAAGGGTTTTGGGCTCCCTCGTTGCATTCCCAACAGTGGTATCAGAGCCAACGATCTGGGCCAAGTGTTTGGAAGGCCTCTGCAGAAGGCTAGTGTGACCTTAATAT